>NW_003852542.1:3830171-3883628 GCF_000181295.1 Otolemur garnettii | reverse complement strand
TCAGATCTCCTGACTCCATTTTTCATCTCGTGTGTCTTCTCTTATGTTCTATTTTCCTCAATCCCTACCACTTCCACTCTGATTTGTTCCCCTTCCCCCACGCTGGTTCATGAAACTTACCCTAAATCTTCTCAATTAGGATAGTTAAATAAGAGCCTAGGAATCTGTATTTTAAGAAGATTCTCCCACCCATGCTCCTCTGACCTAGAAAACTCCATCCTTTTGTGTCTTTTCAGTACTAGTCAGCTTCAAGCAAGAAGGGGGTTAAATGCTACAGTCTATTTTATGTCATTGAGGAAAGTACAGACCATTGCTCACTTTACCTCTCAAGGAAAAATAGAAAAACAGGATGCAAGCTAATCTGGAAGAAGAAACAAGCCAATTATCAAAGTCCTTAGACTAGAAAAGGATACTCCATTAGGATACAAGCTGCATAAAATCTGGAACCAAGGCTCCCAGGGTATGGTGGTACTCAGCAGGTGCTTAATAAATATGAAGAGGAAGGGAGGGGAAAAAAGGAGAGAGAGAAAGTAAAGGAGTAAAACATGGCCAGCCTTAACCCTGTGTTAATTTCAGTCCTCCTGTGTTCTGTCCAGGTCTTGCTGTCATCTCTAACCCACTTGTAGTCGACCCTTTTCACTTTCATTTAGGATAATGGAAATTCTCATTCATCATGATGACTCCTTTTGATGAAGCTCTCCTGCCCTACTGAGTTAGGAAAATCCTCAGTTAACTGCCCTTCCCTCTGGTTCTCCAATTTGTCAGCTTCAAAAGGAATAAAGCACTTTTCTTCTATTTCACATAAAAGGTACTTCTCAAGGTCACAGCAGTACACAGAGTACAAAATGTAGATCAATCCACAGCACCAGAGCTTAGCCTCACTCACTGTTTTGCCACCCCTTTAGTTCCTGTGGGAACCCAAAGGCCTTCCTCTGGTTCTGGGGTGTATATGGCGAGGACAGGAGAGCAGAGGAGCAAGAAGGGAAGGTTACTGGGAAGTTTTACAGATTGTTCCCACTCTCAGGCTCTGGGGCCTCAGGTCTTCCAGTCTACCATGAATCTGAGGGGGGAGGCTAGGTCCTGGCATCACCCCCACTGCCACTGGCAGTCTTATTTCCATACTGTCTACCCTAACTAGGAATTATACTAATGCACTCTCTCCAAAGGAATGCTCTTTGCGAGGCACAAGATGAGGCTATTGAAAACAGAGTATGTGTGTATTTGTTTTTCAATTTCATATTTTTGGTAGCACATTTTAAAAAGTAAAGAAAAATACAAACAATGAAATTAAATCATATCTAATCACTGTTGATTGGATCAATGTGCTAGCATCTTTACATTTGTAAATATGTACACAACTAAATTTTTTTCAAAATGAGGATCATGTTGCATAGTCTCTTTTCTTTTTTCTCAACATAGAGCAAATGGGATATATTTTCTCATGGTCATTAAAGTCTTATATAACATAATTTTTACAGGCTACATAATATTCTATCATGTAAATTTAATTAACCAATCCCCTTTTTGGAGATGTGGATAACTTTCAACTATTCAGCATTATTTTTAAACTACTATGATAAAAATATTCATTGATAAGTCTTTACACACAAAGGAATAATTTTGATCATTCCCTTAGGATAAATTCCTGGAGGAGGAATTGCTAAGTGGGCATAAACATGCTTAAGGCTTGTGACATCTAGCATTAAATCATTCTCCATAGGTTTTAAAATTTTTAATTTCCATTAACACTAAGAGATCATTTCCATTTTTCTCACCTTTAAAAATTTAATAAGAAAAATTTTTTGCTTATTTTGGTATAGTTTTTGTTTGTCATTTTTTTTCAGTTATCTATGCCATTTGTTTGTTTTCTGTGTTTTCTGCTTTTTTAATTGATCTGTGCTGTGTTCTGAACTCTTGCGTCTCCCTCAGCTTCATACATTGATATCTAACCTCCCAAGGTGATGGTAGTAGCAGGTGAGGCCTTGTGAGATTTTAAATCATGAAAGTAGAGCCCTCATGAGTGGGATTAGAGTCCTTATTAAAAAAAACAAAGGACCCCAGAGAGCTGGCCAGCCACTTCCACCACATGAGCGTACAACTAGAAGGCACCAGGGAGGAATCTATCAGCAACTGATTTTGCATTTCCTAGCCTTCAAAATTGTGAGAAATAAATTTCTGTTGTTATTCAGTCTATGATATTTTGTTATATCAGTGCAACAGGCATAAGACAATCCGTTAACACCATTTCATATATCAAAGATCTAACTAACACACTGAATCAGATGTGGCAAATATTTTTCATTTTTTTCATTTAACTTAATCACAATGTTTTTTGTATTAAAAAGTGAGCATGGCAGTCAAAGCTATTAATTTTCTGTGTAATGGTTTATTCCTTTGTTTTCATGTTCAAAAAACGCTTTTCCCTCATCCATAGTTACTAATAGTTGTTTTAATAGTCGTGTGACTTGTTCCTTTACATTTAATTCTTTAATCAGATGTTGATGTATTTTAGTATATAGTATGCTATAAGAATTAGACAATTTTTCCGTATAGTTAATTAATTTTCCCAGCACCATAAATTAACAAACTCTTCCTAAGCCCTAATTAGAAGCCTCTACTTAATCATATACTAAATTCTTATACATAGAAATGTCTTTTTCAGGGCTTTGTTTTACTATCTTTTTTCTAATTAATTGAGTTATCTGTATTTTAATTGAATTGTCTATATTTTCTATTTAATTGGGTTATCAGTATCATAAAATCTTATCCATGATACTTTAGCTTTATTTTTCTTTGGG
Source organism: Otolemur garnettii (assembly GCF_000181295.1). Classification (NCBI taxonomy): domain Eukaryota; kingdom Metazoa; phylum Chordata; class Mammalia; order Primates; family Galagidae; genus Otolemur; species Otolemur garnettii. Next base: position 3,880,830 of record NW_003852542.1, on the reverse strand, counting down.
GGGGGGTTGTAGTTGTCATTGTTGTTTAGCTGGCCCTGGCTGGATTCAAACCCACCAGCCTTGGTATATGTGATCAGCGCCGTAACCACTGTGCTACAGGCACCAAGCTGATATTTTAGCTTAAAAATACATTTGGTATGTATTGAGATAGCACTTCTTTTTTCAAACCTCACTTTATTTATTTATTCTAACAAATAAATTTTTAGAATTACAAGTTTTAAAAGAAATCTTGTTGGAATTTAATTGGGATCACATTACACCTATAAAAATTAGGGAATAGATAGCTTTACAACCTGAAGAGTTCCCTTTTATGAACATTTATTTTATGTTATTTATTCTTTGTTCAAATCTCTTTTGAGGGTATGTGTACTTTTGTTGATACATGCATACATTGTGTAAGAATCAGATCGGGGCAACTGGGATCCATCACCTCAAACATTTATCTTTTCTTAATGTTGGAGTCATTCCAGTTCTTTTCTTCTAGCTCTTCTGAATTAGACAATACATTATCATAACTACAGTCACCCTAGTGCACTATTAACACCAGATCTTCTATCTAACTGCATTTTTGCACCTATTAACAAATCTCTTTTCATCCCCAATCCCCCCCTCCCAGTGTCTGCTTCTGGGAAGCCCATGGCTTTCAACATAAGGCATTTTTATTCATTTCATCAAATCATTTTACTCATCTTTGAAAAAAATCTTCTTTGCCATTTTGTAGTTTTCTTTAGTTAGACTTTGTATTAAATTTCTTTGGATTCAATTAAGGTGAATCACAGGTAACTTACATTTGTACTGTTCATATGGATGGCATTTCCCCATTATACCTTTGTAATAGATATATAAACAAAAGTTACCAAATTTTCTCTGTTTATTGGAGAGCAAGTTATCTTCTCACACTCCGATTACTCTGTAAGTGTTGTTCAGAGCTTCTCCGAGTCTTTGTCTCTGTACCATTCTCCCTGTACTTCATATGACAAGAAAAGGTCCCTGCATGCCTTTGTGGTTTGGGGCATCTGTACCCTGGGTGCCTGGGGCAGATGGTTTGGGAGAAGTTGTCTAAAGGACCATTTGCATTTTTGGATAGTAGTGTATCTATGAGACAGAGACACAGAATGAACATCCTTTATTTTTCCTCCCACCTTCAATCCCTCTTACATCCTTCAAACTGTTTCCCACTAACTCCCTCCACCTAGAACTCTCTCACTCCAATCCATTTCAGCTCTAATTATCCCTTTAGCTCCTGTTCATTTCATTTTCTCCTGGAAGGCTTCTCCCAAGATCAGAATTACTCCTTGTCTAATGCTGCTCTGAAGGAATTTCTTTGTTCCTTTATAATGAAGCCATATACATGTCAGTCCACACACCAAAATCTAAAGCAGGGAATATGATTCCAATACCTATCACTGTGTTTGTCACACTGCAGGTGCTCAATTTTTTTATTGAGTTGACCTAAATGAAATGCTACTTACACATATTTAAGCAAGTTAATAAGAAGGGAACTCAGAGAAACAAAAAACAAACGCTCACATCTTAACCATATCGACATGCATGGAAAAAAATAATTCTTCCATTTCCTAATTCTCTTTTTGTAAAGCTAGTGTTTGCTTAAGTCACAGCCACCTGCTGCTCTGCAGCTGTATCAGGGAATAAGTTTGTTCTCTAAATTACCAGCTTGGAGCTCCCCAGCAGCTTTCCCTAACCAGCTGTCGAGGCTAGAATGATGGGATTTCTATTTTAGCTGACAACTGAAACAAAATCTGACTATTCTGAACAGTCTCTTTCACTTCACCTTCTGTTTCCACAGCTAAAGTGGGAAGGATATAGGATTCCTCAAAGCCTGAGGCCAGGATTCTAATGGAAACCTGCAGATTTCAACACAAGGAAAGCACTGAGAAATTGCTCACAGGTTATATGTTTATGCCAGTCAATGTAACATGAAAACTACAGGAAAATTTTAAATCCTTAAAACCTTTCTGTGGCCCTTCCTGTCCAGGGACTTCTTTTTGATGATAGCACCTAGACCTGGGATGTGTGAAGGCTTAGATAACATCTGTCTTCTCACCTTCAAGAGGGAAGGATGAACTCTTCAAACTCACCTTTTCTTCAAAACTTCCTTTGCCAAAAGAGTAATCAGTGGTAAGAATTTCAGAAACAGAGAAAAGTGGTCAGGAGCTATTTTGGGACTGAAATTCCTTTCAGTCTCACTTATATCCATCTTAGAACCAACTGAGACTCAATTAGAGGATATTGGACAAACTACAGATGAAGTCATCATCCTCATCACACCAAATCAACTTAAAAAGTACTTCATCTGCTTTGGGTGAACCCCTCTTGGCAGGACAGGAGGCCAGAACACCCCCACCAAACCATTCATGCCCCACGTTCCATAGTACCAGGCACAGAGGAGACACTTTGTATTGCTAAATACTTTTAGTGGATCATGAATGAACAAGAACAATGTTTAAGAATAATTGTAAAATGATAAACCATAAGTTTATCGAGTGTTTACTATTCACCAAGAACTATGTTAGTACTTTAAACGTATCATCTTGTTAAAATCTCACCCCAAGGTCACACAGCTGGTAAAGGTTTACACAGGGTTTGGATACAGAAAACACTCCTTATTTGCTCTTATTTAGTCCCAATCCAGCAAACTGGGGAATTACCCTCGCAGACTATCCCAAATCACAAGCAGAAAATTCTCAGGGCACACAGGGATGAAGAAAAAGATAAGAGGCTATTCAGATGGGCCAAATAGATTCCAGGACACCTGTCTTCCAGTAAGTGTTCTCATTTTAGCGGGTCACTAGAAACCCTACCTATGCAAAAAGGGTGCATATCCCACATTAGGAATATCTCTGACCCTGCAATGAATTTCTCAGAACATTTCTCCAGATGTAACTCTGTTTCCAACAAAATATCCAGATTTCCTGCGTCACTGATGGTGGCCTCCATATTAGGCATTTTAAAGAGCCTCAGAGATAGATAAAGGAAACTAACAGTATAAGAACTGTCCTTAATAATGCTCATTTTAAAACACTATTAGCTAGAAGGACATCTTGGTTACATGGCTCCTAAGCTAAATTGTTTGGGCTAGGTAATTAATTTACTTGAGTTAACAAAGGTATATGCACATGTTTTGAACAAGTGTTTTAGAAACTATGGTATTTGATATATTCTCTCTCAATTCGTTATTTACTCTGAGCTGTTCTTTAGTCCCCCTTCCTCAAAAAAAAAAATCTAATATTACTATTGATTATGTTCCTAAAATTTTTATTTCCAACTAGTTTGAACTTAGGTTGTGCCAGTCTGTATCCTACTACACAACTTTAATAAATGTCAGTCATTAAAAATCTCAGCTACTCAAGACAAAGTGATGTTTGTTTATTTGTAATGAGAAAGAGTAGAGACTAAAAATTTCAGAATAAATATTATAAAGTGCATGAACTAATACAATTCATGACTTAGAGAAATGTGCCTTAGGCCCTCAGTCAGAGTCTATTTATTCCCATTTTGGAGACTATTCTAATAAGTTTAGCCATTTGGGATGTCTTAGGCTATGATTTTGAGCAGGACATTAGAAGTGATCTTTGGTAAACAAGTTCTGTCAACAGGGAGCTCCTGTCCCTAAAGATGAACAAAAGCAAGTAAGAAAAGCAGGCTCGGGAAACCCAGACACAGAGCAGTCTGTCCCTGCTGAAGGCCATGCTGTGCATATATGGAGGGTCAGCAGGAATTCTCCTATATCATTCCAAAAGCAAAACAAAACAAAACAGATGGTGTTCACCGCCCCTGTACAGGATCATACAAGAATTTGCACAGACTGTTTGTTAAAATACTGCTTAAAGGAGTAGGCTTAATCTATAACTTTCCTGCTCCTCAGAATTTGCCCATTGAGCTCACTCAGACACTTGGCCATTGGGTCTTCAAACTCCAAAATGTGTGTGGAGAGTGGCAAATAAAAGAAAGGACCATCTTTCATGTGAACTCTGATGACTATCAACTAAACAAACCTCCAAGCCACTCTGTAAAATAGCAATAAGAATTACTGATAAGCCCATTTTTGTGTGTTTTTTTTTTCTTCACACATGCCCAGGTTATAAACAGGGAGAATGATACATCTCTTGGGTGAGACACCTGCAATCACCCTGTTACCTGCCTTTCTACTTCAGGGTCTCTTGGACGGGATGCCCCAACCCCTGGCTCTCAAGGTTAAATGGGGGTGAGAGTAAGCCCCCATCTGAGCCACATCCATCCCCATATGACCAGACATTTAGGAGTGGCTTTGCAATTGTCTAGATACTAGCCCAAGACTTGAATTACAATAAGACTATGATCTTCAGGTCTATGTTATCAATTGGAATCCAGAATGGTGAGAATTAAGCTCCCCTAAACCTGATCTTGGCCAAGTTCCTCACTAGGTACCAGGTAGCAAATAGATCTGAACTTAGGTCTTCTCTCTCTGTTTCTCTCTTCTCCTCCTTTCCAAATTCTAGAAAAGAGAACGTGATGAGTCTCAATTTGAGATAAGTTTCAACTCCTGGTAGTTAGTTCTTACCAATGGAGAAAAGTCACCTGGAACAAACAGGATCTGGAGGCCCACTTATGTGGATAAGGAAGGGAAGTAGGCCCCAGGAGAGGAGGAAGAGTCTTTAGGTCATAGGCTGGACAGGCTTATTACAATGCGAACATTTAACACTCTAGATCCCTTTTGTGAGATAAATAATAGCCAAGAACCAACGAGTTTGGTTTGCTACTTTACAAAAAGTCATGTAAAGTCAAGAAAAAAGAAGAATTTACACAGTGAAAGAAGATGGTAATAACTTACTCCAGTTACCTCTGAATTTTTATAAGTAGCCTAAACAAAGGCCCTCTGCTCCCTGAATTATGGAGATTATGAACATCACTGCATCCTACTTATTGAGATTTACTTAGAATTTGAACTCAGGGCAGAGATAATGGTCCTATTAGTTTCAGTTGGCCCTGCCTGAGTCTGTGAAATAGGGCAGTGGTTGTCTAAAAAATGGACCATTTTCTCTCTATAAAACATAATGGCTGTACCTTCCATGGAAAAGAACTTTAATTGACTATTTAAATGCAACCTGAGAGCAATCCCACTACTGGACAAAGAATCTGTTCCTATGTCATGGTCACAGCTTCATTTATTCATAATAAGCTTGCTTCACAACATAGAAATTAAAAAATGAGGATACTTTGACTAAAAATTTTATTCTAGGGTTTCAAATTCACACAGATAGACATTTGATTAAAATTATAACATGGTGTCCTGCCTTCTCTTCGACCTCACACTCAGATTGGCTTCTAAGCCAAGCTGCATCATGGCTCTTGTAAAAGTAAATGGAAATCCTTTGGATGCCAACAAATGATGTTAAGTTATAGAATAAGTGCGCTGAGTAGAGGGTAAGTCAGAGGCAGTGAAGACACTTTCTCTTCCACCCTTTAAAACGCAGATAGCTGAGAAGCTACTGCAGACATCATAAAGTGGCTGTATTTTTAGCTCCTACTCATTATGGCTTTTAGTGCATAGTTTCTCTGTTGTCTTAAGCCATTCATCTTTGGAGAAATATGGCCCCATTTTTCTACTTATTTATCTCTTTAGAAATGGGAAAACATAAACTGTTGCACTATAATAAATTCTCTCACTTTTAATAGTTCAAATGGTAGAACAGTAAAATGAAAGTTAAGCATTATTTTTATTCCTTGGATTTTTGTCATTTTGAGTATCCTTACCATCATTTAATGTCATGATCCCTAAGAACAGCCTCAGTTCCATTATCTGTCTTCCGAAGATGTTTTTCTTAAACTTTAGGCCTTTAAAAGTAGACCAGAAAGTGGTTAATTTTCCTTTGTGCCTAGAAGTACAAAGGAAGCAGGTGTTTTTAGTTACCTAATTTCTAGCCCACCCATGCAAATTTCAAAATGAAGAAAGGAAAAAATAAAGAGAATGATAGTTATTCCAAAATAACAGTGTTTTCTAGGACAAGAGCTAAACAACCCCAAGACTATTCTTAACATGAGACTTAATTAGACAATACGAAGTTAACAGAATTTTAGATGCACCAAGAATATGATTAAGGGACACCTATGCTATTCAGACAAAATTAATTTTCATATGACGAGATCTGTGTTGGGTTGTATAATCCATCTGCCTCACCCTGGTTCCTGAGAAACATGTCACAAGAGATAATATAGGTAAGTGCATACTCTCTATTTCTGGAGTTTCTACCCTGAATTTAGGCCACCTTTCCTATCCCAAATGAGCGCATTTGGGCAAACAAGGAAATCCAAAGATCCCTTCCCACCCTTGAATTCAGCTCCACACTATGCAGCTTGCCTATTTATCTTCCCTGAGCTTTCCAAATTCAACTCTCAGGAAAGCTTTTTGAAGAAGAAAAAAAGTGAGCATGAAAGAAAGATGCTCAGACACTCCATAAAAATACTTCTCAAAACACAGGCCAATAACCATCCTCCCTACAAAAAAAAAAAAAACAGCCAAATTTCCCCTCCTATTGACTCAGTTTCCTCATACTCCTATCAAAGATCTCAAATAAAACCTTGCAACACCTAGGGTGAAGAAGTGAGGGGAAAATACATTCTTCTTACTCTCTAGATGAGAGAATTTCTTGTCTCCTAATTTTTCCCTAAATAAACCACAAACCTTTAACACATTGAGCTGTTGTCTAGTCTAAACTTTCCTCATGAGTCACATCCAGTGTGCCACCAAAATGACATCTCACTTAGTTTTGACATGTCTGCCTTAGACTGTAGACTTTCATGTTTATACGCTACCTGAAGTCAGAACCTTTGTCTCTTACAGATCCGTGGTTAATGGCATGGACTTTGGAGCCAGACTATCTGGTTGCTAATCAGGGATTTGTCCCTTACTAGTTGTGTGATGTTGTTGCTTTAACCTTCCTGTGCCTCAGTTTCTTCATCTGTAAAACTAATAAAGATATTGCTAATAACTCTCTCATGGCAAGACAGAAAGGATCAAATGAGACAGTTGTTGTAAAGAATTTAGGGAACAATAACTGTGGTCTCCCAGCAGGAGGTGAGTGGCCATTGAGGGAAGCTTCATCTGAATTTATAGCTGCTCCCCATTGCTCACTCACATCACCAGCTGAGCTCCACCTCCTGTCAGATCATCAGGACATTTGATTCTCATAGGAGCACAAACCCTACTGTCCACTGTCCATGGGAGGGATCTAGGTTGTGTGTCCCTTATAAGAATCTAATGCCTGATGATCTGAGGTGGAGGTGAGGTGGTGGCACTAGTGCTGGGTAGTGGCTACAAATACAGATTAATCATTAGCAGAGAGGTTTGACTGCACAGAGACCATAATAAAGCAATTGCTTGGAGACTCACATCAAAACCCTATCAGTGAATGGCAAGTGAAAATTAAGCTGCATCTTGTGGTAGGCTTTATAGTAGCAACGCACTTTGGGTGTCTCTGTTGCCCATCACCTCTAGAGGGGACCATCTACCCGCAGAAAAACAAGCTGAGGGCTCCCACTAATTCTGCATTATGGTGAGTCATATAACTATTTCATTATATATTACAATGTAATAATAATAGAAATAAAGTACACAATAAATGCAATGTATTTGAATCAACCCATCCCTCCACCCCCAGTCTGTGAAAAAATTGTTTTCTATGAAACCAGTCCCTGGTGCCAAAAAGAGTGCAGACCACTGCTCTGTAAGACAAAATATTAGTGTCACTTAATGTTAACTAGTATTATTTCCCTAGAATTGTGCCTATAATGGGTAGCAGTTGAGTGCTAGATAAATGGCTGAATACAGAAAGGTATTTGAACTCTCTCTCAGAAGAAAATCTGGCATTATTAAAGGAAACTTTGATTATCCTCCAGAACCCTTTTGTGGCTTGAGAAAGGTACATCCAGACAGAATAACGAAATATACAAATCTTCACAAACGAAGGTTTTCAGACTACCCTAATGGAGTCCGTGTTTTCCCAGCTGCTTTGTTTATCATTGTCTAGAGCCCAAGAAAAATTTTCTATGAGGAAAACAGAAGGAAGTCAGAGTGAGTGTGAAGGAAATGTGAAAGGAGAAAAGTCTGAGTCTTACTTAGGTGCTCTTGCTGTCCCGGCCAGGCTGAAAAATTGTCTCTATCCAGGAAAGAAATGAGGTGCAGAGAAAATTAAGAATGCAAGTAGAAAGTTGATTTTGGTTTTACAGGCACTTGAGTGGTATCTCGAAAAATTTAGAGGCCATTTAAAGGTACCTTCTCTTATTTATGGTCGCACTTCCTGAATAAAATATTGTCCGCATTAATCCCGTCTGGAATTACAGGGCCTTTCTATGTCTGATGCCTCCAAAAACTTAGAGCACAAACACAACCAAAGAAAAATATACGGACAAACATAAATTAAACTTTTTTTTCTTCCCACTGGGATGCATTCATGCATCAGAGCTTATAAATTCAGATTATATCTCTACTGCCATCGTGTGATAGAATGGTTTTTTAGTGAAGATATTCTAAGAAGAGAGCCAAAAACTCAGAACACAAGGAGCTTTCAAGGAAAAAAAAACAGGCTGTATCCCTCTTTCGCCTCCCTTGCAAGCAGCATGGCACTTTCTCATGACTCGTGATCAAAGTGAAAGTTTGTGAGGAGCAAGGAGGCAGGATGAGGAACACCGAAAAGAACAAGAAGACAACAGCCAGCCTTTCTTCAGTCCTGTGTCCTGAAAAGGCATGATTCTATTTTGCCTCCCTCTAAATATAAAAGCTCTAATTTTAGAGTGACATGCCCTCACCTGACCCGCAGGCTGCTCATTCCCCAGCCTAGAATGCTCTGTCTCAGAGTGGGGTCAGGTCATGCCAGTGTCATTCTTCCCTCCGTATGTGCCCACATGGCTTTCTCCCCACTGGACTCGGGTACCCCATTCCTGTCCACCTTTCTTTGGTTGCTTTGACCTCTGTCGTGTTGGAGATTATTTCTATCACGTTGAGCCACCGGGAAATCTGAGAAGTGTGTCCTTTACCTCCTTTTACAAATCATTGAATCAGTTTTCTTTTTTTTACCGGACTCTGAAAATAGATCCTTCTTGTCCTCTGCTTGCTTTGCTTGAATGTGCTGACTACTTATTTCCCTGACTTTGGCATATTTATTAAATGTGTGAATTTTGTCTTTTGTGTCCCCCACAACGTGCTCCCTGTTCTACTCTCCTCAAGCCCTGACCCTCCATGCCAGCATTCTGCTACCCATGAAACGCGCCCAGCTGCCCTTTGTTCCTTGCACCTATGCTCTCTAACTGCCCTTGTCCCAAACCTGCCTCTCCACCCTCCCCATGAAGCCTGCTCTCAGAATCAGCTTCTGTAAAGAAGAAAATTGAATTTACCTCAAGTTGCTAGTACAGACTGATAATGGATCCTCTGTTTTGTTCTTGCCATGGGGTATTTGTGTCCAGCCAAGGAAAATAGACTTAAATACGTAAATGTCCATTTGTGTCATTGAATCATTTTAGCTGGTCTTTCAACCTCCCACCTCCACACTTTCTGATCAGACTTTTCCTCCACATCCCCTGAGTCAGTAGCAGGTATTACATCCTGGGAGGCATTATCCAGAATACAAAGAAACAGAAGCTCATTATGCTTTTCAGTTTCTAAATATTTTGAAAAATTATAGCAAAGACTTGAAAGTAATGACTTGTTATTTACAAACCTATTGATATTTTTAGTTGGAAGCCTTAAACCTAAAGAATACAGAGCAGGGAATATTAGCTTATTCGAATAAAAAAGAAAAAATGTGAAATGTCAGGGTTCACCGTAACCCAGTCTGGATTTGCTGGGGAGAATGAAAGAGAGTAGAAAAAGTAGGTGTAAACTTTCCTGTGCATTTCTCTGTCCCATGTAGAGCTGGCAGAGGGAAGAAGGAGATAGAAGTACCAGACACATTTGAAGGTTTTAAGAACAAAGAATCCCAGTGCCTTATATCCTGGGGAAGGCTAAAACAATCCCCCACCAGCATGGTGGGAAAGAAATTGAGTAGAGCTTAGAGCATGATGTATTCAGTAGATGAGAACTTAAGACAGAGCCCCCCACAAGACATGAACAGCTTTTCATAGAGACTTAGAAGGCTCAGAGAGAATCTATGAGCCTGAGGAACAAAGAGAATGTTTGTATGAGAAACTCCAGCCTCTTGACCGAGCGCAAACACAGATATTCCAGTGGATCTTGATGGTAATAGAGACGAGACCAAGACCCATTAAAGATAATATACATCTCATCTAAGGCCATTATATCCAGATGACCCTTATGCCCTCTGGAAACCTCACAGATTTCCTCTCTTATATCTACATCAAGATCCAGAATCTAGAGAAAGGGAGTGAGGGGAAATCCTGAATTGATTTGACTTATCTTCTAAATGACCTAGAAAAACTGGAAATGGCAGCATTTACCTAGATGTAACTAGATTAATGAGGCAGAATGGAAGCTTGGGATAGAAGATAGCCTATTATATTAAAAAATAAAGGAAGTTGCATTTACAGTGCACATCTGAGCTTGTGGTCAGTACCTCATGACGTCTGGGGAAGAAGGAATGTTGGTTAGAAACACCAGGACATAGATATTAAGGTAAACGACCTTCTCTGCATCCTTCAGCACTTTCTTAGGTCGCCTATAGTCCCTGCATACTTGGTTGATTCAGCCTCCACATCAACCACAATCACCAGGTTTAACCCCAGCATCAGTGAAGGCACTCATTGCAGCCTTTCATTCATATAACCACATCAGCACAGTGGAACATCAGAGGAATAGAAGTTTCTCTTAACCTCAGCTTTCTGGTTAACTCGAGGGTTATCTTGAATTACAAATCCTATTATGAACATTGTTAGGAAGAAATCCTCATGGCCCTGACAAGGGTACAGCCACTTTGGGGGACAGCCAGTGAGAGAAAGCAGGCCAGAAACCAAAATGCACCAAAATGACCACGGCAACCCCACTCTATGCTCCTGTTAATCCCCACAACCCTGACAAGAGAACAGTCATCTCTGGAGGATAGTTAGTGATAGAAATCAGGTCTGAAAACAAATGGCATGGTCACAGCAAACCCCTGTAAATCCTCACTGGCCTCCTGTCCTTCTTATGGACCCTCACTCAGACTTGATCCCTAAACTTCTCAAAAATTATCTTCAATATTGCCATCTACTTCCTTCACATCTTCAGGGTCACTATTCTAAGCCTTGCCCAATGCATTTCTTCTTTCTTCTCCACATCTGTTCTTCTCTATGATGAGATTCGTGAGTCTTCTCAGCTTCTCTGCCTATGATAAGATTCAAAGCCAGAAAGTGTCTGGCTTGTCTGTATCACCTCAAAGAATCACCAAAGAAGGAAGCCCAAATTCCCAATGTCAGCTGACATGAACAGATTAGATCTGTACTATCACTAAGCACTGTACTCCATGATTTTCCTCCATGCTTTCATTAGATTTGGGGGGGAACTATACCATGCTATTGATCAAATCCCTCAAGTCAAGAATTCTTTACACTGAATACATAGATGGGCTTCAAGGATATGTGAACTTTCTAGATGTGGTATGCAATATATATATATATATATATATGCATATATGTTTCTGTGTGGTATGTATTTATGTGTGACTGTGTATGTCTTTGGTTGCTCAAGGGGGTGGTGTATATCACTCAAAAAAGCAAAAGTTGTGGCCTTAATTATCTTTCTCATATGCTGCTATTAAGCCCAGATCTCTACTCATTTATACTTGTCAATTTAGGATTTTGAGAAGTGAGGAGAGTTCTATATTGGGAGTTGGAGGACACTGGGATAAAAACTAAGGTCAAGACACTTTTAACCTTCATTCTTTTTTGCTATCTCTCCCAGTCTTCAGCCATTCACACAATTTCTACATACGCTTTCTATCTTCATCATATTATAAAGAAAATGTTAAAATAGGATAGAGCACATTAGCATATCATGAGATGCCTACATCCTGGTAGATATCAAATATAGTTTACAGATTACTCTGACATCCCACCTATTACTAAACCACTGAATTTGGGTAATCACACACACAATCTTATTTATAGGTATATAAAAATCTCTTTGTGTGCCTTGCTGAAGTCCAGAAATGTTAAATCTATGGCATTTCTGCAAGAGTCCTCAGCTGAATGGTAATTTAGAAATTATCTACATCAATCTCTTCATTGTACATATAGGAATAATGGGGTCCAAATATAGATAGCTAAAGCTACACAAGTTGTTTTGAAGGTGATCTTTGAGACTTCTTCTCTTGAAAGTAAGCTTAAAACTCTTTGTCTTGCTCCAAGTAGCTCTCTGGTCATGATTCACTGCCTCGTACTGATACACAGACCCCTATATTATCACATGACTCTTTTAGCATGTAGCTGAAGCTCCTGGGCTAGACCTTCTCTCCCAACAGGCATCGCAAGTATTGTGAAAATGTGGAAATACATGGTCTCTTCTAGGAAGGAAGGGTCCACCTTGCTACCAAGGATAACCTAGATCTTGTGATTTTCAAATAGAAAAAAAAAAATTCCTTTTTGGTCCCCTTTCCTGGAATGTCATTGCAGCCTGAAGTGTACTGGCTATAACTGACAGCCTTGCACACCAGGTTGTGACCTTACTCCAGCTTTTGTCAAGTTGGGCTGGCTTTGCAGTGGCCAGAGGTGCACCAGGAGGACCAAGTGTGAAGAACTCTTCACCTCATTCCTGTTGAGGACAGCATTAACCTGTACAGATGGTCCTCAAGAGAGGACAATTAGTGCTGAGGTCTCTTCATCAGGATGACCAGCCACTGAGGGGGAGGAGTAGCGGAAAGACACTATATCAAAACAGAAGAAAAAAGCACAAATCCAGAATTGTTGTCCCTGTGCCCTCGGCTTTAACAGCCACAGAAAAGCCTCAGACTTAGCGGTCACTGCCTGCTTTCTTGCCTTTCCACTGGTATACCCTCCTGGATGTCAGAGCAGGGGCCATCTGCATACTTCTGTCAAACTTCCAGCAAAAGACACTAGGGAACTATTTGTAAGAGTGCTACCTGGTCAAAAGAGACTCAGAGATTATGGTCTGGCCATAGAACATTGGGATTATGACTTTTAGACAAAGAAGAAAGTAATGTCTGTCCAACCTTCATGGAGGATCCATCCCACTGAAGAGGGCCCCCCTGGAAAGATAGAAATCACACAGGCAATAGGAGAAAGCTGAAGATTGTGGGGTCCAATGTAGGCCATTGGTGTGAGGTTAGTTCTGGGTGGTGTCATGGGCACCCCTGGATAAAGTCCCTTGAAAATTTATTTGAAGTTACTTAAGAGAAGTAATAATAAAATTAAAAGTACAAGATGTGAGGTCTACCATTGCTTAGAGCTTTCATGTTGGTGAAAGATCTACAGTCCCTGAGGGAATGGTGGTGTTCTCACCAGCTTGAAGAGCAATGTCTTGGGAATGTGAACAGAGTTTTCTCCTGAATGAGGATGCCAACAATGATAGGAAAACTTGGGAAAGGTGGATAGTCTGTAACAAAGCTACCAGTCCCCTTTGAAAGCTCCCACCTTCCTTCCCCGGGTTATTGCCTCAAAGATCTCCCTGGCTCTTTCTTCCCTCCAAACTCCTTCATCTGCAGCTCACTACCCCATTTGTAAAACATTCCACCTCTCTTGACACAATGCCTGGATTCTTCCTTCAGTCCTCCTTTGCTGCACAGCATGCAGCTGCTACCCAGCCCTACCCCAGCCACAAACCAATCTGAAACCCCAGGTTCCTGTTACCCCAGGAGAACCAGTCAGAGAAGACCAGCATAGGAAACTATAGAGGCACTGAGGAGCAGTGAACTACCACCAAACCAGTGAGCCACCAGGAACCAGGATAGATGAGGAGCCCCAAGAACCAAATTATGCAAAAGTTAATCGGAGTAAAAAACCTCTGCTATTATCAGTGACCATCAAGACTATCCCAAGAGGGGTAAGACCTGGGCAAGCAAGCATAGCACACAGAAGCACAGAATGCTTATGACATGGGGTGGGCCTGCCTGCACAATTTCAGTTTCAGTTCCCGGAACACAGTCCCAACCCTTAGGATGGGGTTCTACACATTGAGGGAATCACGAATATCATTCTGATATTCTAGTATCTGTTTGCTTATGCCAATTCAGTAATTAAAATAAATTAACACTTGGACTTACATATTTCAAGTAGTTAGAAGCTTGAATAATTTTGTTTCCAGTCATTTATTTGATGTCAGGCATGTGCATGAACATGGGCAACGTTAAAAAATGTGGAGAAGAGCACCTGTCAATCAGAACTGTCATTGTGGACCAACCAAAATGTGTACAGGCTAGTACACTGGTGTGGTGCGTCACACCAGCTAAATTCCCCCCTGAGTATGGAGCACTAAAGATGTTCTTTCTCTGAATGGTGATTGTGCATTATTAGTTGCTACTAATAGCAACTAATAGTTGCTACTATTTATAGCAGAACACACCGATAATTAACATACAATTAATAGTAATTTAATAATGTCCTTAATAAGAGTTACCATAATTATTGTAATAGCTATGAATTAATAGATTCATTGTAACTGAAATGGCCATATCTTCATGGGTTTAAAGTGTCTTTTTTAACGGAGCAATAAAAAAAATATTTGGGACAAAAAACTGGGAGTGAATATTTGAGAGAGTAGGGATTCCATAAGGAAAGAAAATGTTACCATTTTTAAATAAAGGAATTTACTAGAATCAGTTTTATATTCTAAGGAGAGTAGTAAAATTCAAGGAAGTGAGAGAGTTTGCTCTGTTTGCTAGGATACTCTGGTTGGCACTCTGGTTGTGAAATTGAGGGCCACATTGTGCTGGACTGAGTGGTTGAGACAGAAGAAAGAGGAACTACCCCAAGTAAGAAGGTGTAGGATTTGAGTTTTTCTTTGAACAACCTGATAGGCAGGAGTGGAGGATCTGGGCCCTGTAATGAAAAGGGTTGTATAACTGTCTCTGAAAAGAAAACTCCAACTCATCGACCCAGGGGCAGGCTGGGGCCTCAGGGGAGATATGATCAGGGAGAGAGTCCTTTTAGTGATGACCAGTTGATTTAGGGAAGAGTTCCAAGTTATTCCTTATCTGTCCTATTATTCTTCTGGGTAGTCCCAAGATTTTAGTCTGAGACTGTTAAGGTCACATTGGTGGTGCTCAGAAGTAGAGGTTGGGCAGTGTGCAGTGCATCGGGTAGGGTCCTTCCCCACACACTGTCCCCTAATATACTCTGTCTCTGGGTACAGTGTAGGGATAGTAAAGAGGACTGTAGGCCCCAAGTGCCAGTTACCAGTCAGCAAGAGCAGGGACCTAAAGTGGAACAGGGCCTGACAACAGAGAAGCAGGCTGTGTGTGGATCTTTTCAGAAGCAGTATTCTTCAGGGTTCTCCAGAGAAACAGCACCAGTAGGATAGATAGATACAGATACAGAGAAAGAGAGAAAAGAAAAGAGATGTATTATAGGAACTGGTTCACATGCTTATGGAGGACAAGTAATTCCACAGTCTGCCATCTGCAAGCTGGAAAACCAAAACAGCCAGTGGTGTAAGTCCTGGTTCAAGTCCAAAGGCCTGAGAACTAAGAGCACTGACGTCCAAGGGCAGGAGAAGGTAGATAATCCTAGCTTAAACAGGAAGAGCAAATTCACCCTTCCTTTGTCTTCTGATCTATTCAGGCCCTCACCAGATTGGGGGATGCCCACCCACATTGGTGAGGGTGGTCACATTCCTAAGGCTACAAATTCAAATGCTAATCTTTACTGGAAATATCCTGTCAGCAATCTTGTTCTCAGTTCTTGGTGTGCTCTTGGCCAAAGAATGACCAAACACACCAAAGCAAGGCAAGCACGTAGTGAAGTTTATTAAGCAAAGGAAGGTAGGCTTGCCACAGACAATGAATAGACTCCCTGTCATAACAGGAGGGGCCCAATTATGGTCTGGAGTCTAGCTTTATATTGCATAGTCTGGGCCCTCCTCATGGATCAAACATCACCAGTGAACCATTTTGATGGATGGTTGAGTGTTCTATGACCCAAGTCTTCCTGCACCTGCAGATCTCCCATGAGCCTCTCTGAAATCCTATAGTGGGTGGGGGAGATCACAATGTAGATTTAAACTAATGACATGGTAACTAGCCTTAGTTGTTCTAGGTCACCTTCCAGACCCTATTGTGCCTGTACTGCATGGCCTATGTCTAGATAATCGTCTAGCTTCTTCTACAGTTAGCACGCTAAGTTCTGATGGCAGGTTGGTTGGGTGTTCCCTCCAACCCCAAGTGTGGCAATGATTCTAGTACCCACCTTAGTCCCCAGAACAGCTGGAGATCCCTCACTGTCTACTTACCAGAAGCACTTTCATAGGCACACCCAAAAATAATGTTTTACTAGTTACCTGGGCATTCCTTAGCCCAAGTAAGCTGGCTGGGCTATAAATAATTAACTATTATAGAAACACATATGAAAGAAGTTCACTTTTCCCCAAATATGCTCAGAGAAAAGAGATTGGGAATCGGTAGACTCTGCTATTGCATGCATGGAGGGCCAGGCATTGAGAGAACATATGGGTATATGTGCCTGTGAGAGAGATGAAGGGACCAGGGCTTCTCTGTCACATAAAGTTAGCCCAAACACCAACTAAAAGTGAAATCTGAGAAATGAAGGATTTCAAGTGCTTATCAAAAGACATTCTTTCACTGAGAAGCTTTTACAGAATTCAATTATACCTAAAAATGGAAGCAAAGTAATCACTGGGGGAAAAAAGACAGTAAAAGAAAAGAAAAAACTTCCTGTGTCCACATGATAAGATATCGGGACTTTCCAGAAAGACTGGAAATCCTAGGTCCATAGAATACCGATACGGACAGCAGCCGTCAAAATGTCTGACAAAATCCTGGTAAGTGGCGCACACCAGCTGCACATGAAAAGAAAAAGTATGTAACAAGTTTGGACTAAAAAAAAACAAAATAAATAAAAATAAAAATAAATGACACATAACTGGGGTATAACGTCAAAACTGTAGCCAAAGCCACCTGAATTTTATGGTCATCTGCAAGACCTATTCCTACAGGTTTATTGTGTAACCAACCAAAAAACTGAGAATGGCACCTGTGTGTAAAAAACAGGAAGAGAGAGTCTTCGTTTGGATGTCTATGTGTGGGTGTGCGTGCAAAAATAAGATACAGAAGCACATAAACATCTTTACAAATCAGAATGCTCCTCGTGGAACTTATGTAAGCTTCATTAACATGTATTACACACCCAGTAGGTGCCCAGCACGCTTCTGTGCAGCTTCTCATAATCACAATTAGTTCTCAAAACTCGGCAAGATATATAAATCCTTTTTTTTCTTCCAGAGAAGAAAACCAAAACGCAGTGAGATTAAGTGACTGCCCACTGTTGCAGCTGCTAGGTGGTTGAAGATTTAGAGCCAGGCCTCCTGATCCAGGGGATACCAGCTCGCATGCAAAGATGTTAGGCTGTAGCCTGTGGGCCAACAGTTCCTAGCTTCCCTCAATTGATTCCAAATTCAAAACCTTTTCCATAGCACCAGAGCTGCCTAAGTACAAAAGAAATATATTATTTGCAAGAGCTCATTTAAGATACATTTGTCAAATGCCATCTATGTAGTGTACACACATTTTAACACCAAGATCTTTTACTCAAGTTGTTCACAGAGAAAAACTTAAGGTAAAAAACAAAGATAGAATTGCAGCACCGTGTGGTGGATTGGGAAACAGAAGTGCTAGAGACTGCATTAACCAAAGTTGACGTGATGACTTCAATTCAGGGCTCAAGAGGAGACAGAAATTATGAAAAACAGTCACAGAATAGGTGACAAAATTAGGAATTCCCAATGAGAAGTTTTTTTTAAAGGCTAAATTTGGCAAAGGCACAGACCCTGGGCTGGAAGAATTGCACAGAGTGGTTAGAGCTGGGACACAATGTGAGGGGTGAGGTGGGGGATAAGGCTGGTGGAACAGCCTGGACTTTTACAATGAGGAAGCTGAGAGATGCAGATGGAGACAGAAGGATCAACTGGTGCTTCTTCCTAGACGTATCTAAAGGGTAGGGGTAGGTAACTTCTCATCCCCACATACAGACTCACAACCCCCTGCTGCCTGTTTGGTTTTGAACATTTGCAAATGGGTAGGACCTCAAAAGACAGCAGATGGTATAAAGAGACTGATCAAGAAGTTTCCATCAGAGGAGGAGGAATCTGGCTGAACCACACAGTAGCAGAGCCTGAGGATCAGAGTAGAGTGGAAGTCTGGACGTGGTGAGGCAGCTTGTTCCAAATCCTGTCCGAATCCAGCCTCCAGACCAGCCCAAGCTAAGTCCATGAATTAAAGGGCTGATCATATGTTTCTGAGTATGCACAAACTAATCTGGAAGTTTGTTCACAGGAAGGAGACCAAGGAACTGGTTTTCAGGATTAGAAAGACTTGTTTTTCATTCTGGTATCTTTTTGTACTGCTTGGATTTTTTTTTTGGTCATACATAAAGTAGCTATCTAAAAAGATTTACTATTAAAGGTAAAAGTTGTATCAATGGCTGAAATATTGAGGGTTCAAGCAACTCCACTATGGAACAATCTCTGAATAAAACATGGAAAAAATTCTTCTCAGTGCTCAAGGATATTCCTAGGTATTGAGTGGTCTCCAGGACTGAGGCAGAGGACAGGCTTATCAGGGGTGGAGCAGATATTCCAGCTCCACTGGGAATGACAGTGCCAAGAATGAGATTTCTGAAGCCCATTAGAGAGAAAGAGAGAGAGAGAATCTTATCACAGCTAATCCCAGTAGGGAACACAAGAGTGTTCTGCTATAAAATTGTTGCATTCAGTCCACCTTGCACCTTGCTGGGAGATTCTAATCAAGTAACCAGAAAGGAGCATCTTTCTTCTTAGTCTGTACAATGAAAAGGCCATTTAGCACATACTGGTGGTGTGAGGAAGTATAATAAATGCTGCCTAGTGGCAGAAGGAATCAGAAGAACACTGGGGCCCTCCAGTCTGTGGACTCCTAAGCAGCACTAAGAGGAAAACAGTTACAGCTCAGAGCAGCATTTCCATGAGCTCATCAGAGCTACGCTACTATAGGTCCTGCCTGAGGAAGCTACAGCAGTAGGTAAGAGTTGGCAGTGATTTACATGCACAGGGAAACATTCCTCGGGGCTCCCAGAAATGAACAGGGGAGAGTCTGTCTTGGGGGTGAGAATTAGGGTACACAATAAAGCCAGTCCCTTATGAATATTAACAAAACTGCATTAGCCTCAAGCAAAGGATGATGGAGTTGTTCCTACAGGGCAGTGTATTTCTGGCTTTTATCCCCATACCAAAAATGATGGATCATTCAAGAATGGTACCTTGAATCTACTCTAATTTATTTTTTAAGCTCTATGAATCATACATAAATTTTGGCACTTTTTTAATAGTAATAAATTACCTGTGAGGTTTCAACAACTGATTAGAAATACCAGGGTATAATACAATCATAGCTAGGAAGGAATTGTGCGGTTAGGAATAGGTCAGGCTTAAAGCTGGCAGAGGATTAAACTTGGGGGTGTCTTTGAGAAATTCTCAAAACACTACCAGGGGATGTCTGAGTTCTAGCAAGCCTATCTCAAAAATGCTTTATCCTCAAACTATCCCTTCTCTTCTCAAGCCCTAAGGCCAGGACCAATACCATCAGCTCCAGAAGCTAGCCAGATAAGATTTATAGAGAGTCCCAGGTTACAAACAAGAGAGGTTCTGTAGGTTTGTTCTTAATTTTTTTTCATACTTCTTGAATTTTTACATGTAGTCTCCATCCATAAGTATGAGTCAGACATCAGTTGGATGTTTGTAACTCAGAGACTGCTTGTATTTCCCATATAAAAAGTCCAGAACTGGGGTTTTTGTCCTCTGCTATTGTGCTCTGTGGCAGATTTGTTGCAAAGAAGAACGCAAGCATTGCTCCCATCCCTGAACACTTGCCTTTTAGTCTGAGCTGTCAGGTGACTTGCTCTGACCAATAGAAGGTGTCAAAAGTTTCCTTGCATGACCGCTGAGCCTTATTCCCAAGAAGTTTTGCAACATGTGCCCTCATTGTTTTGGCCTGAAAACAAACATGGAAGGATCCCTCATCTTCTGGAGGATGAGAAACAGGCTCTGTTCCTGGGATTAAAGCAATCTAGGATCAGCCACATTAGTGACCCCAGGGCAAGACTTACAGAGGAATTACTCAGTTTAATCGAATCCAGATAGCAGAATCCTGAGAAAATAAATTGTAGTTGTTTCGAGCCACTAAGTTTTGGATAATTTGTTGTATAGCAACAGACAAAATCCCATCCTTTGCATTTTGCTTCTGTCTTCACGGTTAACATGATGCCTGTCACGTTAAAATCATATTCCCGGGATAAGAAAGAAGCATAAAGGTCAAAAGGTTGATGCCAGTCTCTGTCCTCTTTACAGGATGTCCCATCAGCTCCAGCTAGTAACTTCTGCATGCAACTCATTGGCGAGTATTAAGCCATTTGCTGTAAGGAAGTCTGAGGAAGCGAACCGTGCACATTGTCACACAGGGAAAGTTGGGGGTGGATGTTCAGTAAGTATCTAGCAGTGAGTGCCAGATCAGTGCTATCAGCAGAAGGGAACCCCCTGAAGGTTATGTACAGGGAAATAATGTGATCAGAGCTGCATTTTAGAAAGATCTGTCTGGAAGATGAATGCAGGAGAGACCAGAGGGGGCCAGATCAGAGGCAGGGAGATCGGTTAGGAGGTTGCTGTATCAGTTCCGTCAAAAGGATCTAACTAAGGCTGTGACAATGGAAACGGAGAGAAGAGGATATTTAAGAGGAAGCTTCCAACTCACTGGATGTTAAAAATGAGGAAGATTCTTGGCTGGGGTGATTTCGTGAATGGTAAGACTACAGTACAAAAGGAGAATTCCATCTGGAAGGAAGACAATGAGTTAATAAAAACACACAGTTGGTTCTTGTTATTCACAGTAGCTGTGTTCTATAGTCACTGAAAATGCTGCATTAGCAAATTCTGAACCATCACTCCTGGAAGAAAGATGGAGTTAGGTTCTCACAAAACTCTCATCATAACATTTTCATCAACTGATCAATACATAGCATTGTCTTATGTGTGTTTCTGTCCAAAGACACTTTGTTTAATATATACTCTTGGTTTATTAACACTGAACTCACAGCCAATAGCACTGTAACTCATGCCTGAGTGAAGCTTATCTAACGCATGTATTTTCTCTAGAAGGCACATCATAGCCTACTTGTGCTTGGCAGCACTAGGCAGCACTTCAGTGCTATGCTTGGGGGCCTTTTTAAACAGCAGAATAACCAAGAAAAAGCACAAACATGTGACAACTAGGGCACTAAATGGACCGCAGAAAGAACACTTAGGTACAGTGTGAGAGCTGAGGCAGGAAGGCAGGGCATTACCTTGTTCTGCCTCAGCTGGGAATGTGCCGTCAGGCACCTCAAACGTTGGGACACTCTGTGCATGCCCACAAATGACCACAAAGTATCATGAACATTGATATGGGGATCACAAATAAATTTTATCTTGTAGACATATTCACAAATACAGCATTTGGAAATGATGACAGCTGACGGCCTTTAACTTAGCTGTATTGAGTATGGTCTGAAGACAGATTGGGC
Organism: Otolemur garnettii; assembly: GCF_000181295.1. NCBI lineage: Eukaryota > Metazoa > Chordata > Mammalia > Primates > Galagidae > Otolemur > Otolemur garnettii. The sequence goes on along the minus strand of NW_003852542.1, from coordinate 3,859,128 downwards.
TACAAGTCAAATAGGTCACACCCCTGCTCAAAGGCCTGCAATGCTTCCTAGTCACTCTGAGCAAAAGTCAAACTCCTTATTATAGCCCACTAGGCCCTACATAATTTTTCCACTCCCTACCTCCATTTTGTTTGATCTCATCACTTACCGCCCTGACTCAGATCATTCCGCTAGCTACACTGGCCTCCTTTTCATATCCTGGAATATGTCAAGGACACACCTGAGGACACTTGCACAGTAGTCCCCTCTACCTGGATGTTCTTCCCACAGAGAGTGTCCTGGCTTGCTCCTGTCTCTGCCTTTCTTACTCTTCTTTTTCTTTTTTACCTGCCAGAGGACACGTTGTCATGGATAGCGTCCTTAACCTGGAGGCAAGAAATGCTAACAGCAGGGAAGATGCCAGGATGTAAAAAGCCACATACTTCAAAAATTCAGACCTATTTTCTTTTCACACATTTATTTGGGAATAATTTGTTTTTTTCCAGTCCAGGGCTGGTAAAAAGGCCACAGAGGCACACCAGTCCCGTTACAGCTGCAGAGGACAGAAGGTTGAGGAGAAAATTCAATTAGAGCCCTGGCTTCCAGAGCCTGACAATGAGTTGACATTTGCAGGGTGCTCCTGGCAACAACACCCACCACTGTGAACCCCACAATATGGGGAAAGCTTTCTGTTGTGGGCTGAGACAACATCGCATAAAAGGTCTCAGGCAGCACGGCTTTTTCATGTCTGAAGGGTCATCAACTCTGTCCTGCCTGCCTTCTCAGGCCCCCTCCTCTGTACTTCCCAATAGGACAGCTCCTTTCAGATACGGCCAAGAAAAAAATAATAATAATAAATGCTGCAAAATAATTCCTTATTCTGGCTTTGTAAAATCCAAAGAGGCTTCTGGTTTCCTCAAGACGTTGTGAAATCTTTGACTAATTCTTAAAGATGAGAGTTTTGAAGGAAAATATTTACCAAGATAATTCAACTAGACATTTACCCAGGAATTTTACAGTTTACAAAATAGTTTAGACACACAAGCTCTAGGATCTACAGAGAGACTCAAGTCATGTCTTTTGACTTCTGGTCTACCATTCTATGCCACTTTGTAAAGGAATGCAGGGTGTCCCCCTAAAGTCTACCATACATAAGTGAAATGAGAAAAAGTAGCTAAATGTACCTTTATTTACAAAATTTTGCAAAATATTTACAAAATATTTACTATGTGTTGGCCACTTCTTTGTAAAATTTTGTAGTGAATATTTTTTGTAAATAATAGTACATTTAGCTACAATTTCCCATTTTCCCTATTGTGTGACTTTAGGGGTTACTTTGGGACACCCTATAAAGAGTTGAGGTGTTACAACTTACAAAATGGATGAGAAACTGCTAAAAAGTTTGAAAGAGGCCGATCAAGGTGAGGGCCAATGTGAAGTAGAACCATAAAGGTGACCCTTACTGCCTTTTGTCCCCTACTACATTCACCCTCTGTGCCCCATTCCTCCAACGCCCAGGGCCCTCTTCATGCCCTTATGCTAAACAAGGCAACTCTTCTGTGTCACCCACATGAGCAGCACTTCACAGTCTGGCTTCACTGACTCCTGCCATCCCTTCAAATCTTATCTGCCCTTACCTGCGTTCTTCTCCCTCAGCTTCTCTCTAAGTAGCTGATTATTTGATGTGCTAGGAAATGCCTTCCCCTCTGAGAGTCGGGTGCATGCCCATCGGGATGCATGTCTTGCATGACGATCAGAACTCACTACTATGTTAGCCCTTCCCATAGCACTAATACTTCCGTAAGGGTTCTGTTGACTCAATCTGAACCCTACGATGATGTGAGAGTTTCAGACTCTGCAGCAGCTGATAGGTGTAGATATTACTGAGTAGGCACTGAGACTATTTTCAGCCTCCCTCTCTTGGAAAACCACTGCCTATCCACTGCCCTGACCACAGTTATGACTAATAGACAAAAGTATCTCCCAAGATAACAATAGCCAGTAAAATAGAGAAAACTAACCCAGATAGCACCTAAGCCTTTTCAAAGGTTCAACATAGTCTAGGCTATTTCTGTCAAGACAAATAAAGGTCCTCTTTCCAAATATTACTGTGGTTGGTCATGAGTGGCCCAGCTAGGCACTGGCCAAGAAATCAACACCTGCCCAGTACTTGGAAGCTAGAACTGGCTCTGAAGAGGCAATCACCTAAAATAGCCAGGAGCAGATGGAGGTGGGTTGACTCCAAGCCTCTCCTAAGGAAGTGGATTCAAAGTAGGGTTGACTAAATTTTATCACCTTCCAAACACTTAGGGAGAGCATGAGATTGAGAGTGAGGGTCCCATGTAATAGGAAAGCTGCTGGGGTGGAGGAGTGCTCCAAGAACAAATGAGGGAGAGAAGCCAGTATGTCCCAGAGAGGACCCAACAAGCTCACAGAGGCCCACACTGCTCTCAGTGGGATGTGGGCCCAGGTGAGAGGAGCAGAGTGAAAGTAGACATCACCCAGAGCCATCCTCTCTAGGACAGACTCTGCTTCTCAGGGCTGTTGTCTATTGTGGAAAACGGCCTCCAATAAGCATCTCCAATCCTTCCTGTAGGACTTAATGACAGTTTCTCTGTTCTCTCCAGATGTCATTCAACAAAGGCCTTGCTGAGAGTCATTGCCAACAACCAGGTAAAGTTGCTAGGAGGAGTCAGCCAGTGGAGACATGGAACCCATATAGACAGTCCACCCTGCAGCAAGAACTGCCTCCACAGGGCAGGGCCAAAGCAGCCTCCACCGTGCTACTGGAGTGATGATCTAAAGCCCATCAGAGAGGGCTGCAGGGACCTGCTGGAAGGTGGGATGTGAGATGTGAATATATCCTTTAGTGCCTAGTGGCCCCTGGGGGGTCAGCGCCTTGCGAGATCAATGGAGGAGGCTTTTGAGCCCATCCAGGGTACCAGACACACAGGAGCACCTCCCCAGCCAGCACTGACCACAGCCCAGAGGACAAAGCCAGATAACAGAATCTGCCTCAGCTACAGAACTATTCTTATTTGCACTCTAAGAAATGGAACAACCACTTTGATAAAGAAACAGTGTTGACTACAAAACACTGAAAGAAAACTTACTGTTTTCAGAGTTTAAAGGTCTGTGTTCCAGTCCCAAATAAGCCACTTCTCAGCAGAGGAGCTTGTGGGAAATTCACAGAACCCCCCAGGGTCCCTGGTTCCTCATGTGAAAAACAGACATGAAGAGACCTACCTTGCTTACCCACAGGTCTATCCTGGGCTCGTTAGATGGTGCAGAGAAACTCTAACACCACAATATACTAGTGAGCTTTTCTATCACCTAACAGGTGAAAAATGCATGACCTGAGAAAATTACATGACCCGCTTACCTCTTGTCTCAGTTTAGGCATCCCCAGACCTTAAAACAAGCATCAAAATACAAGTAGTTTATTTAAGAGAGGCAAGAAAAACTGTCAGAGGCGTGGAAGAGGGAACCCAGGAAGAGAAGGCAGCCAATAAAAAAATGATGTATCAGTCTAGCTGCCACTATGGGCAATAGAAGTTTAATAATTTCTTGAGGAATGTCTAGAAAGGGAACAGAACACAGACTTCAAGGTTATCCCACCCATGGAATAAGGAAGCTGCTGTGGTTACACACAACTCCACAGTGGCACTGGTGAGGCTGCAGCTACTACAGGCTGATACTCTGTGGGCAGAGTATCAGTCACAGCTCTTTGGAGAAAGCCTGCAGACGAAGGGAGGGAAGTAGATGCCAGCCAGCGGAGAGTGGCCAGACTGCACTGAAATGGTAGTGTGGGTGTGTATGTGGCATTGCAGTGGATTTGAAAATCAGTGATCGGCAGAGCCCAAATCCAAAGTTCAGTTGCCTGACCCCTGTCTCAACACTCGGGACTCATCTCCTGGTGAGGTTTCTGCCAATGCCCAGACTGCTTCCTGTCAGCGTTGCTCTCCCCATACGTGGTAACAGGGAGAGGGCATCCCTTGGTCAAACAGTCCTCTCCAGACTCTGACAAACTCACCCAGAACACCCAGCCTTGTAAGCCTAGTACCAGGCCCCCACCAGGAGAACTCACAGATTTGGGGCCCATTTCCAGGCCTAGGGGTCTGTTACCAGAAAACCAACCCAGGGAGACATTTGGCAGGAGGGAGAATAGTGACCTGGGAAAAAGGCAAGTACAAAGAAAGGCAAGTCGTCGAGTCCAAGTGATAGGACCATCCGGGCAAGACAGAGTACGAGAGATTTGTTACTAAATCTGCAAATAATGAGCATCCTTGTGGTTCACAGAAGCATGTGTCCCTGGACATGGCTCACAAGCCCCCGGCATGTGGGGAGAGGGTATTAGGGAGAAGCAGCAAGCACTGGGCTCTCTCCACCTGGGGCCCGTGAAAGCAGTCAATAGAGCGCTAAAGCCCGTCTGACCACAGTAATCCAAAGTCAGGGTGAGGAAGGTCTTTTAGGAAACGTGTAAACTGTCTCCTCTCTTTGTGTTTTGAAAGGAGGAGGGAGAAAAGAAACAAAAACAAAGCACTGAGTCAGGAAAAATCTGACCCCTTAGGTATTTACTCACAATTACAATGCAGCCTGGCCTCACTGCTGCCATGTATCATCGTTTGTAAGACGGACATTTGTTCATGTTTGAACATCTCTGCAACTGGGGCATATCTTGAAGTACTTATGGCCTCCAGTCCCTCCCAGCCAGGCAACCTCATGTCACCGCCCACCGGCCCCAGCTTTGCCAGAGCTTCTCCCACTGACTACTCTCAGATACCAAGTGCGGTTACCTTCAAACCAGAGAAGCAAACTGTTATTGAAGTTAGATCGTGGATTCACAGGAGTTCATTATTCCATGATTTTTACTTTTTTATATGTTTTAACATTTCCATAATAAAAAGGGGGGGAAGGCCTCCAAAATACACAGTGATTCAGCACTGAAGTGAAATGCTTATTGTGCTCTTGGAAAAGAAGAAAAACAGAGTAGTGAGGTGTCAATGTGATATTGGTAAAACAATACCACAATATCCTTCCTTGACACAAAGGAATGACTGCAATTTTAAGGGGTTTTTTTAGAAAATAACAAGAAAGCCCTCTTCAGGACTGACAAAAGAAAGATACCTACAGTTAGATGAAGCCTGTAGTATTTTGTTACCGAGATTGAAGGTTGGAGAAACTGCCTAGACTTTTGGAACTCATTAAAGACATTTTGAAGGACAATAACCAAATCAACAGTTATGTTAAACTATCATAAAGACCGGGTGTCATGTTTCAAATAATGCATAAATAATGGTGCCTCTTCCCTTCCATGGTATCTTAGGGTCAATAAAACACAATGTCCTATGTTAACTTTCTAATACAGTTTTCAAATATTATTTATATAAAGAGATAAAGAAGTTTCACTCACCAAAGTCCCCCAGGAAGAATCCCGTATTTCCCTAGAAGAAATGTGTTAATAGGAGACACTACAGTGTTAGGGCTGAGACCGCGTGCTCTGAAACCCCCACTGCCTACGTTTCCATCCCAGCTCTGCCACTCACCAGCTGTCTGGCCTTTGCCAAGTTGTTTAGCACTTCTGTGCCGCAGTTTTCTCATCTGCAAAATGAGCATGATGAAAGTGGATCTTTTATGAAGTTGTGTGGAAATTAAATGAAATTATACATGCAAAGATTAAGGCTAGTACCTGGAACACAGGAAGTTTTCAATAAACTATTATGTATAAACGAAAAGGAATTTGTGTACTCCTGGAAAAGAGGTGAGTTGGAGATGGATGGAGAATTCAAAGAGAAAGTCTAACTAATAAGAGAACCTTTTCCTGAAAAGTGCCATGCATTTATTAGGGAAAATGTTGACATTAAAGGGGGGTACTAAGGGCAACAGGAAAAAGCACATGAATGCAGAAGTAGAAAGCAGAGGGCGTCCTGAGAAAGTAAGTCCCCAGAATTCACAGAATCAAGTGAGAGGTATGGAATATTGCAGGCTGTGCAATTTGGAGCTCGTTTAGGTTACATTATATTCTCCACCTGAGTTAAACATGTTTACTTTCCTCCTTCTCAAAGACGGCACGTGGGTCCCATCTTGGGTGCCAGCTCTGATCAACTAGAGTGTTGTACTATGAAGGATTAGTTAGCAGTGTCTGCTCTGGGTACCGGAGGATTAAGTTAGTACATAAATAACATTTCAGCCACCTTGGCCTTGGGCTAGGTCTGTGTCCCCACAATATTAGAAATGAACACAAAATCTCTCTGTTCCAAGTGTCTAATCTAGGACCCTGGCATCCAGGACAGCCCTCATTAGACTGTACCCTAAGGTCAGAAAATTAGATTGAGCTTAGGTGACAGATTCACAGAACATTCAACAAGTACTGCCACATAGGAATTCTCCAGCCCAAATCAAGAATCCAGCAGGCATCCAGGTAACTGTCTGCCAATAAAGGTATAAATATTCCATCGACAGGCAGAAAACTTGTAGCAACCAAATGAATTGTAAAATCCACATTGCTGGCTTGAAATATGTTCATTGAAATGTTAGAGAGAAAGGAAAGAGCAGTTTCAGGACTCATGTGGACCTTGGAAATCTTTCTATTTAAATCTTTTATTGTACAGAAGAAGAAATAAGACCTGAAGTTAACAGAATGTCAGAGGTAAGTCCAGAACCTCAAGCTCCTGGGACCTACCTTGCCCAGGACTTTAGTTTGTAATGTTGGAAGAGCAGGACTCGCCCAGGGATAAAGATACCAGCCCCTCATGCTATCCTTTCTGCCTTCTCCTGAAACCCCAGGGAAAATTGGACCAATTGGGGAACTATCTGCTTAGAAACCATTGACTCTATGAAAAGCTCATCACTGTGCCATGTTAGAACGATCCATGTGTGTTTCCTCTGAGTTCCAAGCCCAGAGGAATTGTCTCAAACTGTACGTATTATAACCCCAATTCAGAATTTAACAATAGACTGCAGAGGAGATTCTAGATCATGGAGTCTTAAAATGAGCAAGCCATTATTTCTGCTTGAAATGGAAGTTCTTGCCCAAGCCTATCCCCAGTGGCGCACTGTGTTTTTTTATGGACTTCCCCTAGAAAACTCCTTTCAAATATCTATATGCTACTTTTGAGGTCTTCTTTCTAATTCATTTGGTTTATGGAACGCACAGAGAACAGACAGGGTCCTCAGATGAAACATCCAGAGAAATTCCTGAGTTTTTCTAGCTTTATGGTTGGTGAGAATCAGAGGCTGCTTCTTACGTGTACCACAGTTCATTTTCCACTCCCCTGTTAGTAGGCACTTGGTTTGCACCAGTTTGGGGAAATTCTGAACAAAGCTGCTACCGGCACTGTTTATTGTTTATCCTTCCTGATACAATTGTGAATGCACTTCTCCAAATACATCCTCAGAAAAGGATGCCCTGGGTGTCCCGTCATAGGGTGTGAGGACCTTCGACTACAGTATTCCACGGTATTTGCACTATTTTCTGTTCCCACCAGTGTAAGAATTTCCACGGCTCCACATCCTTCCCAACACCCGGTATTTCAGGGTGTTTAATGCTAGCCATTCTGGTGAGCTTCTGATGACATTTCTTGGTGGGTTTATTTTGTATTTTCTTAATAAATAATGAGGCTAAGGACATCTCACATATTTCATGATCATTTATTTTCCCTTTTTGTGAAGACAAATATTTCTTTTGAATTGTTTGTCTTTTTCTATTTGGTTTGAAGAAATCACTTATGGATGCTGGGCTCTAGTGTTTTGTGATGATAATTGTTGAAAATACCTTTCCCAAATTAACAAACAAAAGAAAATACCTTTCCCATCTTAGAGTTTGTGTTTTCATTTTCTTGTGGGTATATTTTCTTGATGGAATTTCTTAGTTTTAATATACTTGAATTTACCAGTCTTGCCTTTAGAGGTAATGTTTTTGTGGTCTTAAAGAAATCTTTTCCCATCCCAGGAATAAAAGGGTATTAGTTTACATTCACTTCCAGAAGATTTACAGTTCCACTTTTCACATTTAGGTCTTTTGTGCTTCTGGCGTTAAATTTTAAAACGTCTCAGATTTTGTTGTCCAATGATAATGGGGGCCATAGTATCCCAGTTTTGAGCACCAGTGTGGCAGCAGACTGCCAGTGTGTGAGTCACAGGTCAGCCACTCACTACCTGTGTGACTCTGAGAACCTGCTTTACCTCTCTGTGCCTGTTTTCTCAGCTGTACTGTCGCCTGCTATAGAGGTTTTTGTGTTTGTTTGTTTTTGTTTTTTGCAGTTGTTGGCAGGGAGTAGGTTTGAACCCACCATCTCCAGCATATGGGACCAGTGCCTTACTCCTTTGAGCCACAGGTGCTGTCCACCTGCTATAGAGTTTTTATAAGAGGTGAATGAATTAATACATGTAAAAGTACTTAGAAGAAAGAATGCCTGGCCTACACTAAATGCTTTATAGGGCTTAGCAACATATTTTTTTTCTGCCCTTAAAGTTTCTCTCCCAGCTCACTCAGACCCCATGATCATCCCTGCCATGCTCTAACTTCAGCACACACACACAATGACCCCGTGAAGCTCTGTGCTGTCATGATCAATATTCCGCCTGAAGAGTTTCTCCTGTTTTCTTGCATGTGTCAGTGTTTATATGCTTCACTTGCCACCTGCAGGTGCCTCAACCTCCTACTAGGAGGATGTGCCTAGTTCTGTCGACTGTAAGATCAGAGAGACGTGGAATTCAATTCTCCTCAGACATTTCTTATGCTCCCTTGGAAGTAATATAGCTCTAAAAGTGGTGGAAAAGAGAACGAGTTCTTGACTTTTATCCATCTGGGATGCATATTTTGAGGGACACTGAATGATCCATGGCATTTTCCTAACACTGAGTGCCTTCAAGCCAGAGAAGGAAAGGAATTAGCCTCTGTTGAAAGGCTTCTAAATTATAAGTGGGTTTTGTGTGTTATTTTGTTGAATCTTCTCAATAAGTGTGACCAGGAATGACCAATGGGCAGAAATGCCAACAGTGCTGGTCTTTGGACCAAGGTCACTCTGGCTTTCAGGAAGGACCGTTTGTGTCAGGCAGCCTCCCACAGAGGCACCGTCTAGTAAGCTCACAAAGAAGGATCAGTCTGCTTCACCCTATTGAATGCCTGCACATTACACCTCTTCTATTTTGTCACCTCCTCTGCATACCGGTCACTTTTCATGCCAGCCAGCAGCACATGATGTTCTCCCCGTGAACTCCCGTCCCTAAACTCAACTACCCACCACAAATCTCACATTGGATTATTTAGCTCCTGAGGTCCCCTCTCACAAGTGTCTCTGGTCTCTCTCCTAGAATGGCAGTGAGGTTTCCCCAAGTCCCTTCTCTCACACAGACCTGTTTACATGTACAGGTCAATCTTCGCATGACTGTGCACGTGCACACATCTAAGCAAGGAAGGCATGAAAAAGCAATACTTGATTAATAAAAATGATTACTAGATTGAGTTAGTCAATGAAATGAGTAACAATTGAACTGGACCTATGACAGAAAATTTCATGTGAACTAACTGCTATTAACTAGAATCTTTTTGCTGAAGTCCACTTTTGTAATGATGCAAGTAGAAGGGACACTTGCTCTTATTTTTAAGAATTTACTCAAATGAGCAACATCTAGCTTGAGTCTTTAAACAACCCACTAAGATTATGTCTCTGACCTAATATCCTGGGCTTAGTATTCTCTTCAGATCTCAGGGTACATAGCACAAGTCTGGCACCCATAATAAGATCTTCAGTGGATACTTACACAAACAGATGAAAGAATGAATTGGCTCCATTGACACAGCCCAATCATCTTTCCACAGCAGGGTCCGTCCTCTACCAATAATCACTAGAATAATTAGCACCCTGAGGCTGTCTAGGAGCCAAGTCATCAGGTCCAATCTTACAAACTAACTTAGACTTAATTAGACAGAAACATTGACTCAGGCACCTCAGAACTTATTTAAACAGCAAGAGCTAAGATTGGAATCTTTCTTCAAAATCATAATATAGGGCTTCACAGGCAGCAAACATTCAATAAATACTTACCGATTACCCTTCAGAAATCTAGTTAATTCTCTTAGCCAAATTTCTCCTTGGCTGTGTGTGTACCGATTAACCAAGGTACAGACCCACAGACTCACATGTGTGTCTGTCCTGCCACCTCCTCTGCCCTCTGCCTTCACTATCTGCATTTGTGGGCTGGATGCTAAGACACTGGATCTAATTCTTAGAATCTGAGCAAATCTTTTCTCTCCTAACCATGTGAGTTTGCTTTTTTTGCTGAGAGTTCCACAAAAGCTACAACCCCACGCTGTTTCTTCCCCAAGAAGAAATGTGCTAGTCTTAGCAAGAGAATGCCTCCTCCAGCAGGAACATCAGCAGAGAGGGCCATAGCCCACGGTGGTCTCCAGAGACTCTCAGACACCACTTCAGGCTGCTGCTTCTTGCCTTTTGCAGGGCACCTCCACAAAAAGTTCGGGCAACCCCAGAATACAGCCAGGAAAAACACAGTACTTGGATGAGTAGGTGATATATGGACCTGAACTTCCTAAGATGTTTTATGATTTTTGTCAGACCTGGAAGGGTATTGCTCAGAATGATTCCCAACAACTTAACTGTCGCTCAGCCCAAGAACGATACCATCAGTTCTCCAACCACAAGCAGGGAAGAAGTAGATAGTAAAATAAGCTAATGCTTACACCTTAGGCAGTGATTAGACTGATTTGTATTCTGCCAAAATTTGAAATCCTAACCTCCAGTAACTAAGGGGATGGCTCTATTTGGGGATAGAGTCCTTAAAGAGCTAATTAAGGTAAAATGAGGTTATATGGGGGGGAACTAATCTAATATGGCTGTGTCCTTATTAGAAGAGATTAGAGCACAACACAGAAAACAGCCCATGTGAAGACACTGGAAGAAGACAGCCATCTGCAAGCCAAAGAGAGAAATTTTGGAAGAAACCAACATGTGGACACCTTGTTCTCAGATTTCTAGCCTCCAGAATTGTGAGAAAATTAATTTCAGTTGTTTAAACCACCCAGTCTGTGGTAGTTATTATGGCAGCACACAAACTAATACAGGTGGCACAGAGTCTAGGGTTAAGTATGGCCAACAGCAGTAATGGTCAGCATCATAAATGGTCAGCAGAGGTGCGAAGCCACGCTGATTAAGGGATAGAGATTTTTAGGGGAACAAGGCACCTCTGCCGCTTGTGTACTGATCCCCAATATCTCCCTATCACTTCTCTACTGCTGCATAACAAACCACCTAAAACTTAGCAGCTGAACAAAACCTCTGTTCATTTGCTCAGAACTCTAGGTCAGCAGTTTGGGCTGACAGCATCTGGGCAGCACTTCAGCTGGTCCCTCTGGAGGTCGCTCACATGGATCCAGTCATCTGGCAGCTGGTCCAGGGAGAGATGCTAGAAGACGGCCTTGTTCATGCGCCTGGCAGTTGGCGCCACCTATTGGCTGTAGCGCATTCATTCTTGTGCTCCAGCAGGCAGAGCAGAGCCAGTATGCTGAAGACTAGCAGAAACTATAAGGCTTTTTGAGGCTAAAATTGAGAAGTCTCTCAATATCACTTCAAATACATTCATTTGGGCAAAGTATGGCACGTGGTGTCTTAGTCTGTTTACTGTCACAGCTGCAACAGAACACCACAGACTGGGTAATTTGTAAAGAGAAGAAATTTATTTCATACCATTCTGGAGGGAGGAAAGTTCAAGGTTGAGGGGCCCACACCTGATTAGGGCCTTCTTGCTACACCATCCTATGACAGAAAGTGGAAGGGCCAGAGGGCGCACAGGGAAGGAAGCGGAGGGCCCCAAGCTCACTTTCACATCATGCCATTCTTGAGATAACAAAGCCACTTAAAATAACTAGCCCACTCCTGAAATAATGACATCACTCCATTCATAAGAGCAGAGTCCTCTTAACATAATCTCCTTTTCTTGGGTCCCACCTCTGCTGCATTGAGAATTAACTTTCTAATACATGAACTTTGGGGGGCAAGTTTCAATGGGAGGAGAATTAAACCAGCCTTTTGATGGAGTTAGCAGTAAAGTCACAGTGCAAGGTATGTACACAGGATGGGAAATAGAGTTGCAACCGTCTTTATAAACACATTTCTATACTCCCTTGGGCCTGACTACCAGGATCATTTCCCTGATTACAAGGCAGGTGTGCACTCAGTCCCAGGCATTTAGAACAGGGCCCAGACTTAGATGTATGAGGGTGCCTTAAGGACTGTGACACTCATTCATCCATCTAGTCATTCTGCAAATGCAAACCAAAAAATCTATTCTGGGAATACAAAGGTGAATATGATATAATGCCCACCTTCGGTGAAATTTTATTTACTAGGGTCATAGAGACACGAGTAAGTGGATCAAAACAGAATTGTGTACAGAGCAGTCAATTCTAGGGAGGAGAAGTTTAAGGAAGGTTTCATCAAGGAAGTGACTCTTGCCCTAAGTTTAGAATGATGAGATATTTGCCAGGTAAATTAGGATAAATGGGCCAAGACCTGGGGAGAGATGATTCTTGATAGACAGTAGCACCACCTCATGGCAAGGCAAGGAGCAGGCTTCTCTGCCACACTGAAGAACAGACACTGTCTCCGCAGGCAGCAGAGAGACACTGAGGACTTCCCGGCCTGCACTTGTGATTATATATGCAATCTGGTAGATACAGAATGTTCTTGAGACAAAGGGACCCATGAAAGTACTTTTCCAATTCAATTCAAACAATGGAACTCTGACCCACAGAAGCAAAAAGGTTTGTATCAAAGCCTGTGCAGGTACTCACAGGGTGGAAGGGACTGGAGAACCAGGGGGGAACCCTTGGAACTGGAACTGCTCCAGAAAGTCTGAGAACAAACTCCAATCAGCTGCCTGACCCATACTAGACCTTGCTGGCAGCTGCATAGATCTCTTTTAATCATTCTGTATCAGGGGAGGGGTTTCAGGTTTTCTGGAGATAAAATACACTTGGCTGAGCTGACATCATGTTGATCTCTGGCTGTCCCCCGGAATCCCTCAAAGCCACCTGTGATGAGAGAGATAGCACTCACGTGTATTGCTCTACAGACAGAGAGATAATTACAGACAGAGAGATAATTCATAAGAAGGAACCAAGATACTGCTAGGAGGTAAAATGGCAGCCAAAAATTGGCAAAAGCCCCTACAGGACCATTCTAAGAGCCAAGATAACAGGCAGCAAGGCCCATCTGTCTAAGTGAGGTGGCACAGTTCTAGAGTGAGATGTAACCAATGTGTTCCTATTTTTTTTTCCTAAACTGAATCAAAAATTCCAAATAAAATAATTCAACTGGGCCTCTATGAGTATTTCTTTTGATAAAGAACTCATTAACTTTCTCAAGCATCCAAAGCAAACTTTGAACAATATCTCGGTTTAGACACATACATTCACTTCCCATAAATTCTGTCAAAAAGAGGTTTTGTGCATAATATCTCATCTTGTGTTCTTCTAACCCAAAGAAAACTTTTTTCTTTTTTTTTTTCCATTTGTAGCCAAAAGGAAAAAAGCTTGGACAGTATCCATTAATAACCCAGAGCTATGCCACAGGTCAACAACCTCCAACCTGTTTTTAATTCCCAGATAGTATTATTCATACAATGCTTTGCAATGCTGCTCACAGGGTAAGACTCTCTAAATCATATTTGAAGATGTGGATTATTCCCTGCTTGGCAAATGTTGCTTCTGAAGACGCAGAAATTTTTCCTTGCTCCAACACCCAGATAAGACCAGCTCGACTCCCAGGCCCTGTTCCAGCTCCACCTCTGAAGGAGGTCAAGGTGAACCTGGTTTCTGGGTTAGACATAATGGGACCATGAACTTTGAAGGCCCGATCAACCTATTTCTAGTCACAGAGTCTATGAGAAAATAGTACTAACGGATTTACATACCTTGTCTTAATGAACCAAACTGGGGACTGCTCATCCCATGCAACCAAGCCAGACACTGAAGCTGAGAGTTGTAGGGAGCAAAAATAGCCCTTTTTTGCAGGGTGCCCAGCAAGAAGTGCAGACAGCTAACACTTAAGACCCAAACTTCCATTGACTTACAAGGCAGGGTTCTTAAAGGCAGGGCTACGCTTTAGGCTGGCAAAATTGTAAATCAATACATAGAGAATATACATTTGCTCTAACCAAAAAATGTGGGACATCCCATGGTAGAGGGGTTTGCAGGTCGTAAGTGGATGCAGAGATTCTTTGATTAGCTAAAAAAAAAGAAAAGAACTGCTGTCGGAGTTAAATTCCTTGGTTTTCCCTTGTCTTCATTTTCCATTTGGTAAGGGTTTCTGAAATACAACACAAGACTATACATTAAGACGCCATCTTTAGTTTTCATAGGGAATCAAAGCACCTCATGACTCCTACTTAGCAGGAAGATCAAGATTATTACTATCTCTCCACTCATCAGGTATCCTGCCCATTCACTTTTCAAGCCTATCCAGGTGCCCAGAATGTCCCTTGAAGGCGCTCACGGTCTTTATTTCCATGCTTGGTGAGCCCGGCTCCAATCTCACATGTTCAAATACAGTCAGATTTAATATCAGAAGTTTCAGGTTTAAGGTCCAGACACCTTCAGTTCTGAGCCATAGAATCGTGGAATAATTGTTCTCACTTTCATGCCCTTACAAATGTTTAAAGTGGGGATAACGATACTGGGATGTTGTGATATAGTGAGACATGTATATTTGGTCTTCACTCCCAGCTCCTCAACAGAACTCCTAAAACCTTGTAACATTTTCTATGTGATAGAGATAGCAGCACCCATTTTTTATATTTGATTTATGTCCTCAGTTCTTCCTAATGAGAAAAAACTGAATTCTGTAACATAATTTAAAGAGGTTTCCTGTGAACTGAGTGTGTGTGACCAACACTTCAGAACAAATGTTTTCAGATGTTCTGAGAGAAGGTACCTGTGAGGTCATTGGAGTTCCTGGCCTTACTCCCACTCAAAGGGAACAGAGAATTAAAACAAAGAAAGCTTCTCACAGGCCACCTCCTCACGGAGCACGACCCAGAACATGCTGCCTTTAGTGGTGATGCCCAGGTACCCTACCTCACCTGGCCACAC
Source organism: Otolemur garnettii (assembly GCF_000181295.1). NCBI lineage: Eukaryota > Metazoa > Chordata > Mammalia > Primates > Galagidae > Otolemur > Otolemur garnettii. The sequence goes on along the minus strand of NW_003852542.1, from coordinate 3,844,040 downwards.
ACATCACATCTGCAAGTCATTTGTTTGTGCTTGTCTATAGAATCACTTGCTATTTCCAGGAGCAGCACAGTGAATTGCCTAGCCTGCTGCATGATGCCTTGGACACAAGGTCCCTGAATAAACTCATGTCTCTTTTCTCTGGTCCTCCAGTGTCGTTCTGTGGTGTCAGCTCATATTACATAGGAGCTTTAAAGGACCTTAATCCACAGAACAGTGACCATGGTAGCCAGGTCACAGTTTGATCCTACACCCTCACCAAGACAGCAGTTACATGTAACATCATAAGTCAATACGTGGAGAGCATACATTGGTTTGCCCAAAAAAGGTGGAACATCAGGAAGGAGGAGCTTTTAGGTTATAAATGAGTTTAAAGATTCTTACTTCTTATCTAATAATTGGTTAAAGAAACAAAACTTTATCTAAAATGTCTGACATGTTTTAAGTGAAGAAGGATATCTGGTAATCAGAGACAAGCCACTGGACATTTATAGGAACTCAAATCTTTGACATGTTTCAAACATCCTGAGGTTCACTCATCACATCTGTAATTCCAGTTTGACCTTGAAAGCAGCAACTTCATCTGTCCACTTGAACACAGTTCATTCAAGATTGAGTCCTTTGAGCAGGTGGAAAGTCACACAAGTAAGCAAGTTTTGCAACCCATTCTGTGTCCCTGAAATGTGCTACCAGTGGTGATTGTTCTGCTACAAGAAATCTGTGGAGGAGCTTTCATATCTCAAAAACTCTGGCCAGTGGTCCTCTTTTAGAAAGCCGTCTCATTTCCACGTATAAGAGAAGACAAGTGTCCTGTGTCCATCTCCTCAGAGTTGCATGAACAAACACTAGTTAAGGGCATGTATTTTAACATGGTTGATAATTTTAATCACACTCTGTAAAACGTTGCTTAGTTCAGGTGACATTTTTCAGCTAGCCAGCATTTCCCTATGGATGACCCAGTGCACAGACTCACATTCAGAAGTGACCTCCTTGATGCAGGTAATGAAACCAGAACGGTGACCAGTCACAGTAGCTGCTGAATCCGTGCACTTTCTGACACAAAATAACAAATTTGGCTTTCCTATTCAAAGACTTGAATAGTTCCACAGCTGGGATATTGGTTGGAAACAAAAGTGCATGTGACACATCCTCATGCACATCCTCCTGAAAATATATCTCACGAAAAACAGCACTGTTGCCTCGTCAACATAAGTAGACCCAGCAACCAGGATTGCATACCATGATGAGCCATGAATCCTCTCTAACAAATGTGCCTCAATATCCTCTGCTATGTCATCAATTTCTCTAATTATGGCGCTAACTGAAAGAGGAACATGTGCCACCTTTTGAACTTTAGCCTCTCCTTAATATTCACAGCAAATGTCCTTAGCAGCCAGGCAGGATCAACGCTTCACCAATAGTAAAGGATTTCTTAGCACTGCAATGCGGTTAGCTGCTAAGAATGGGGCTGTCAATGCAGACACATTTGATGAAGTGGTAGCCTTCAATAATTGCTTCTATTCTTTATGTCCCCTTTTATTTTTTTCTTTTGAAAATCTCCAAAGGCTTGTCTGTTAATGCAGTGGTGTGCTTGGTCTCCATCTGGCAAAGCAGTTTTGAAGGTTTGGATACCATGCTGGATACCAGTCACCACGTATTACCCAAAGCAGATTTGGAGAAAGTGAGTCTCCTGCCACAATGAACCCGTGATTTAAGTAGGACTCTTGGTATTTTCTTTTAATTGCAGCTTTGATTGTGTTGGCAGTGTTAGTGTCTTCTGCTGCCTCATCATTGGGTCTTTCCCTCTTTCCAAAACTCTCTGGTAATGTTTGGTTTTTACTCATTTTTGCTAGGGTTAGCTTGTGGGCTTACCTAAACTATAACAGAGACAAGTGCACAGTGCAGGACAGAGGCAAGGATGGAAATGGTAAATGAAATGATGGGTAGGCCACACATGGACTGAGATAAGTTTTGTATTCTGACCTAAAACCTTCTACCAGATGCAGCTATAAGGGGAAGTACATCAACTCACTTGCCACTAGAAAGCCTGCCACAAGATGCAGCTTAATGAGTCCACAAGCAATTGATTTGTCATGGTCCCTGTGAGGTCAAACCTCCCTGCCGATGACAATCTGTACTTACAGCTGATCCCCGGCAGTAGCGTCACCACCTCAGCTCCACCTCAGATCATCAGGCTTTCGATTCTCATGAGGAGCCACAACCTAGATCCCTCTGATGTGCAGTTTACAGAAGGGGTCCCGCTCCCATGAGAACATAATGCTGCTGCTTACCTGACAGGAGGCAGAGCTCAGGTGGTGATGTGAGTGGTGGGGAGCAGCTATAGACAGAGATGAAGTTCTGTGTGCTCACCAGCCGTTCACCTGCTGCTGTGCAGCATATCCCAGTTCCTCACAGGCCTGGAACTTGTACGCAGCCTGGAGCTTGAGGACCACAGGTTTAAGCATGGCCTCAGGCCTGTTAATGATTTAGTATCATATTATAACAAGGAGCAACTCCTAAAGGGAAAGGGTGAGACAACGTGTGTCTGATCTCCCTTCTCCTCATAGCTAGAAACTCAGATTCAAGGTTTTTCTGAAATCTTGGCCAAGAGAAAGTTTGTTCTGTTCACTGAGGGGTCTAAGATTTTACTTTGGTTCACATCCTGAAATAACACTGAGTGATAAAGAAAAAAGCAGCATCTTTCATTAGTATTCCTAAGAAGCCCCTTTCAACCACACCCGGATTTATGTGGGATGAGAAGCTATTTGCCAGGGGAACCGTCCAGGTGACTAGAGAGTTGGAAATTTCAGCCCCAAACCCTGACTTCCAGGGAAGGAGAGGGAATGGAGATTGGGTTAATCCCCATTGACCAATGATTTATTGCAGGTAATAAAGCCCCTGCAAAATCCTTAACACAGAGAAGCTTTCCAGTTGATGAAGGAGACTGCATTTTCTGCCAGGATTCACCCCCAAACTCTGTGTGGATAGAAGCTCCTATGCTCCTGACCTGTGGTCAGCTCCTGTGCTCCTGTGGTCCTGACCTCCAGACCTCTTCCTATGTATCTCTTTATCTAGCTATTCATTCATATCTTTGAAAATATCCTTATAATACATTGAGAACAGTAGGTAAACTATTTCCCTGGGACCTGTGAACTCTTTTAGCAAATTATTAACATGAATAAAGGGTTGTGGGAATCTCCAGTTTATAGTCTGCTAGTCTGAACAGGTCACCGGTCAACAGACAGGTGAAGATTTGGGACTAGTGGGGTGGCACATGGAGCGGGGGCACTCTTGTGGGACTGAGTCCTTAACCCACAGGATCTGTCCTAACTCCAGTGAGGTAATGTTGGAATCCAGCCAGTGTCCACCAAGAATAGAGAATTGACTGGTTTGGGGGGAAAAAAACATACATTTGGCGCCAGAGGTGTTGTGTGAGTAGAGAAACAGTTTTGCCTTTTAAATACCTAGTCTGCCTACCTCAGAGGTTTCTTGAAAGGGTCACATAAAAACAGTACACAGGTTTTATTAACTGTAACTCCCATATAAGTGAGAAGAGACACCTGTGTCTGTTTAACATTTACATTGCTCTACTGAGACAATTTCTTTTTAAATATCATCTTGCTCTCACCACGCAGCAACTACCTGTATCAATTTCTCTATCTGGCATTGGTTAGCTTGCTAAGGAGCAAATTCACTGTTCCTCAGACTCTTGAAAGACCAAGCACTATAAGGTGAATTAAGCCATTATACTTCTAAGAGCCTCCTAGAAGGACTGGTGTTAACGAGTGCCCTCCCGGTGTGTCCGAATTTCATCTCCCCTTCCTGCTCCCTTTTCCTTCTTACTCCCACATTCCTCTCATTTTCTTCTGGATTTCTCTTGTTCACCCACCGATTTATCTATTCCCTCATCATCAATATTTGTGTCTGTCTGCTGAGTCGCTATCATAACCCACACCTGGACGAGCTTGCTTTCACGTGATGGTTCGACGCTGTACCAGCTAAGGGACTTTGGATGGGTTGTCACAGGCAAGTGCTCCAGAGACATAATGTACTGCTGTCCTCCATGCCTGCCCTGGGCCTTGCACTTGAGGATAGTGATGTGGGGCTACTTGTTGAGTCTTCCATGTGTAGAAATTCTGGCCATTATGTTGTTGCTTAAAATAAGCTAAGTGGAATCCTCGTTTAGAAGCAAAGATTAAAATATAGCTAAATGCTGCAAAGCATCTGCTACAGGGGGTCTCTGAGGAGGATCTTCAATTAATAGTACCATCCCTGCTCTAATGGACTTTATCCTCTCATAGACTTTATCCATAGAGAGCTAAAGTAATTTGCCCAAAGACACAACACTAGTAAGTCATTAAGATGTAAACCTTGGTCTTTCTGACAACTAAGCCAAATGCCCTCAGTACGTAATAAAATGAGGACAAAGCCAATCGGAAAATTGTGTTTCTATTCTTTTGAGCAGCTGCCTCCAGGAGAGAGGGGAATGACATTGGGACCAGAGTTTAACTTTCTCCCCTCCTTCTAGGCATTAGCAGCTTCTAAGCCCAGAACAACCATCACAGTAAACCTTGAATTTGAGTAACACTTAACCCACTGCCAAAAATTTCCATCACCCAATTGGTTCCCTTTCATAGTTAGTGGGTTGAATAGTGTTCCCCCTAAAATTTATATCCACGCAGAATCACAGAATGTCACCTGATGTGGAAATAGGGTCTTTATAGATGTAATTAATTAAGGATCTCAAGATGAACCCATACCAGATTTAGGGTAAGCCCTAAATCCAGTGATGTGTGTCTCTGTAAGAGAAAGGAGAGGGAGATTTGGACACACAGAGATAGGCAAGGCCAGATGAACACAGAGGCAGGGATTGGAAGGCAGCCCCAAGCCAAGGCATACCAAGGATTTCTAGCAGCCACTAAAAGCCAAGAAGAGCAAGAAATGATTCTTCCCTAAAGAATCGTTCAGACAGAGTGTGGCTCTGCCTTGTGGATTTTAGACAGTAGCCTGGAGAATTGTGGGAGAATAGGTTTCTCTTGTGTTAAGCCACCAGCCTTGTGGTGCTTTAGTGTGGCAGCTGAGGAACCTCATCAACGTAGAGAACATGAGGTTCATAGGTGCGGCTTGACCAACCAAGGTCACAGGACAGAGGACATAACTCAGGGCTGTAGTCTAGCTCCCCGGTGAGGAGTAAGGCAGAGGTATTTTCTTTGAGATGTACAGGAAATACCAGCAATGAAGTAAGAAGGGAAGAAAGAGAAGAAAGAGGGCATCCTAAAGCCAGCAACTGCAGCAGGTGGTGGAAGCATAATTCCAGAGGCACGTTCTGGAAACAGTACAAATAATCATAACTCATCTCGTAATTATCACCCAAAGGAGCAAATAGCATTTTGCCTCAACTTTCATCAGTCAGAGGTTGAGGATGCTATTGCCCCAGCATTTCTGTCCTGCTGTCTGGGCAGGTCAAGGGCTTTCTTCAGTGTTGGGATGAGCTCTCGAGCACAAATATAATGGCTATTAGCCATCAAGCTGGGAGCAGCCAGGCCTGGGAATGTCTGAAGGATCTAGACCTTTTCCATTCCATCTGGGACCCCACAAATGCAAGCCATGTGCTCAGATATTTTTGCCCTAAATGATAGACACAGGCAGAAATGTTGGCTACACTACTTCGTAAAGCTGTTAATTTACACTCCTCCGAGTTAACTGTGTTACTCAACACTTACAACCTGCTTATTTCCTGAGCAGGCTGTAAAGTCAGGGATAAGTGAGATTCAACAAATTGACACACATGTTATTATAAAGCTCCATGCTGGACAAAGAGAGGAGCAAATCGATATCTAGTGACAGACAATACAATGTGAGACAAATGATCCCAGGACATTAGTCATCATTTGAAATTTTACTCATAAAGTCACAAAAATCTCAAATCTGGATCTGGTCAAATGAAGTTTTCTGATTTCGAGAAACATTAAAAATTCCATACTAGGCACACCCATGCCAGGAGCCCATCTCTAAAAGTACAGCCTGGCATGGTTTCTGGGAAGTCAAAGTTGCCCTCCATGTCAAATGGCTAGAAACAAGAATGATTTTCCTAAAATCTAGCTACTATGAGTATTATTTAACATATCTAGAAACTTGCCTATGTCTTCTTTGCATCTGTTTATCCTTTCAAGGGTATGGATGTGCCTTTTCATGAGAAACAACTTTCATAAATTTATTCCTATCTTTACCTGACCAAGGTAATGTTTGAAGTTTTAAGGCAGAAATGTTTAGTGCTGTTATAAATAACTAATAAGAAAAATAATATCTTTAAAACCTTTCATGAGCACTTATATCGGATACTTTGTTAAGCCATTTTATGTTTAATATTTAATACTTACATAGTTATATAATGTAGGTTCTATTATTTTGTAATTTTTCATATGAGGAAATTGAGGATTAAAAAGGTTAAATTTCTTGCACTGATCCAGCTAACAAATGACAGAGCTGGGACTTGAACTCAGGGATACCTGAAGAATGACTCCATGCTCTTAAACACAACTCTAAGAATGAATCGAGCCTTGCTGTGATTGCATTTGATTAATAAACCTGTTTCATCCTTGCCATTAGGAATTTTTGATTTTTAGATAGGAGATTGCTTTGTTGCCTAGACTAGTGGTCAGTGGCAAAATCAGAGCCCATTACTTCAAACCCCTAGGCTCAAGTGATCCCCCTGCCTCTTGTCTCAGCCTCTGGAGTAGCTAGGACTACAGGCACGTGCTGCCATGCCTGGCTAATTTATTTTATCTTTAGTAGAGATGCCGTCTCTCTATGTTGCCCAGGTTGGTCTCAAACTCCTGAGCTCCAGCAATCCTCCTGCCTCAGCCTCTCAGAGTGTTGGGACTAGGGTATGAGCCACCATGCCCATTTATGATTTTATAAGCCCACTTTTAATCTTTGTAGACAAGAACCCTAATTTGTTTTCTTTCTCAATTCAATTCCATAGACTGCGGGACAGTCCTAAATAAAGCAGCATATTGAAATGAGCAACAAACGCCCACTCCCCTCAGGGTGCTTGCTCCCAGTGATGACCACAGATGATAAACAACTAGCCATGACATGGCAGGAGGCAGTATTCCCTCCCCGTCCAGTGGGATTAAGCCAGCCACTGCAGAAATCACTAAGAGCCTGTAAAACTTCACCGGGAAGAGCCACATCGAGAAGGTAACATTTGAAGTGAACACGGCAAGGGGGAAAAGACGGTGCTATCCATGTATGAAAGGAAGAATGCAGGCTTCCAGGTTGATGGATGGCTGAGGCCAAACATCAGAGAAGAACAGTAGATGGTGTATTTGGAAACGATGGAGCAGTCAGAGCTTTAACTTTGCCTGCCTGCTTTCATAAGCATCTTGAGGGGTATGAACTCTGCCTTAGATTTTTTTTCGGTATACCCCAGAGCCTGGAAGTGGGGGGAGGAGGGCTCAGAGCAGGCCTTCTGGCTGTTTGGCTAAAGATCATGTTACCTCACTAAATTAGTTCCTAACTCCTGCACTCAAATTTCGAGAGCTTGAAAATAAAGAAAACTCCACTTTTTATAATTGATGATCTCTTTCTTGGAAAGTCAGACTGAGTGATGGAGAAATGTGGTAAAGTTTCATAAATTTATTCTTCAGCTGAGGATGGGGTATTTTCTGCCAGGATTGATATTACCTTGAGCACTGAGATGTGTGTAGCACTGTCTGCTCATAATAGACTCAAACAGGAAAATATCACTCACATGCTCAAGTGACTCCACTCACATGATAACCAACAGTGACGAAATGTTGGAAATCCAGACTGTTCTGATGTACAGTTGAAATCATGACTCTCAGGCTGGGTGTAAATGAACAAGTTACCCAATTAGTCGTTCATTCAGCCAGTAGATAACAGTGCCATTCACATACCAAATACTCTCACATCCCTTACTTCAGAGGTGGAGGAAACGGAGGTGACATAGTGAAGAAATGTAGCCAAGACCCCCAGTTTGATAACTTCCTGGTGGTCCTTCAACTCCAAGTCCAGGTAACTTTTCCCTTCACCAACAGGGAAGATTACTGAGGTCTAATATGAGCATCAAGAACAATGGAGGTAACAAGCTATGAGCAGGGGTGAGCACACCCAAGGAAAAATTATAGGGAGAAACAGAAGTTTCCCAGGGCTGCTCTTGGAGAGCACTCGCTGTTTGGGGAGGACAGAAAGAGTAGGCTAAAGCACTGAGGGTGGGAGCTGCTATGCTGGACTCCTGCTTTTAACCAACTTTCCAGACAGTTTCCCTTTTCCAAAGGTCATCTCCAGGAAGAGCACAATTTCAGCAAATAAGAACAAGCACCAAGATCTGGCCCTGGCATGTGTTTATCTCCTCCATATTAGTCTTTAAGAAAGTCACTGCTGAATTGTTTTTATCAGTCCTAGCACAGTGAGTCTCAATCCTAGATGCTGATTAGAGTCTCAAGGGGAGCTCTAACAATTATCGATGCCTGGACAAAGTGCACCCCACCCCACCCCTCAGGACTCTGATTTAATTGGTCTGCTGTGTGATCTGGGAGTCTAGCGTTTTAAAGTTTCCCAGGTGACTCCAATGCATATCCAAGGATAAGAACCATTGCCCTTGGTGTTTTAGGGAGGTGCTTTGGGATTTCTTGAAGGACATAAAGAAGAGCGTGATCTAAGCAGGTCAAATGCAGAATAGGAGCCTTAGCAAACCCTTTCGTCTTGTTTATACATTGGGCCTCTGCCTCAGAGTTAGAGAGAAAAGGGGGATCTGCTGCTAAAGAAATAAACAAGTTTGAAAATATACAGGATTGAAAGCCACTGGCTTAAGGGGTTCTAGATGCCAGGAGGCCATGGGGTTTTTATACCTAGAAAACATTTTCTCGGCATCATCCTTGAAGTTACCTGCTGATACCTTGGTTACTGGAATTATTATATGGAATTACTAAAAAGAAAAAAAAAGTATGAATTCATAGAAAAATACCATAACTTACTGAAAGTGTCAATGAATACCATAAGCCTAGAGTTTATGACAGCTTTCACATATTCATTCACTGCCTACATATTGAATATCTCCTGTGTTCTACAAGCTGAGAATACCACCTTGAAGTTAAGAGACAAAGTCTGACTTTCAGGAAGCTTATATTGTATTAAATAAAATTTGTAGGAGGCCATTGGTTTGCACTAGGTTCCTATAGTGGGCCCGGCAGACCATACCAATATGTGGTCAGTCATTCATGCTAAATGAAACTGATTAGCCTAAGCGCATACTCACATAACAAATAGCTGAGTTTCAGTCAGTGGCTGGCTATCAGCTGATTCAAGTGAGACAAACTGCTGTGCTGTAGCTAATTAAATTGGTCTTTTTGCCCCACTTTTGTGTTCTGTCCGTTAATGCTGCCTGACCATATAGCTAGTGCGTAGATGCTCAGGCTGCTCTGGTTCCGAGGACAGCCAGACTAGCTTCACAAGTCTCCCTCTTTTTTCCTGAAATAAATGCAGATAAGTTTAAACTTGCTTAATGTTTTTCCTTTCTAACCATTCTAATAGAAGGAGACAAGCAAGAGACAAATGCATTAATGAGATCAGATACACTACACACATCTCTCAGTCTCGGGAACCGTCTGTGTGGTATCCTGTGGAGGCAGGCTCCGCCGGGCGCTGTCTGGCTCAGTCCTTCCCGAATCAGAAGAGTCACTTTCCTCTCTAGCAAGATGAGGGGGCCTCAGCAGCTCTGTGAAAGGGTCAGCTGGCATGTGACCCTCTATCCTCAGATACTTACCTAAGATCCCACAAGAACCACACTGCCTTTGAGGAGTGCTCTCAAAGGGTCTCCTTTCACATGTGACCCTGTGAAAGGGTCAGCTGGCATGTGACCCTCTATCCTCAGATACTTACCTAAGATCCCATGAGAACCACACTGCCTTTGAGGAGTGCCTAGGTCTTACTTTCTCTATGACAGAAGGAGGATCCTCTGCTAATGAGGAGGCCACCCTTCAGATGTCTCTCCACTTCTCCAAGACTACTTGGCTTTTAAACAGTTTTGGAGCATCCAGAAGCCATTCTGTGAGAGGCAGTCACTGCAACAGAACTCATTGCTTTGCTTCTGCAACCTCAGGCAGTCAAGCTACTGCATGTCCAGTATTCAGCCTGGAGAAAGGATTCCTGAACTTGTGTTTCTGTAAATTCTATATTCACAAACAATGACAGTGTGATGGGGTATACCGATCTAGACCACAGTTTGATTTCAAAGCTAAAGGTAGGTGCTAAGGTAGAGAATGTCCATCTATAATCTGACTAATGAATATATAAGACAAATGTACAATAAGCATTTGAATGCTGGTATCTGTGCAAGACTGTCAAAGGTAGTTTAAACTCCATGGAAACAATCTGTTCTAAATCTTGGCTTCTCCTTAATATCCTTTTGTAACCTCAGCAAAAAGGGCTCCTATCTGCTACGGATATAATCACACATTTCAAATGAATAAAGTGAAAATTAATGAGTTTTCTTTTTCTTTAAATGGCTATACAGAAGCTTCAAACAGTCCTCCCTCGTTAAATCATTTCCATCAGGAATTTCAAGCACATAACTTTCATCCCACTGGGTTCATCTCCCGGAATAAAACACTCGTTTATAAAATAGCATTTATTATTTTCTTCTCTCACTGAAAAATGTGTATACACTTCAAAGTTAAAAAAATTAAAGCACAAAGAAATAACTTCAAATCACTCAGAAATTCCTAGCTAGAAATACAAAGATTAATAATTTGAAGTCTTTTCTTTCAGTCTTACACATGATACAGCACTTTTAGAAAACTAACGATTTTTGCTAAGAAGCTGAACTACTAAAGATCAGGTCAGAGTTCCATAATTAGTGGCCAGAACAAAGACAGAGGACACTCTCTGGCTACTGAATTGGCAAGATCAGGAATGAATAGGACCGTAAAGATCTCTTGTCTTTTATTAATGCTTAAAGCTGAGATTTTTCTTTATAAGGAGATTCAGAATTCCAGACCAGTCTTACCGACTGCCCTTGATAGAGGTAGCCGGTTTGTCATATTAATGAAGAAAGAAGTTTCATGTTCCAGAAAGACTTTTCTCCTCCCAACCCACCCCTAGCTGAAGGGGGAAACAGATATTAGTAGCTCAGGAGCAGAACTGAAGTGAACTCTGAAAACACTTCCTTGCCTTTGGGGACAGCTGGCCTAAAGTCAGGAGAGGGGCAGTTCCAGCTCAGCCAGAGGTGACTGCACATCAGAGGCCATGCTCAGAGGCAAAGTCACAGCCTTTGGCAGGCTGGACTATTATCTGTACCAGCAGGACTCAAATGTGAGCAGCACTAGAATCCTACATAAAGATTTTAAAAATATAGATTGTTTAGTCCCACCCCAGGATTTCTGATTTAGGGCCTGAGAATTTGCATTTTAACAAGACACTGGATGATGCTATACTGGGGGTCCCAGGACGGACTCTGAGAACCACTGGTCTTACCTAACACTTGCTTCGTTTAACAAATAGGTTCACAACTCAAGCTCCCAAGTCAGTCAGACCTGGTCTTTATTTTTAGCTCCATCAGTTATAGCTATGAGAACTTGGGCCAGTAACTTAATTAATCTGAGCCTCTCTTTCCTCACAAATAGAATAGAATTAATTACAAGGTTGTTCCAGAAATGGATCATATAATGCATAAGTGCTAAGCACACTGACTGCTTCCTAATAAACATTGAATACGTGATTACATTCTTCTATTCCAGTCCCACATCAACACCCTTCTGGAATCTTTCTGCACCTGTTAGTATTGATCTCCTGGTCATCTAAAATGTTAGTGCACTCTCTTTTTTCCTGCAACCTGCCCTGTGGTTAGGAAACTCCATCTCCCTACTCCCAGCTCCACTAGCTTGTGCCGCCGACCAGTCCAGTCCTCTGCTGCCACCTTGTGGCCTTCACTCACCTAACACCTTGCAGGCTAACCTTGTCAAGGTGGCGCTTCTGTGGCCATTGCCTATTGAGCATAAGCAAAGGAGCCACGGTGTCCACTCAGGAGGCCCAGTGGGCATGAGGACCATGGGGAAAGATTCCCAAGCAGGACAAAACAAATCCTCAGGGCTGTAGAATAAAAAAGCTGTATCCAGGACCAGAGGACCAAGAGAGCTACCTGCCTGCTAATCTTGACAGGAGTCTAGAAACTCCTGCTCACCTCGCGCCCAGCCTGGCTAGCTCCTTTGGGTGCAGCACCCTGGTACGCCTGGGCATAGACACTCCTGAGAATTCCGGGGACCTCAGAGCTTATCCACTCAGATACACCTGTCTACTGAGGCAGCCCGAGTCATGTCAGGTGAAAGACTATTATTAGGACCCCAAAATGCCCTGTTGAAACTCCCAGCCCCATTTCTAACAGACTGCTCAACATTGTCAGCACTGGGTACAGAAACCCGTGCTTTAGCAGGAAAAGCGACAGGCCACAGACACCTGGACAATGAAATGAATACCTGAGTTGCTCGTCTTTTATTTGTGCTACCCCCTTTCCCTACATAGATGGTTTGCTGGGGAGGGCCTGGACCATAGCTCAATTGGGGGTGTAGATGAATGTCATGCTATTTTTTTCAACTACTTTATCCCTCTCCCAGGAGAGCAGCAAACCATAGGAACACATCCATGATACCTACTCTCATCCTTGACTCACAAGGCCCAGAGCAGGTCAACAATGAGCATCCCTCAGGGGTCCTCAAACTTTTTAAACAGGGGTCCAGTAGTTCACTGTCCCTCACCTACTCTCACCCTTGACTCACAAGGCCCAGAACAGGTCAACAATGAGCATCCTTCAGGGGTCCTCAAACTTCTTAAACAGGGGTCCAGTAGTTCACTGTCCCTCAGACCGTTGGAGGGCCGGACTGCGGGCCCCAGGATGAGTTGGTTGCTAAGCAGGACAGACAGCTGCGGCAAAAACACCAGGAGGCCCGGACGCCTACTGCATGTGGCCCACAGGCCGTAGTTGGAGGACGCCTGCTAGGGAATGAAATACCATCTGCCCCCTCTGGCAGGCACCTGATATCTTCACAAGGGATGCACATGGAGATCCCCACCCTCTCCACTAGGCATGAGGAAGGAATCAGGAGGTAGAGAATGAAACTGATGCCCCGGACAGCAACCATTGATCAGGAAGCCTGGGCTGAGAGCGGGGTGTATTTTCTGGCTTCTCTCTTTAGAATGTGGGTTATTTTGGTGACTTTTCACCCTCATTTTGGAGCCCATAACATTATATGACAGGTGCACTCAACATCTCCTCCCCAGACAGTCCAATCCAACACTCACACAGCCCCCTAAAGGAATGAAAGGCAAAGCTTTATGACTCTTCTCCAGAAGCTGCCACATGTCCTGCTTCTGTAGCAGCAAATTTAAGACTTGCTTCTCCGTGGCTCTATCTCTATGTTAGGATGCAGGAGAAGGTTAGGTCACCAGGGACACATCTCCTCCCCTATCTAGAAAAAGAAAGTAAGACAAGGAAGGAATTAAACAAAGGAGCAGGGCAAAATTTAGGCATAGACAGAGAAATTCAGAGTCTAATTCATGGTGAATTTGGGTGCCCAGGATTATCCATCAACAATTATCTGCCCTTAATCAGTCATGAGCCCTGAAATTTTACTTCTTTAAATGAAGACAGTCAGTAGTGCCCCCTTTATAAAGCATGCTTTATAAAAAGAATTCATTCGTTCACATGAGTTTTAAATCTTGCAATAATCCTCATGCGTTAGATTAGAACAATAGAACAAACATCACTATTCACCAATAAGAAGATGGAAGCAGGTCTGTTTTTAGATCTCTAAGTGTTCTCCCGATGTCTTTCCAAAAGGAACGTATTAGTTT
>NW_003852542.1:3820292-3828466 GCF_000181295.1 Otolemur garnettii | reverse complement strand
TTTTTTTTTTTTTCTATTGCTCTAACTCGCCTTAGTAGCAAAGAAACTTTCCTTTGTGAACTTGGGGGGCTTCAAAGCAGCTTTGTTTTCATGCCTGGTATTGATCTGGATTCTCCAGGGGGTCTCTTGACATCTCTCCACACCTTGCCTGATTAATCCAGCAAGTCTAACAGGCCCCTCACTCACTGACAGGGAGAGGGAGGTACAGAGAAATTCAAAGCCTTGTCTGAGATAACAAAGCCTCATCTGAGCAGAGTGAGGGGCTGAATGCCAAATCTCCATCCAGAGCTGTGTGAGTCTCTTCCAACAGCAGAGTTTTTCTGGCTTAAAAAAAGGACTATGAAGGGACCACAGGATTTTTGTGTTCTGTGCTTCCTAACTGACAGAAACTTTTGGAAAAAATCCTCTCAGTGCTCCTTCCCTGGAAGTCTAGACCCGCTGTCAAGAATCCAGCCTGGCCCTGCCCTCCACACATGGGACTTCCTGTCTCTTCCCCTCTCCAGCCTCAGCGTCCACATCTGTCCAACAAGGGGCTAGGTGGAAGATTTCTAAAGTCATCCTCAGCTGTTTTTTTTCTTTGGTGCTACAACTCGTTGAATCCCTCTCTTCTTTCACACCTGCCTTTGACAGTGTTCAGGTCTTCAGACATGTCTGCAGGAGTGAAGGAGAGATTGCCAGAAGGCTTCAACAAAAATGCCTCATGCCCTTGATAAATATTTATCAGCCAAAATGGCATAAATTTATTCCACCTATAAGTTGGATGTTTTCACAATTTAGTACTCAAAAATGGCTTTTCAGGGGTAGATTTGGACATCTGACAGCTGAGTTCAGAAGAAATGTGAGCTCCTGGGTGCTCTGTTTGGCTGTGGGAGATGGGGATTATGATGCGTTACGTGATGAATCAGAGGAAAGTTTTACTTCATATCAGAAACATTTGTAGCAGTCTCAGAGACACCAAGTCACAGAAGAAAGAAGAATAAAAATAAAAAGAATTGTTATCAGCCAGTTTCCCCTTGTTTCACCTAAAAAAGCAGCTGCCTGTGCCCTGTGCCAGGCAGTTACTTAGCAGGATTTGCCAAGCATGTTTGCTGAAGACCAGCCCCTAAAAACATACCCTGGATCTTAGTGCCAGGCTGTCCCTACCCCTCACTAACATCTTGAGAGAAAAGGGAGGTGACTAAGCCCTCTGGGCTGCCTCTCTGGGGCCTAAGATATGCTGACCCTGGGATTTCAGGGTTAGGGATGGAAAGGGCAAGCCTAGGGGAGCAGAGACGGCCTAGGGCTTTGCAGAGGACACAGCAATGAACCCCTGGACAGTGACCAAGATTTTAAAACAAACCAAAGCAAAGCACTAAGTTTACTTTTTATTTTAGGATAAATACAGTTCATATTTTTGGATGTAAGTAATTTGTCTAGGAGAGAGACTAAAGCTCTATGATTTTTGGACAAGTCATTTAGCACTTTATTTTATTTTTAATTGAGAACTAATAACTGTATATAGTATTTATAGGGTATGATGTGATGCTGTACCCCCCCCACACACACACGGTGGAATGATTAAATCAAACTAATTAGCATAGCATCTCCCATACTTATCATATCTTTCTTTGTGGTACACGAAAGGTACTTTACCTCAGTTTTATCATCTATAAAATAGACAAAAATGCTATCGCACAGGACTATGGTGCTTCCCTGCCTTTCCTCATACCCCAAGCAGTGCCTGGCATAGAGAAATAATGCGATAAATATTTACTGAACAAACTTGACCTTTTGTCACAAGCAGTTCTGAGTCCACAGGTAAAAATCTCAAGTATCCTCCCCTAGAGGATCATTCTCATCACTGAGAGATGAATCTGGAGAATACCCATTGGGATGTTACTTAGGTCTCCAGCCCCCATCCCTTCCTCCCCTCTTTTGCAGGTCTCAGCTCCCCCAGGAGAGCCCTGCGTTCTTCAAAACAGAAGACAGATGAAGACATCCCTGGGCGACAAGGAGGGCGCTGCTGCCCAACTGTGAGAACGGCTTCCTCTTCCGTCTGAGGGGTAGAACTTGTCCATGGGGTATAAATGTGCCACATCTCACATCTATCACATGATAAACCCGTGCCTTCAAATGCCAACTTTTATAAGGGACAAAAATGAAAGAGAAAAGTCCTAACCTCCCCCTTCCCCCCAAAGTCTCAGAAATCAGCACATTTTGCCTGTATCCATTTGATTATAATTGATTTTAAGTCACCACTTAGCAGGGAAAACAGGGCATCACAAACAGACCTTGAACTATCCTTAACCCTTCATCTGGAACTGGGAATGAATTATATTTCATCCTTACACTGAGCAGCATGCAGGTACAAGCAAGGTCTCCACTTCAAAGGGACTGAAGGAAAGCCTTGCACTGCAACAACCAAGCAGGGCTGGATCAGTAACATGCAGGAGGACACAGACGCTGGCTCTCGGGCTGGACACATTATGAGGCTTCCTGTCTTCCTTAGTTGTGATATGGTTGCCATAAACAAAAAAATAATCATTCCAGCAGCTGCTGTGACTCACATCTGTAATCCTAGCACTCTGAGAGGCCAAGGTGGAGATTCTTTGAGCTCAGTGCCAGACCAGCAGAACAAGAGTGAGACCCTGTCTCTACTAAAAACAGAAAAACAATTAGCTGGGCATTGTGGTGGGCACCTGTGTAGTCCCAGCTACTCAGGAGGCTGAGGCTGGAGAATAGTTGGAACCCAGGAGTTTGAGGTTGTTGTGAGCTAGGCTGAAACTATGGCACTCTACCCTCAGCAACAGAATGAGATTCTGTCTCAAAAAAAAAAAAAAAAATTAATAATTCTGTTCATGTCCTTTAATTTCAATTTGCCTATTTTCCTGGTCATTAAAGCTGTAGAGAATCCTCTCCTTTGCCTTCCTTGCCTAGAAAAACTTTTATTGTTCCTTCATCCCTTTTGAAGCCTTCTCTGACTGATTTCACTGTGTTCCAAACGAATAAGGTAGCACAGCTCATTAGAATATAACACTAGCCACACATGTAATTTTAAATTTTCTAATAGCTACATTTTAAAAAGCACACAAAGAATCAAAGTGAGCATAATTTTCATAAGACATTTTATTTCGCTTATACCCAGAATAGTATTACTTAAATACATAACCAATAATTTTTAAAATGCTAACATTTTTACATTCATTTATTCATTCCGGGTCTTTGGAGAATAGTGTGTGTATTATTACACTTGGAGCACCTCTCAGCTCTTATCAGCCACATTCCCAGCTCTTAGTAGCCACTTGTGGCTGCTGAAGGGGACAGTGCCACCCAATATAATGCTTAGCACACTTTGGTGTAATTGTGTGTTTTCAGGCATCTGCCCTGCTGAGAGAAACTCCTTAAGAACAAGACCACTAACAGCCACCAATTCACAACAGCTACATAATCACTCCTTTTAGAATGATAGACCAGATTCATTCATAAATCAGTGTCACCATTGACCACTGACAGAAATAGAGGAGAGAAGGGGAGGAGGGAAAACGATGTGTCTGGAGTTAGGTACTTTGAGTTAGAATCACTATGAGACCCTTAAGTTATCCTACTCAGAAATAAGTTACAGGTAGAGATGGGGGCTCAGAGAAAGGGCAGGATGAAAAATACAGGTTAGGAAGGTTATGGTTTGGGAACATTTGGCATTAAAAATGCTATGAACCATTTCTAAGGAAAGCTCCACCATGCAGAGGCACTAACCACTTCCCTCCTGTGGTTAGTTACTTGAGGCAGGTCTCAGACAAGCGCAACATGTAGGAGAGATTCATATGCAGCATCCTTCCATGAAGTGGGATTATCTCCCTCTGCACAGAAGTTCTCTCTTCCTCTCACTCCACTCCCAGGAAAGGTCAATAAGCTCAGACAGAAAAAGAAGTCTCTGGCCAGTTCCCTCACCTTAGGGCAGTGCTTCCCTGACTTTAATGTGCATATACATCACCTGGGGATCTTGTTGAGATGCAAGTTCTAACTGCTTGGAGTCTGGGGAGGAGGCTAAGATTCTACTTCCTTTTTTTTTTTTTTTTTTTTTTGAGACAGAGCCTCAAGCTGTCCCCCTGGGTAGAGTGCCGTGGCATTACAGCTCACAGCAACCTCCAACTCCTGGGCTCAAGCGAGTCTCCTGCCTCCGCCTCCCAAGTAGCTGGGACCACAGGCGCCCGCCACAACGCCCGGCTATTTTTTGGTTGCAGCCGTCATTGTTGTTTGGCGGGTCCGGGCTGGGGATTCGAACCCACCACCTTAGGTGTACGTGGCTGGCGCCTTAGCCGGTTGAGCCATAGGCGCCGAGCCAGATTCTACTTCTAAGATGTGTCAGGAGATGCTCATGCTGCTGGCCGATGGGCCACATTGGGAGTAGCAAGGTATTATGGGTTAGAGACTTAAATAAACCTTTCCCCAATTGGGGGTGTTAGTTTCTCAAAAAAAAATCCCCCATAGTGAGCACTTCAGCCCACAGGCATACAAGGAATGATGGAATTTCAGTGATCAGATGGAACTGATGAGACATAAAACGTCTCCTGAATCCTATAAACAAGGCCACAGAAGCCTTTCTGTTCATAGGTAAGGCCATCTAATTAGTAAGTGGCACTTGTGGTACATTACAAATCATGCTGGAATTGAGATTGAATCTGAATCCTACCTATATACTTACTAGCTATGTGATTTTATGATTTTTCACTTCATTTCTGTGAACCTAAGTTTCTTATCTATAAAATAGGTATAATACCACAGAGGTTCTTTGAGTATCAAATGAAATAGCACATTTGTCATTACCTGGTATGGCGCCTGACATATATTTGAGGCTGAATAAATGGTTATTAAATCTCAACCAAAATATTTTCCAGTTACCTCTATGAAGATAGCATTGGAATAAATGTGGTGAGGTGTTAAAAATTTTTTTAAGCTGAGATATGTCTGCTTTGAGGTTGATTAAGCCTCAGAGTTAAAATATTTTTCTCAGACTAAACCTATCCCCCCATATAAAATCAATGCAAATACATTCCAAGCAAATGCCTTCAGGGAGCAGGCATAATTTCATCTTTACCTATTTTTATATTTCTTTACTGTTGCCATGAGAGCATTTAAATAACCTCCATGGAGTTGAAAGTGATGCAGGTAATTGCCATAAGTAATTTAAGGGCTATTAAAACTAACAAACCTCTCCCGTGGAATACCTTGTTAAGTAGTGATCAGCAGAAAACACGTAAAGAACGTGTACACTGCAAATTCAAGCTCCTTTTCCAGTTAAGCTGAAGTGAAAATGTAATTACATTACACATAAGAAGGGTGCAGATATTAAAGTCATTTCTGTTCCAATCTTGGGTTGTCTCAAGCTGCAGATGCCTTGGTATCCTAATGAAATCTGCTTTCTTCAGAAAAGGCAGCCTCATCCCTGATGAAATTTCCCATCATCTGAAGCGCCTGCTAATTTTTCCATGCATACTTCTTAAGATATAAATCGGAGCATTTTTTCTCTCAAAGCCCCAGGGATCTGGGTTGCAGCCTTGGATCAGTCAATCACTAGCTGTGTGACCTTGAGCAATTATTTTCACCTCTTTAGGCATGAACTACTGCAACTGTAAAATGAAAAGAATTTATTGCGTGCCCTTGGAGGTCTCTTCCAGCTCTCAAACCCTTTGATCCTAAACAACTTCTATACTTAGAAGTCTCTTTTCAGACTATTTTAACTATCAGAAATGTAACCATGAATCAAAAGTAGGGCACAAAAAAAGGAAATAAAAGATTCACAAAAAGCATGAGTTAATATTATAAAGTCCATGCATTTTAAGCCTCCCAGAATCTTGTAGGCCCATATTCAAAATCAAGTTATTCTTTCTTCATACCTTGGCCTGACTTTCTTATTCATTAGTTCCACAACACATTAGAAGAGGCAAATTAGACCAAAAAAAAAAAAAAAAGTCAAGAATATTGACAGTAATAAGTGAAAAAGCCCAATGGAAAAATAGATACAAAACTTCAAGAGGAAAGGAACTTTGTCTGGTTCGCGGCTGTTTACCTAGTGTCAGGCACATAGTAAATGCACAATAAATGTTGAATGAATGAATGAAAGTATTACATACAGAAAGCAGATACTATGTTTTAAGTATAGTGATCAGGGTAAGCCTCCTAAAGATTGTTTCACATGTTGCAATTAATATCCATGTGGGTGGCCAGGACTCAGCAAGAAAAATTTAAATTACACTCAATAAGTTCTCATTAAGATGGCAGGTGATTACTTCTGGTTAAACATGGTAGATTGAACACATTTTTATCTCTGATCCCTCCAACTACTCAACTAAAAATGAGAGGAAAGTGGTATTTATGTGGATGTGTACTTGTATGTGTGTGTCATCTTCACAATGAACTCAAGAAAAGGATCCACCGTGGGTAAGAAACGTCAGCCAAAATTTGTAGATAAGAAAACATCAAATAGAGCTATCAGAATTGATAAAGCTGAACAGCCACAGCCTACAGAATACATCCAGTGAGAAGCCAGCCAGGTCAGGCCTCAGATACCCAAACAGACTCAGAAATCAGAGGGCACCTCACAAGAAGAATGAGAAGGTGGAATGCCTCAGGAGGATTTGTTTAAAGTCTGATAAGAGTTGTGAAATTCTCAAGTTCCTTCTCCCAACTTAGTAGTAAAACTGGAGATTTATTTCATAAAGAAAAGGATTCAGGAAAGGCCTAGTCCCAGCATCATAGTGGATGATAGGGAGAGAACACATCTAAAGTCAGGCATGAATGAAGGTAAAACAGCGAAGCTCTGGGTACCCTGTGTCTCTGGACTAAGATCACTGGCATATCCCTCTCAGGGTATCTTTTCTTACCACCACCCTCCCAAGCAGGAAACTGAAGGATTCTTATCTGGGGAAATGGAATAGACCTAAAGAATATACCTACAGAATACAACTCTCAGAATTCCCCCACAAACACCTCCATCACCATCTGGTCACATTATCATTGACAAGCTCCATTTGTCCAATTATAGTGCTTGACCAAATATAAAGCTTGACCAATCAGCTTTAATATAATATTCTCAAGTATAAACAGACAAAAAACACTAAAAGTAAGCCTTTAATAAGAAAAACCAAGACCAAAACCAATTAACAAAAGAAATGGAAGAAAGAAAAGAAAACAGTGATGAGGGAAGAAGATTTTCAATAATTGTAACTGATACTTTTAGAGAGATTAAAAAATATTTGTCCTTGGCAAGAGAAAGGATGCCATATTTCTTAAGGAACAGAAAACATGAAAATTCTTGAAATGTGCAAATATGATACTTAGAATAAAAGATTCAACAGAAAAATAATCAACAGAAAGTTTGGAATATAAAGCCAAGAGACTCTCTCAGAACAAAAAAGTTAAAAAGATAAAACAATAGTAGATGAGAAAAAAAAAATTTTGATTATCAGTCAATCCACGATGTCTATCCACTATGTAACAGAGTTCCAAAAAAAGAGAGTAGACTAAAATACAGAGAACAAAATTATCAAAATACTGATACACAAAAAATTTTTCATCATTGAGAAATATGAGTTTTCAGACTGAAGGAGTCTATTGAATGTACAGCAAAATGAATAAAGCGATTGCCCACACCATGTTTTTAGAGCATGAGGGATAAAGAAAAGATACTAACATCTTTAAGTCACAAATAACTAGTTTGTATAAAAAAAGACTGGAAATACGAATGTTATCAGAGTTCTCAGCAACACACTCACAGCTGGGAGTCAATGGAGCAGTTAAAAATTTAGAATGTAGGCCATGCATCTATCTTTTTTAGAGAAATTTCTCTTCAAGTCCCTTGCCCACCCTGAGATGGGATCACTCATTCTCTTCTTGATAGTATGTTTGAGTTCTCTATGGATTCTGGTTATTAAACCTTTGTCAGAGACATAACCTGCAAATATCTTCTCCCATTCTGAGGGCTGTCTGCTTGCTTTACTTACTGTGTTCTTGGCTGTGCAGAAGCTCTTTAGTTTCACCAGGTCCCAATAGTGTATTTTTGATGTTGCTTCAATTGCCCAGGGGGTCCGCCTCATAAAATTTTTGCCCAAGCCGATTTCTTCAAGTGTTTTCCCTACACGTCCTTCTAGTATCTTTATGGTTTCATGTCTTAAGTTTAAATCTTTAATCCAGTGAGA
>NW_003852542.1:3810318-3819259 GCF_000181295.1 Otolemur garnettii | reverse complement strand
AAGAATGGAAGAAAAAGTATCCAATATACACAGCCCTATTATGAAACTAATTTATAGCTTTCATAGGAAAGCTATAACCTAATTATAGCCTAAGAATATGGGCGGGAGGGGAAAAGGAAGGGAGCATGGCTGGAGGGAGGGTGATTGGAGGGACCACTTCTATGGTTTATCTTACAAGAGTACAAGTGACTCTAAGAGTAGAATATAAACATTTTAACACAATAACTAAGAAAATGACATAAAGGCTATGTTAACCAGTTTGATGAAAATATTTGAAATTGTATATGAAAACACCACACTGTACCCCATGATTGCATTAATGTACACAGCTATCATTTAATAAAAAAAAAAAATTAGAATGAAAATTTGTATCCCAGAATTCTACATTCTGCCAAATTATCAATGAAGTGTCAAGAGAGAATGATACATATTAAGACATTCAGGGTCCCAAACAATATTTCTCACCCATGATTTCTCCAGAAGCTACTGAAGGAGGTGCTCTACTAAAGTCAGTATATAAATCAAGGAAGAGAAAGACATGGGAGGCAGGAAACAGATACACCCTGAGAGAGACACAGAGGGAAGGGCCAGGGGACAGCTATACAAAATAGCTAGAGCATGCAGTCTGGCCAGATGGGAGTAAGAAGACAGAGAACTTCTAGATCAACATCTCCACGCATGATGAGAAGGTGATGCATTTGCTCATGTAGGGAATATAAATTACTAGTCATTGGGGGTGGGGAGTTTGAAAGTAATTAGTCATAGGAACATAGACAAATAAGCAAGTGGGGGACATCAAGGTAATTATTAACTCCAGAAAACAAAATATTTTGAACAAGAAAGGAAATGTAAGCACAAAAGGTTAGGCGGAAAATTAGGCAAACATTTTCATAGTTTTAACTAAAAATCATGATATATTTTTATTTGAAAAAACGAGAAAGGAAGCAAGGATGTTGGATTATATACTAGAACCTCCATAGTCTACCATCTCCAGACATTGATCATCTCCTTAAATTGACCTAATTATCATAGACTGGACATGTACCACATGTATGTATCAGTACAGCAGGCCTACCTCCTTATGTTGACCACCTCTATATGTTGAGCAGGTTGTTGAGATTCCTCAGTTTACAGTTTACAGAGGTCCCACTGTATATGGATGCTAAATCAACATCTTCATAACAAGAAGCCAATGTAGCCAGGAGTAGTAGCTCATGCTGATAAGCCCAGCACTCTGGGAGGTCAAGACCAGTGGATTGCTTGAGCTCAGGAGTTCAAGACCAGCCTGACCAAGAGCAAGACTAATAAAAAATAGGCCAGTATTATGGTGGTGCCTATAGTCCTGGCTACTGAAGAGGCTGAGGGAAGAGGATCACTTGAGCCCAAGAGTCTGAGGTTACAAAGTGAAACTCCGTCTCAAAAAAAAAAAAAAGAAGAAGAAGAAGCAGCCAATATAAAGTGGGAAATGATGAAATGTCGTAAGTCAAGAACTAGCATTCAGTTCAAAAGAGTTTAGGGAGGAATAGAGCAGGAGACTGCTGTTTCTGGTTTTTGGTATTGGCTGTGGTTTTTCTTTAACAGCCTTCTAATTTTTGTTTGATTTTGGTAAGAATATTACTTTGATAAAAATTTTAAATGACTTTTAAAATGGATCAGATGTGATAAAAAGAATGACCCAAGCTGGTGGTTATACTGGAAGTTCTCACCTAAAAAGTAATCAAATCAGAATGACCCTAGTGTGAAGATTAAGAAAAACTGACCATGTCACAAAGCCAAGAGTAGCCTGAGCCATCATCAAAGTCCTAAAAGGTCATTTCCAAGGAGATGGGGCAAGGTGCAGTGAAAATAGTCTGAAGTCTGTGCTTCTTGACATCGGGTAAGGAGAACACAAGTCTTTAATTCAGGGGCTCAAAAATATCCAGAATATTGAAGTAGGGCTCTATTTTCAGAAAAATGGCCATGTTCTACTAGACAAAATCAGCCTAGCACATCAGTCTGTGAAGTCTCTAATGGTGTAACAGAAGGCGCTCACCAAAAAAGGCTAATAACATCTGCTGCCCATTCCCGTGATGACATGAGGCTGCAAAGCCACAGCTCAGGGATGGGGTGATAGTGAAGGGACCTCGGGGTTTAAATCCAGCCGCATTTCAATAAGCAACTGGAGCCGCATACTCAGATTCTAATTTCCACAGTAGAGGCAGGTCTGCCCATGCGCGCGCGGTCCGCGGTTACATTGGCCACGAGCCGGGTCAGGGTTGTGTCTGCAGATGGCAGACAACACTGGCAAGGAAAAAAATGGGTCTGGCACAGGAAGACACCTAAGGAAGAAAAATATCTAACACAAACCAGAAAGATTCCCTTCAAAATGGTTAAGTTTTATGTTAAGCTTTGGTGCTTAAAGCTTCCATTACATGAAATATTCACTTACGTAGAACAGCTCATTCCCCAGTAATATGAGATTAATGAGGCAGCACTTTGCATAAAAGCTACCCAACTGGCTCAGATCTATGGTCTGTCCTGTCCAGTATTTTGCCTTTTAGAGGGCATAAAAGAATATGAAATTTGAGATAGAAGTGTCTGGATGTGGGGGCCTGGTTCTACCACTTTGAATATTGTGACTTTCAGCAAGTTATTTATCTGCTCCTCCCAGCCTTAATTAATTTACTCGTCTGTAAAATAGTTCTAGTAATACCTTGTTGGTGATGTGAAGTCAATGAAATGCTAACTTTAAATGTACCTTTTAAACCGTAAGGCCACTTAAATATATGAATTAATCTAGTTGAATTATGTGGGAAAGCTTGACTTTCTCATGAGTCCCGAAGATGGTTAACTTCTTTTAAGAAATTCAGGTATTAATTCTGAATTATAATACAGAAAAATTCTTGCATTTGTCAAGAATTTTGAGTCTCTGACTTCCTAATTAAATATTAGTATATTCAACTTCAAAAGAAAATCAAGAGGGAAGTTCACAGAGTTTTTTTATTGAGCCAAGTAGGTCATATAACTTAATGACTTTCTGTACTTTCTTACCCCTTCACCCCGTATCTAAATCCATACTCCCTACCCCTGAACCCAGACCCTCCATGTTCAGCTGTGCTCTTACCAAAGACCTCCTGGACTAGGGTATTGTGGATGGATCAGAGGCTTAATGGGGCTGTAAGGAATAGCTGGACTAAGTTACATGGTTAGTCTTTTGTAGACATTTAGTGAAATACTTCTAGAAGGCCTGACGAAGTTCAGGCTACCTGCTATTTCTATAGGAGGAGGTTTGCCCCTGAGGACCAAACCAGTGGATTTGGCAGCTGGCTGAGCAGTCTCTAATTGAGAGCCAGCACACAAGGAGAAGTCTGAAGGTATGGGATAAAAAGGAGAGGCACTCAGCAAAACTTTGGCCAAAAGTCCTACCTAAATTTTCATTTTTTTGTACCTTTCTCAGGACTCCAGGATAGAATGGAAAAGGCACCCATAGGTGAGGGGGAGCTGGGTAAGGCACACATCCTGAATCTGCCTTTGCCAACCATGAGACATTAGATAAAATACTTTTCTTCCTTGGACCTCTGTTTGTACAAATGAGAGGTTTGGATTAGCACACAGATTTTCAAATACACATTGTAGGATCTATATTTCCCAGTGACACTTTGAGTCACATCCAGAAAGGAAGAAAGAATAGTAAGGGCATGGGGCAAAAGGGATCTCAGTCTCTCCCCTAGAACAGATCTACCACTCTGTCTTTTTATCTATATCACATAAAGAGTTTTTTCTTTTTGAGATAGAGTCTTTCTCTCTCTGTTGCCCTGGGTATAGTACAGTGTCATCATCTTAGTTCACATCAACCTCAAACTCCTGGGCTCAAGTGATCCTCCTGCCTCAGCCTCCTGAATAACTGAGACTGCAGGTGCCCACCACAACGCCCAGCTAACTTTTCTATTTTTAGTAGAGACTGGATTTTGCTCTTGCTCAGGCAGTTTCCAAGGCAGTTGATACTAAGCTCAAGTGATCCTCTCGCCTTGGCCTCCCCAATTGCTATGATTACAGGCATGAGTCACTGTGCCCAGCCCACATTAAGATTTTTGAAGGCAGCACTCCCTGGATAAGAAAACATTTGAAAATCACTGGATCATGTGTCCCCAATCTCTCTTCCAATCAGATAGTTCTCTGATAAGCTAACTCTCTCTGGCACCAGAAACATGAAATAGATCATACAATAAGAAAAATTCTGGTCTTGGAAGTATAAACTTCAGAGATGTGTCAAAACTATAACAACATACCTTCAGTAGCCATGCTGGCTGGAGGAGCCATGCCATACATCTCCAAAATAATGAATCTGTACTCATTAAGCACTTGTTGCATAAACCATCACAATGTGCTCATAAAAGTAGGAAAAGACACCATCTTCCCACCTAGAGGCAAGGGTGAAACACACAGAGCAATTTCAACTCAAAGACCCTTTGCAAAAAAAAAAAAAATTGTATAATTAGGAGACAATATAATACACAAACTCTGAATGTGTTTTCAGGAGGGTAAAACATAGGAGGTGATAGTTAATCAGTGAGAAAAGCCTTCATGGAGGAGTAAAGTTGAGCTTGGCTATAAATAAACATCTCAAGTCCAAAACTTAACACTAAAAGACTCAAAGAACTAAAGACTAAAAAATACTAAAGGTTTCAAACTGCATAAGCTTAACTTTAGACATAATGTTAACTATCCTTGCTGATTTAAAAAACATTTACTTTTAAGGAAGAACAGTTTCTTTCTCCCTTAACCCCCAACTGCCTTTAAATTTCATTCCTAGAAAACTTAAAGGGATCTATGGTAAAGAAACATAATCTTTGTTAGACCAATCATTCACTGATTCATGGAAGTTATGCTGCATATTAGTAAAAGGAAGATATGTCTTATGCATTTTCATGCCAAGGAATCTAAAGGATTTGATTTGGGGACAAGATGGAATTGTGATTTCATACAGAACCTTTATCCACACCAAAAGTAGTGCACAAGTGTTTATCGCCCAAAACAATTTGAGCCACCCAAAACAATTTGAGCACAACACAAAAACAGCTGAAGAGTTGAAGCCATGGGTATATCGGGGTTAGATGAGATAGTGGTCCCCAAAGATATTGATAGACAAAAGCTAAGTCCCTGGAGTACAACTGGGGATGGGGTTGCCATCTCCCCCTGTTACTTAGAGGGACAAGAAGACTGTGAACAGTGCTGAGGCTGGAGCTGCAACATGCTACTGCCTGGGAAGCCAAGAAAAACCAGAGGCAGCCACCTGTGAACTCAGGGATCAGATGTGGACCTGCAACATCCTTAGAGGAAAGCTCAAAGCCATCAGTATAAGGCTGGATCTGACCTGCAGGGCCCTTTGAGAAGAACAGAGGAAGCTATAAGGATGAGTGAAACAAGAGGAAAGTCACACACATAGACCTCTACACCCTCCCACACCTCAGCTCAAAAACTGAAATCACATAGCAGGTGAGCAAAACTAAAGCCAGAAAAGATAACCAACAAACTAAATAAATGACAGAATTCCCTTGTAGAAGGTTGTAAATAAAAATGCATTCTTCTGTAAAAGATGACTTTAAAATAATATAACTCTTGAATGACATAAAGGACTGACTAATATCCATATACCAAAAAAAAAAATAAATTATGCAACAAAAAAAGCACTTACAAATCAGAAACAGATGAAAATTTTTTTAAAGAACCAATTAAAGATGCTAAAATTTAAACCATAATCACTAAAGCTAAGTAATCTTAGAAAAAATAATTAAGTAAATGAGAAGAAATTATTAAGAAACTTGGGAAATATCAGTGTGGAAAATAGATTCTTTAAAAACAGGAATTAGAAGTCGTCTAGCTGGGAGAATAGACTACCACTTACTCACATGTGCCCCAAAAGGTGCTGCAGAAGCAGAGACGAGAAAGAGGTCGAGGGAAGGAGGAGGTGAAGAGTCAGTGGTGGCTTACTCTTAAAGAGGCCTCTCTGCCCCTCTCAAAACTCTACTCAGTGACCATGAGTGACCCTGAATTTTTCAGGGGTAATCCCACTAGATAAGGGAAAGAGCAACTATATCCATATGATACATACATATGTGTGAACATACACATAAAAGCTGAGAGCAAATAGAAAGGTGGAAAACAACTTAACAGACCTAAGAACCCTGAAACCCGGCAGTGGGGAAAGGAAGAGACAAACTCTGAAGAACCCCAAAAGCCTCAGTACCAGATAGTTCTGAAAGAGGAGGAAAGGGTGGTGCTGAAAGCAGGAAGAGTGGTTAGAAGTCAGTTCAATATGCAGTCAGTGATTCCACAACAGGAAAGAGGGCGGCTGATGTTCTGGAGAGGTTTAACTGTCAGGACCAGGGGCTTCTTCAATTCCTTAGAGCCATTGGAGTGGAGAGAGGTGTTGGCAAAGGGAGGCCCAACTTCAATGATGCCACAGGTCTGCTTTTATATATTAGGGTACCATGTAAAATATTGTTTGAAGAAAGGTACTGTCATTGAGGAAAAACATCTCACTAAGCCATGATCTTACACCATCATAGACAGAGGGTATTGAGCAAACCTTCTATCTGACACTGAAAAATCTTACTGAGTAATTAAAAAAATATGCAAAGGTTCTGGCCTTAACAAAAAAACATCATTAAGAAATCAAAGGAAGACTATGAGTCTGGGAATGCCAGCCAAAAGCCTAAAGATGAGAATTCCCCATTTTTGTTTCAAAATCAAATACTAGAGTTAATTTTGGAGACAAACCTACCTAGAGTTATTCTTTCTACAACACCCGTTCTGGCTCATTCTGTTGCCTAATGATCCTATTCTGGGTGCTTTTAACACAGATGGGGAAGTTTGAAAATGCCTACAAGGAAGGAGAGGATTTCAAGTTTCACTGTAAGCCTACCCTGGGTTTGTTACACATCATTCACAGTAGTTAATAGCATGGAATCAAAGCCAAAGCTTGTGCCTGACGTTGTCATTTCCTAGACATGTAAAACTGGGCACTTGTACCTCCCAGGTTCTTGGTCTTCTTGAGTATAAAAAGATAAGAATAGCAATATCTATACCAAAGTTAGGATTAAAGTTAATTAGCAGAAGTTAGAATTTAATAAGACAATAAGTGGTAAAAGGGTTTGACATAGTGTCTAGGATGAAGTAAACACCAGTTATCTTTACTAGTGTTCAAAGTGGTACAAACTTTAGAAGGAAAACAAAATTATTTGATCAAAGATTATAATGCTTAGGGTTACTGACGGAATAGCAAGAAAAGAGTTGGACATTTAAGACAAAGTTGATTTTTATCTGTACTTTAAATGAAAATTGCCTCAATGTTCAGATTTTCAGATTTTGTCTTTAAAAAAAAAAAAAGTCTATAAACCTGTACCTGACTGCTGAGTCAACATGGTTCAGTCTGGACCAGCTATTTGATTTTTGTCTGAACTCAATTCTTCTGTAAGGATGGTTCTTTTCACATGAACAGACAGCTGGAGGTAGGAGTTTGGGTTAAATCTCTCTTTTTTTTTTTTTTTTTGACAAGATCAGCTCTTTGCAGAGAGAATGTGGCCCCTTCACTCATGGTAAAACATGCCAACCTCTACCATGGTTAGAGCTTCAGCTCTAAAATATTGTTTTCCCTGCTCCTGGCATCATCACAGTGCCCCCAGGGAATTGAGGAGTCTTAACTCCCATCCTTGTGGAGTTTATTCCCCCATGCCTACCAATATCCTTTCCCTCCCTGGTATTATATAAACAATTTCCATGAAGACTGAAGCCAGACCTAACAGTAGCTAGTGAGTAGATGAAGACTAGCATTAAAAAGATGAGGTTTCTCCCTTTCATTAAGAACCAGAACTGGTCAAACAGTGGTTCTTACAGTGTGATGCCGGGAACAGCAGCAGCAGTACCTCCCTGCAGCTTGATAGATGCAAACTCTTGGGCCCCACCCTAGATCTACCCTCTCCACCCTCTCAGGGTGGAGCCCAGCAATCTGAGTTGTCCTTTTTGGGTTGTTTTGTTTTGTTTTGTTTTTTAATTGACAAAAATTGCATATGTTTATGGTTTCTAACACGATGTTGTGAAATATGACTACCTTGTGGAATAGCTGAATTGAGCTAATTAACACATTGTATTACCTCACACATTTACCATTTTTTGTGATGAGAACACTAAAGATCCACTATCGTAGTTATTTTCAAATATATAGCACATTATTATTAACTATGGTCACCATGTCTTATTCCTCCTAACTGAAATTCTTTGACAAACAGTTCTTACTCTGTCCCTCAACCTCCAGTTCTTACTTTCTCCCTCAACCTTTTAACTGCCACTCTATTCCTGTTCACCTTTTTTAGATTTCACATGTAAGTGAGATCATGTAGTATTTGTCTTTCTTTGCCTGGTTTATTTCACATAACATAATGTCCTCTAGGGTCATCCAGGTTGTTGCAAATGACATGATTTCCCTTTTTAAGGTTGAATAGTATTCTGTTGTTTATATATACCACATTTTCTGCATTCATTCTATCATTGTTAGATAATTTATCTGATTCCAAATGTTGGTTCCTGTGAATAATGCTTCCGTGAACGTGGAAATGCAACTATCTCTTCAATATACTGATTTTATTTCCTTTGGCTACCAGGATTGCTGTATCATATGGTAGTTCTATTTTTAAATTTTTGAAGAACCTCAATACTGTCTTCCCTAATGGCTACACTAAATTTACATTCCCATTAACAGTATGCCAAGGGTTCCTTTTCTCCACATTCTTGTCAACACTTATTATCTTTCACATTTATTATCAATTGATTTTTCACAAAGATACACAATAGGAAAAGGATGATGTCTTTAATAAATGATGTTGGGAAAACTGAATATCCACATATAGAAAAATGAAATTACACCCTTACCTCACACCATATACAAAAATAAACTCAAGAGGGG
>NW_003852542.1:3763895-3797424 GCF_000181295.1 Otolemur garnettii | reverse complement strand
ATTATAGACTTTAAAAGTACTAGAAGAAAACATAGGGGAAAAAATCCATAATTTTGGTAGCAACAAAGATCTTTTGGCCACAATCCCAAAAGCATAGGCAAAAAAAATTGAAAATAAACAAATGGTATTATAGTAAACTGAAAGGCTTCTTAACAGGAAACAATCAACAGAGTAATCTATCCTACAGAATGAAAGAAAATATTTACAAACTATACGTATGACAAAGGGGCTAATATACAAAATGTATAAAGAACTCAAATAACTCAATAGCAAGAAAACAAATTACCCAATTAAAACATAACAAAGGATATGAATAGATTCTCAGAAAAAAACATATAAATAGGTTTCATATACCAGCAAGTATGTGAGAAAATGTTCAACACTAATCGTGAGGGAAATGTAAATTAGAACTATGGTAAGATATCATCTCACACTTGTTAGAACGGTTGTTATCAAAATTGCTGAAAATTTTAAGTATTCATATCACAAAAAATGATAAGTATGTGAAGGGATGGATGTGTTAATTAGCTCAATTTAATCATTCCACAATGTATATTAATGTATATCAAAATATCATATTTGACCCCATAAACATATATAATTATTATTTGTTTGGCTTTGGTTTTGGTTTTTGAGACAGAATCTAACTTCGTCACCCATGGGAGAGTATCATGGCATCATAGCTCACAGCAACCTCAAACTCATGGGCTTAAGCGATTCTCTTGCCTCAGCCTCTCAAGTAGCTGGGGCTACAGGCACCCACCACAACATCCAGCTATTTTTAGAGAAGGGGTCTCACAGGCATTAGCCATCATGCCCAGTGCAATCTGTGTTTTAACAAGCCCTCTAGGGGACTTCAATGTATGCTTCTGCTTGAGAGCCACTTAAATAAAACTGGGGAGGAGGAGTGGGATTTGCAAATTCTCACTTAACGGGCACAATGTAAGGGTATACAACATACCACAGGGTTAGGGCTGAACTTTACCTAACAAATGCAAACAACGTAACCTAATCATTTGTACCCTCATATTAATCAGAAATTTTAAAAAGAAAGTAAGAAAATAAATTATTTAAACTACAAAAAAAAGGGTTTGTGGGACTTTGAAATGGAAACCTTCCACAGCCACTCAGAATGTGGACCTAGCGTAAAGGAGAAAGTGGAAAACTAGATGTTCATGGTGATTGGAAACTTTTGAGACAGAATAATAACTCAGAAATATGTGTGACTTTTCTCTAAAGCTAGAAGAAAAGATGATGAAAAAAATCCCCAGGGATATCTCCAGGTTGAGAAAGAAAGAATAGGAACTAATAAGAAAGCTGGGAGGGGAAAGAAAAAAAAAAAAAAGATACTGTGAAAGGAAGAAAACCCAAGAAGAAAAGCCTTCAGGAAAAGCACAAGGTTACAACAGGAAGTGGGAAGTGATAACACAAGTTTTTTAACTATCCATTCTATTTGGATAGGAAGAATTTGGGATGTCCTATAAGGATCAGAATTAATAGAAAAATGGAATGGGAGACTTCAAATTTCTAGGGCCATAAAGAGAAAGAAAACTGTGAGTGTGAGCCACAAGACTAAAGTTTTTAGATACAGAAAGAATAAAAGAAAAAATATGTGGGTGGATTGAATGTCAGGCCCAGGATTTCACAATTTTCAAAGAGAAATGTGCAAACGTCTGAATGAAGAACCAGAACAAGTAAGAGAGACAGTCACACAGAGGATGTGGTGAGTTGCGATGAATGGGGTCCACGCTGCAGGCTGCACTAGACAGCAGGTATTTCCTTCATCTGAGATGGGGAAGTGTGAGAGAATCACAGGAGGGAAACTGCTGATGGGAGGTAAAGTCCATGGCACTAAGAACACACAGTTGATGACTGTATTTGCCACAGGCCAAGCCAAAATCAGAAAGATATTATCTTCCCATATCCAGATGGACTGCTTTGTCTGATGGGTCTTTACCAGGGTATCTCCAGAGGGTTTTCCCTCTGCAAACCACTTTTCTTTTCCTCAGTTGGAAGACTATACCTAGTAAGGAAAATTGATCATTCCTGTGGCAGATACTGCAATCAGTCACCAACTTCCATTTTTCCTGTCTTCTTTATTAAATAGCCCACATATTTTCAGAGTGGCAATAACCCACATAAATTCTTGCTTTCCCAGCCTCCCTTACCTTTCTAGCCACAGAGCCATAAAAGACAAGGGATTCATCTCTTAGCTGGAAAATGAGGGCATCCCATGGGAGCCCATATTGGGGTTGGGAACTTCAGATCACTACCATGTATGAATTCCAGAGAAAGAGTGTCATAATGAGGTGGTGCTCCCTGACTGAACTGACCCAGGCATGCACGTCTCTGGGGACAGCTCTGAGCAGAATCTTGCCAATTACCCAACCTCCCTTCTTCCTTATTGCTCCTGCAGGGACTGTTCTGTGACCAGAAGTGAAAGACCAAGACAAACAAACATCAGCTTCTCTATCCTAACTACTTATGGCAGGATGGGTGAAATCACAAGGTTTTCAGGGGTTATAGGTGATGGACTGTTCTCAAAAGAAGGAGCTTTGTTCTGGAAATATTTCAAACCATAATGGATGAGTGATTCTTCAATACCTTATTTTTCAGTTCTATGAAATTCTCACCCCTGCCATGTGGGCAAACTCTTTGACATCTGAGAAGTTTTTATACATAAAGATGAACATTCATTGCAATTATTTAATGCCCAATTTGTTAATTGTATGCCTTCACTAAAAAATTAACATGTTTTGGAGTAGTAAGCAAGCACAGGTACATAACTAATAAATAAGAGCTTGGAATCTAATAAGTTAAATATCTCCAAACTTATTAATTTGTTTAAAAATTTACTCAATAAATTGTCCCAAATAATTTAATTAAAATTATTGTTCTAATGCTTCATATCTTCTGAAATATCAAACAAACTATGAAAAACAAAACAATGCTCTAAATAATTATTATACTTTCACTTCAAACAGGTTACAAAAGTCCTCAAACCCAGATGAATGTTAATTTTACCAGACATTCTTATTCTTATTTTTCCTAGGATTGTTATGTATTCCCAGGGTTTCTCAGGACCCAAGCTGTTTTAGCAGTCACAAAGGGAAAAGAATGCCATCTCAGATCAGCTGGAACAGCAGGTTGTAGAAATCTGCAACTAGTAAATCTTGGTTGGCCAAGAGTTCTGATTTATAGACCACTGTGGTTCATAACAAAGCCTTAAACTGAGCCCTTTTTTATAATAAAGTTTTACTGCTTATGTCATGGGACTTTTAAGTGTCTGTCTTTCTAGACAGGCTTGAAGCTTTGGAAATACACTGCTTTCCCAGACATATGTTATTTAGCCTTGGAACAGCTGGCATTTCTTAACATGTAGGTATTAAATATTTGTCTGTAGGTACTTATTGGAAACTTGTATTATCAATAAAAATAAATAAATAAATATAGCATATCACATTCACCTTTCTTTATTATAGTTACATTTCATATACTTTTATTACCTTTTCATTTTGAGTATCTTGGTAATCTCACTGCTTTTATAATCATAATTACCTCTCTCCTTTTGATGCTCAGATTGTCTCAATTTAGCCAGAAGGAATCCTTTAAGTTGTTTCCTTTATTCTTTTAGTAATGCCTTGAATATCTATGAGAAAGTGCAAATAAGCCCTGCTGGCTATCAAGCCTTGGCAAACAATTTCTAACAAGCATTGTCAAAGTCATAATTCAGCTCGGAGGAAAAAAGATATCTCTGAGTGAGTTTTGCTTTTTCACCCAGTCTAACTTCATTCCTACCACTTTATGGACGGGATTACTAGAGATTCAATTGCCAAACTGCTCCCAGCTTCCTGACATGATCCAGTCCAGAGATGGTTCCTGCTTCTCCCATCTCTCCACAGAATTATTCAGCATAAGCAAAAATCTCACAATAAACCTTTACCAACTTTTAGCCAGATACCGCAAAATTCCCCTGAAGTATGTTCTTCCTTGCTACCACAAGCTAAAAAAAAAAAATAAATAAATAAAAGATCTAAATATATTCCTGATGAAAGTAGGTTTTGACACTTTTGAATCATCCTAGCTTTCTAGCAACAGCAAGACCGTCCAGACCCATCCTAAATTTTCCTGCCCAAGACATGGTAATCAGCTACCCTTTAAGATAGTGGTTCTCAACCTTCCTAATGCTGCGACCCTTTAATATATTTCCTGTGGGCTAGGACCCACAGGTTCAGAACCGCTGCTTTAAGAAGACCTTGTTCTTTTAGTGGATAATGCCCCCCAAAAATAAAAAAAGAAAACGAAAGTCTGTCATTGAGCCACTTTTTTAGATGGAGTATCTATTTTCTTTTAAGGTATGAGTTCACACCAATCTTTCCAAGCTGGCTTATTTTCTTGCTGTACCCAGCATTCTTTTAGTACATAGACTAAAGAGACTGATCACCTATTATCCTCTACACTGACTGAGAAAAACAAGAGGACAAAATACAATCTTTATTTAAAAAAAAAAAAAAACATCTTATAGAACACATTCTGTGGACATATGGAGGCTTTCATCTCCCTTCCATTCCTTGAATTGAATCCAATCACACGTTAAATAAATGGAAGGCTTTATACTAGACAAGAGATCCCAACCTGTTGTTCCCACCATATAGGAAGAGTATGTGAAAAGGGAGGTGGTAAGGAGAGAAAGTGAGGTTAGGAGGAGAGAAAGTGAGGAGGGAGGCGAGAGAGGAGGAACGGGAGGAAACAAAAAGAGAGCAAGAACAAGAGAGTTTCCTTGCATGTAAAGAGAGGACAGTAAAATCTACCTGATTGGGTTGCAATTAGAATTAAATCAGATGCTGTCTGTAAAGTGCCAGGTATGTGTAAATGCTCAAAATGGCAGCTAATATGGTCAGTTATCATAGAAAAATTTTGATCATTCACCTAAATAAAGTTACACTTTATGATTTAGAGTTAATTGCTAGAAACTGGTATTCTAAGCACAAGAGTACATAGCTTAGATTGATAAGATTGTCAAAATAGTTCTTCAGAGAAACTGTCAATATTTTTTAACTTTTCCAATCTGATAGATAAAAATAAGTCATTTTTTATGAATTTAATCTTTTATTTTGCCTAAGTTATTTACAGACATAACTAAAAGAATCAAATAGTTTTCTGAGTCTGCCTTTGGAGTGTGTGTGTGTTTATTTGTGGGGGGGGGGTTCTTTTTGTTTGTTTGTTTTTGTTTTTGAGACAGGGTCTCACTTTGAGGCCCTGGGTAGAATGCTGGTGTCACAGCTCACAGCAACCTCAAACTCTTGGGCTCAAGTGATCCTCTTGCTTGAGTACCTGGGACTACAGGTGCCTACCTCAATGCCTGACTATTTTTTCAGAGATGGGGTCTCACTCTTGCTCAGGCTGGTCTCTAACTTCTGACTTCAATCAATCCACCTACCTAGGCCTCCCAGAGTGGTAGGATTGCTTGTGTGAACCACAGCACCCTGCCCTGGAGTTTTTTGGCTTTTTGTTTTTTTTATACAAATAGGCCTTTGACCTGATGTTGCTACTTTGCCCCCAGTCCACCAGTACAAAATACTCAGTTGAGTATTTCAATATCTTCCTCAATTTTACTAAGTAACATGATTATGTTGGGACTTTTTGATATTTCCTCTTCATCATTATTACTGGCTTCCCAACCTTGGAGGTGTAGATTTAGCTCTCTTTCAGATCATTGCCTCTTTTATAACCAAACATATACACGTTTGCACCTGCCCAATACAGATCTGTGTAATTTTGGTCATATCAATATTCAATGCTAACTTAGTGAATGCTGAGTAACCTCAAATGTTATGCCTTTTCCTCTTTTTCTCACGAAAAAAATTAATAACTATTAATAACTTGCTTTTTTTCTTAGTTTTCTAGTTTAGTTGTCACTAACTTATCCCCAAACTCTGACCCCAGCTATCACCCCTCTCTGTATTTTCAAGTTCATCTGCTTAAAGAAGCCAATCTCCAAGCCTCCTGGCTGCTGCAGCCTGGACTGGCTGTTCTCTGGGCTTGCTGCTGCTACTGTCTGAGGCTTTCTCTTCAGCATTCTCCTGGCATTCCCTTCCCGAATTACCTTTCTTGATTAACTCCCTCATTTTGGTTAAACACATCTTCCAGTAGCTTCCTGAAAGAATTATGCATGAAAACATATATGTGTGTGTGTGTGTATGCATATATATATATATATATGTTAGACCTTAGATATATCAAAGTTTTTGTTTTATTCTTGTACATGGTTGATAATTTGACTGAATTTAGACCACAGGGAGAAATGTTTTTCCCTAGAATTTTGGAAGGCTTTGCTCCATTGTCATCTAATTTCTAGCATTATCTTGAGAACTCTAAAGGCATGTTCAATTCTTGATCTATTACTTGTGATGTGTTCCTGTGCTTCCAGTAGAGTAGGAGGGCTGGCATTTTTGGAGGGTAACCCTGGATCTCAGTATCTTAAGGTCTTTCTTTTTGGGTTGGTTAGAATTTCCAGAAAAGGCTCTTACAATACACCAGTTGAAAGATACAATCTTAGAAGTCCACATTCTGGTAACTATGTGAAAAAGAAGGCTTAAGTAAACTTGTTCTTGTGATCTCCTTGCCCTCAACTGTGACCGATGTACCCAGACAAAAAACTTTCTCTTTTTCCCTCTAGAAAACAAACCTCCAATTTTCTGTCTTGGAGAAAAGGGTATATTCACCCAAAGGTGGGTGGGCTCTATGGCTAATGGCTTCTTCAATAATTTATTAAAATGTCCCCCACCAAACATTCCTCCTTTTAAATAAAGGTCATCTATGAAAAACCCACAGCAAACATCCTTAATGCTGGAAGACTGATCTAAAATAAAACAAGGTTGTCCTTTCTTGTCATTTCATTCATCCTTGTACTAGAGAGTCTAACTTGGTCAGCAAGAAATTAAATAAAAGGCACCTACAATTAAAGGGAGCAGAAAAACTATATCTCTTTGCAGATAACATAATCTTATACATAGAAAATCCTAAGGAATCTACACACACACACGCACACAAAACCTATCAGAGCCAATAAACAGGATTGCAAACAATGATGCTGGCATAGATGCAGAAAGAAAGGAACATTTATACACTGTTGGTTGGACTGCAAATTATTACAACTTCTATGGAAAGAACTGAAGCAGACCTGCCATTTGATCCAGCAATCCCACTACTGAGTATTTATCCTAAGGAAAAAAAAGGTCATTTTTACCAAAAAGACACCTGCACTTTAATGTTTATTACAGCACAATTCATAATTGCAAAGATGTGGAATTAACCCAAGTGTTCATTAATTCATGACTGGATTAACAAAATGTGAGATATATATATATATATCTCACATACATGTATGAAATACTGAAATACTACTCAGCCCTGAAAGAAGGATTAACTAGTGCTTTGGCAACACTTTGGTTGGAACTGGAGACCATTATTTTAAGTGAAGTATCTAAAGAATGAAAAAACAAACACCATATGTACTTGCTATTAAATCTGAACTAACTCATGGGTACACTTGTGTGCAGAGGGAAGTAAAACTCAGTGGAAATCAAGCAAAGGG
The DNA here is from genome assembly GCF_000181295.1 of Otolemur garnettii. Lineage (NCBI taxonomy): Eukaryota > Metazoa > Chordata > Mammalia > Primates > Galagidae > Otolemur > Otolemur garnettii. The sequence continues at coordinate 3,789,827 of NW_003852542.1, read as the reverse complement.
AAGGGTGAGGAGGAGATGGGTGAAAACATACCTAACAGTACAATGAACACTACCTGAGTGATGAGCACACATACAGCCTTGATTCGAGCTTTACAAAAATGATCCATGTAACCAAAAACATTTGTACCCTTGTAATATTTAAAAAAAAAAAGAACAAATGCCAAAGTTTAAATACCAAACACATTCCACCAAAATACTAAGGAATACTTTATTGCACCCATAGAAATCTCCTTAATGACATAGTCCCCCCAAACTCAAGAGGATTCACACACACAAAAAGCTTTTGTCTGAAATTCCCTTCATCATCTATTCCTTCCACAACTATTTGCATCTTACTTGTCTTCTAAGCTCAAACCCACTGCTTTCAGAAAGCTTTTCCTGACATATTTAATTTTTCCTTAAATATTATCCCCTTTAGTAGCTTTGCTATTTACCTTGATGCTTATTCATGTCCTTCTTGTTGTCTCTGTAAATTCTCAAGGTTAGGAACTGAACTAGTGATCTAGCTCTGGAACTGGAGTAAATCCTAGAATATGTCTAGCACATGGGCTTCACTGTGGGGTGGTCAGCCAAGCCTTAATTTTTTAAGGTACTGAGGAAACTTCCATGAAAAGACAGAACTACTTCATTCCTGTTCATGACTGGAGTTTAAGAAGTATAGATTATCATGATTACCTATAGGGTAAACTAAGGGGCACTTGGAGACAGACTCCATTATGGGATAAATTGTGTCACCCTTCCCTGCAAATTCAGATGCTGAAATGCTAAGCCCCAGTACCTCAGAATGTGATCTGATTTGGAAACAGGATACCTATAGAGGTCATCAAGTTAAAGTGAGGTCATATAAAAGGGGGAAATTTTGACCCAGAGATACACACAGAGGAAGACAACATGAAAACATATGGAGACATGGGGAGGAGATAGCCTTCTACAAGTCTGAGAGAAAGGCCTGAAACAGATTCTCCCCTCACAGCTCTGAAAAGGAACCAACACTGCTGACACCTGGATTTCAGACTTCTGGCCTCCAGAACGGTTTCTGAAGCTACCATTTGCAGTACTTTGTTACAGTGGCCCTAGCAACTAACACAGACCCAACGCCTGCTCTCTACTCTGTAATGGCTACTGTTTCTTCCAAATCCCTTTAACCTTCATTAACAGTTTTTTGTTCATTTGTTTGTTAGTTTGGTGATTAAAGCAGAAGATAATAATATACTGTCCCTAAAACTAATATCTTTTAGCCAAGTTAGAAGGCAGTTTTGATCATGTCCACATTCTTCCTTAGGAATCTTAATACCTTCAATTTAATACAGAGCCTGAATCTATATAAGACCTTGTTTCTTCTTACCAGTCCACATAAGAGCTCTGCCGAGTCTCAGGGGCTAGACTAGAGAGACTGTCTGTGCATCTGGAAGAGGCTCTCCTGGGGGAACCATTCATTGCCCTGTCTGAGATACCATTTCCTTTCTTAAGGAACCCAGGCCTGTGGCCCTGATGTGAATACCTAAAACTGCTCAACACGTGCTGATATTTTTTTTGGTGAAACAAGCACTTTTTTTTAACCCTTTCTCCTACAAACCTCAGTCTACATAAAGAATTCAAATTTCTACAGAAATGGATCACAGACTCCTTGATCACAAGGTTCCTCCACATCCTTTCCATCTCTGGTCAGACTCAGCAGCGATAAGATCCCTAACCCCCTCGTGGCTGGCTATTGAGTATGTGATACGGTAAGTTCCAGGAATGAGCTAAGAGCACCCTGAACATGAAAAGTAGGTGATGTTTACATCCTGAATCCACTAGAAGTTAAGCCCTGACATAGAAGCACCTGACAGAAGCACAGTCAGGCTGCAGGATCTGTCAGGGCCCAATATCTGCCTGATGCTGGAGCCAGGACAACAGTCAGGATCCAGAGCACCTTCCTGCCTTTAGACTCAGCTAAAGCAGCACTCACTTGATGGGGTTTATAAACAAGGGAAGAACACACTCAGACTAGGCAGCTACAAGGCCCCTGACACCTATAGATAACCTCCCCTGAGTCTATAATCTCTGGGGCAGCTATTCTCAACACTGGTGATACAAACTATTAACTGAGAGCCTTTAAAAACTTCTGAAGACACCCCCGTCCTCCTAAAAAATCTTTTTAAAATACCACAAACAGTGCTAAAAGAGAGAGAAAATTAAAAAAAAAAAAATCCATATCCACCATCAATTAAATGAGAATTAACTTGGGGTGAGAAAATGTTTGCAGTACCCCCAGGTTGCTCTAAGGTGTGATCAAGGCTGATAATCCATCTCCCTGAGCAACTGTTCAATCCTGGCATTCATTAGAACTTCAATAAAACTATAGATGTAGAGCTCTCCCCCAGGCTGATTGAATCTGAATATTTAAGGCTGGGTTCTAGGCATCTTATAACCCCTTAGATGATTATTTCGCACAGCCAAGATTGAAAATCACTGCCTGACTATAAGGAAAACCCCTTTTAAGATAATTGGCCAGGATTGGTGATGCTCCTAAGGAGACCTTGGTGATACTGCCTAAGTCTACAAACAGATTTAGACTCTGAAACCTCAACTCAAAAAGAACAACTTGGCATTGTGAGTTCTCCTCAGGTCAAATTCCTGACGGTGTACAAACCAATCGACACCTGTGTTTTATCCTCCAGAGCCAGGTCTCCTTTAGATGGACAGCCAGGGAGCTGCCTGAGACCAAAACAAACAGCCGTTTCCACTTAGCCTAGATATAATTAGAGGTCAATTCTAGGACTGAAGACTTATTTAGAATTAAAATAATACTCAAAGTGTCATATACTGGTGTCACATTTAACTACTTTTCTTACCAAGGGTATGAGTCTAGCTGCTAGACTTGAGTGCTAAGAGTCTGGCCACTGAGAGTTGCACAGAGAGATCACAAAAACCACAAAGGTAGTTTCTCACTGCAAGCCCCCAACAAAGACTTCATAATATCTCTTACCTTGTTATTTGGAGCCAGGCATTCAGTGATGAATGCTTTATCCTTTTGTCCTAGGTTTATATAGCCATGCGTGCCTCAAGCACAATTGTTAAAGAGAATTAAGCTTTGATGATCAGGGACAATGAGCATTTTTTCAAATGTTTGTTAGCTATTCGTCTGTCTTCGTCATAGAAGGTTTTGTTCATATCTCTTTCCCAGAGGTAGATGGGATTGTTTGTTCTTTTTTTTTTTTTTTTTTGAGACGGAGCCTCAAGCTATCCCCCTGGGTAGAGTGCCATGGCATCACGCTCACAGCAACCTCCAACTCCTGGGCTCAAGCGAGTCTCCTGCCTCAGCCTCCCAAGTAGCTGGGACTACAGGTGCCTGCCACAGCGCCTGGCCAGGATTGTTTGTTCTTTTTCTGTTGATTGAGTTCTCTGTAGATGCTAGTTATCAACCCTTTGTCAGATTGATACACTACAAATACCTTTTCCCATTCTGAAGGTTGTCTTTTTGCTTTACTTGTTGTGTCCTTAGTGTGCAGAAGCTTTCAACTTAATTAAGTCCCATTTATTAATTTTTGTAGTTGTTAGGATGGCCACTAAAGTCTTCTTCATAAAATCGTTCCCCAGCCCAACATCATCAGGAGATTTTCCCACACTTTCTTCTAAGATTTTTATCATTTCATGCAGTAGATTTAAGTCTCTTATCCATCTTGAGTCAATTCTTGTAAGGGGCTGAATGTGTAGGTCGAGTTTCAGTCTTTTACGTGTGGTTATCCAGTTCTCCCAGCACCATTTGTTGAATAGGGATTCTTTTCCCCACTGTATGCTTTTGTTTAATTTATCAAAGATCAGATGACAACTAGACACTGATTTCATCTCTTGGTTTTCTGTTCCATTCCATATAACTATGTCTCTATTTTTGTGCCAATACCATGCTATTTTGATTACTATGAACTTGTAATATAGCCTGAAGTCTACTAGGGTGAGGTCTCTGACTTTGTTTTCATTACTAAGAATAGTCTTAGCAATATGGGAATTTTTTTCTGGTTACATACAAAATGAAAGTACTGTTTTCCAGTTCTTCAAAATATGATGTTGATATTTTAGTGGGAATTGCATTGAATCTGTTGATTGCTTTGGGCAGAATAGACATTTTGACAATGTTGATTCTTCCCAGCCAAGAGCATGGTATGTTCACCATTTGTTAGTGTCTTCTGCAATTTCTTTTCTTAGGATTTCATAATTATCTTTGAAAAGATCTTTCACCTCTTTTGTTAGGTATATTTGTAAGTATTTGGTTTCCTTTGAAGCTACTGTGAAGGGAACTGTGTCCTTGATTTGCTTCTCAACTTGGCTACTATTGGCATATACAAAGGCTACAGATTTGGGTTCACTGATTTTATACACTGAGCCATTATTGTATTTCTTGATGACTTCCACCCTGAGGTATCCCCTAACCCCAGTGAGAATACCCCACATCACAAAGTCTCAAAGCTGCAGAAGCTGGTGTGGATTTGGAAAGAAGGAAACACTTTTACTCTGCCGGTGGAACTGCAAACTAATATAACCTTTTTGGAAGAAAGTATGGAGAATCCTCAGAGAACTCAAATTAGACCTCCTACTTGATCCTGCAACCCCACTACTAGGCATCTACCCAGAAGAAAAAAAAATCCTTTTATCGTAAGAACATTTGCACTAGACTGTTATTGCAGCTCAATTTATAATCGCCAACACATGGAAACAGCCTAAATGCCCACCAACCCAGAAATGAATTAACAAAACTGTGGTATATGTATACCATGGAATACTATTCAGCCATTTAAAAAGATGGAGACTTTACATCTTTTGTATTAACCTGGATGGAGGTAGAATACATTCTTAGTAAAGCATCACAAGAATGGAGAAGCAAGAATCAAATGTACTCAATTCTAATATGAAGCCAGTAGATGATCTAATTCAAGGGGTGGGGGAGGGGGGGGACAAAGGGGCCTGGGGAGTCATGGTGTATGGCACACCTCTTGGGGACAGGACACAAGTACAAAAGGGACTTTACCTAACAACCGCAATCAGTGTAACCTAATTCTTCACGAATTCACCCTCAGTGAATCCCAAACAAAAAAAAGAGAGAGAATGACGCTTGCCTTTGCATTTGGTTTAGCCTTGCAAGGGACACAATATAGTGTTAAGTATAAGCATTTGCAGTGAGAGACTCCTGCTTTGAACACCCCAGTGAATTCAGTAACTTCTTTGTAAAAAACAAGACATACTGGCCATACAGTACAGATAACAAAGCCAGAACATTCCATTTCAGTATGTTCAAGGGGAACTACATGTATCCATGGATCAACCTGATGGGGCTTACTGCAGGAAAAGCGCTAGCTGACTGTTACTAAGTGTGTAGGAGAAACCCTTGAGAAAGGATTTATTTCAGGTCCGTTATTAAGCAAGTGAGAATACAATGAAATTTGACCATTTATATGACCTAAGTAAAATCCAGGGAATCTTGGGATTCACATATTATGGCAGTATCAGAATTGGAACTGCAGAGAAGGGCTCATGACTTCAAACATGATGTCTTGTTCCTAAGCTAGACTCTCATGCTACTTGCTAGAAGTTATAGTTTAGCCCTTACATTCCAGTAAGAATTAGTGGTTCACCCTCTGAATTCTAAAGAACTGACTATACAATCTAACCAGATAAGATCGCCCAGGTTGTAACAGCTTGAGAACCATAGAAATAGTTATCTATACCAGAAAATTCCTACAGAATAACTTTCTTATTTATCATCAGAAATTCATGTTGGAGGGGGAAAAATGAGGATATAAAGAAAGTGCAGCACATATATATCACCGTACATTGAAGTAGGAAAGGCATATGTATATCTGGTTCTATAGATATAAGCAGATACACACACGTACACATTTGCTAATTTTATCACAGGAAATATTTTAATGTAATAATCTCATTTTACATTCTAATAAATTTTTAGAAGGAAATACAATTTACTAATTAGAATTTTCACTTAAGTTTTATTATAATGAAAATGTCTTGACCTACGCATGATGACTCACCCCTGTAATCCTAACACCCTGGAGGCCAAGGCAGGAAGATTGCATGAGCTCAGGAGTTTAAGACCAGCCTGAGCAAGAACAAGACCAGGTCTCTACTAAAAACAGAAAAATTAGCTGGGCATTGTGGCAAATGCCTATAGTCCTAGCTGCTCAGGAGGCTGAAGCAGGAGGATCATTGGAACTGAGGAGGTTGAGATTGCTATGAGCTAGGCTTCTAGCACTCCAGCTTGTCTCAAAAAAAAAAAAAAAAAAAAGATAGAGTGTCACTATGTCACCCTCAGTAGAATGCAGTGGTATCACAGCTCACAGCAACCTCAAACTCTTGGGCTTATGTAATTCTCTTGCCTGAGCCTTCCAAGTAGCTGGGACTACAGCTGCCCACCACAATGCCCAGCTTATTTTTTTTGTTGCAGTTGTCATTGTTGTTTAGCAGTCCCAGGCCAGGTTCTAACCCACCAGCCCAGGTGTATATGGCTGACACCCTACCCACTGACCTACAGGCACCAAGCCATAAGTCTTAGTTTTTCCATGAGTAAAGAATCAGATGATAGTAAGTCTGACTACAATGATATCTGACACCAATGCCTGTTATGCTGTGCAACCCACATGCATGTGGCATGCCTCACCTAAGCATAATACTAATATTTTAGTCTGTTAAAGGCATTATAATAAAGCATCATAGACCGGGTGGCTTATAAACAACAGAAACCTATTTGTCATGGTTCTGGAGGCTGGGAAGTCTAAGATTAAGGTACCAACCAGCAGATTTGTTGTCTAGTGGGGGGCCCACTTTCTGGTTCATAGATGATGCCTTCTCTTTGTTCACATGACAGAAAAATAAGTGGAGCTCTTTGGAGCCTCTTTTATAAGAGTGCTAATCTCATTTATGAGGGCTGCACCCTTATGACCTAATCACCACCCAAAGGCTCCATCTTCTAATACTATCATATTGGGAATTAGGTTTTAGCATATGAATTTAGGGGAGATATAGCATTCCGTCTCTTGCACCTAGCAACTAAATACACAGCTGAATGTTTAATTTGTTTGGAAAACTTAGTGTAGTTCTCTAATCCATCATGTGTTGTCCTATTGTTTCATCCCAAATGACTTTTAAAACCCAACTCAAAGACTTTGCATTTGGTTTGAGGGCTGTAATTTAATTTTGAATTTGAGTTATGGATATTTTATTTAATAGGATGATTTTATCATCATCCTAAAATTCTGTTGACAGAAACTAAAATGAACTTCATTCAAATTTTTTCTAATTACACAGACTGTCAAGTTGAATTTTAAAATTCAGTATTCAAAAAATAGAAAAGGAAAGATATACATGGTTGAAATAATTGTGGTTTGCAACTAGTATATCATAAAATAGAGATAAATCTTTATGTGTTATATAACTTAAATCAACTCATTCTATATTATTTTTTGCAAAAAGGACATTTTTAAACCAAATCATAGGCCTATCAAGAACATATGGATGAGTCTGAGACATTATTTTCCCATATTAAAAAACATACAAAACAGATAAATTATTAAAATTTGTAAGCACTTCAGTTGGGCACATTGGCTCACATCTATATTCCTAGTACTTTGGGAGGCTGAGGCATGAGGATCACTTGAGGCCAGACATTTAAACCAGCCTGAATGATATTGTCTGACCACATTTGTACAAAAAAAATTTTTTTAATTAGCTGGGCATGGTGTCATATACCTGTAGTCCCAGCTACTGGGGAGGCTGAGGCAAGAGTAAGCCTGTTTAAGGTATTATTGTGTACCTACTATGTATCAGACTGCAGGCCAAACATTGAATACATACAGGTGGAGTTACAAAGAGCTGTGATTATGCCACTGCACTTCAGCCTGGGCAACAGAGTAGATTGTGTTCATAATACATACATACATATATACATACATAAAATTTGTAAGCAGTACAAATTACATAATAAAGATTTGCTTCATATCTTTATATCTGAACATAAAATAATTTTATAACCTTTACAAAGTCGGGTTACTTATTGATTCCCATCACCTGTGTGTACTCAAAGTTTGGCCTGTAGTCTGACACATAGTATGTACACAATACATGTTTATCACATAGATTAATTTTTGAATGTTAACTTTATTTTTAAAGCCATCGATAAGTTGTTCTATTTTTCCAAATTTTGAAAAGCAAACACCAAAATAGCATTTGTATGTAATCATGAATTTGAGCTGAGTCGAAATGCAGTTAAAATTTTGAAATAACCTCATAATGTTACCTATCAATTGTTGAGTATCATCGTAGAGATAATTGCTGTATTATCTGCAGGTTGTAGTCGCAGTATCTACACTTTCCAAAATTATAACCTAATAGTTTTCATGGCTTTTAAAGAATGTAATTTTTTATTTGATCACTTTCCAATAACTAATTTTTCTGAATGTCTTTTCTCTACTACAAATTGTAGTCAGTCAAAAATAATTCTGCTATGTTCCTGAAAGATGAGAACAATTTTACACAGTAAAACAAATTAAAAATGATATCATCAATATTGATCAAACCTTTGTATTATTTTTATTAGAATCAGTGATGAAAATGCACTTCTATTAAATATTTTATAGTAAATCATATTGATTTATTACTTTTCCATTCAGGGCACATAAAATAGTTAATGGGGACTATTTTTTTAGTTTGGCAGGCAACATGAAATCATTTGCCATCTCTGATTAGGAAATTAGTCCAAGAGAAGTTCTATGCATGTGATGAATGTGGGGAGGCTTGCCAAACAATCCCTGCTACCCCTCACTTCACCTGGTTTAGAGAGCTTTTCATATATCAGAAAAGGCACCCCTTCCCCCTCAAAAAGCTTTTTAAATCTAGAGTATGTGGGAATCCTTCCAAACAAAACAGTTTCTTCTACATCCCCTCACCTGTACAAAAGACATTTCAAACATCACATCTACAACTAAATCTTGATTGGGCCCCAGACCAGCTCCTCCCCCTGTTGCTAAAAACACCACCATTTTTCAAGTTGCTCAGGCACCAAAATTGAGGATAATCCTGGACTCTTCTCTTTGTCTTAACCCCTGCATCCAATCCAACTACAAACATTGTTTTCTCCACCCTCTAAATACATTTCAAATTCAATTACTGATTTCTTCTGTAGCCAATGCCTAGTCCTTTCTTCTCCCACCTGACATCACTCACCTGCCCTATTGCAATAGCCTGCTGATGCCAATCCACACTGATATCAAAGATTCAATCCCTAATCTAATTTCCAACTTCTTCCTCCACCATCTTTGGTCTGACTGAGTCTGAGTAAGACAAGAGCCCTCACTATTAGCATGTTCACTAATTGCCACCTTACTTATATATTTTTCTTCCCACCATCTCTATGTTCTCTGATACCCCCAGAACCACTACCAGTGACACAGAGAACATGTAAAGAAGCCCTCAAGTGATCCCCAAGAGATCAGAAGATTTAATCGAACAGATACTCAGTTTCCAGCTAAAAACACAAGCAGCTGGCTTAGTTTTCATTTTTTCCCACCTATGTGCCCCTAATAGAAATAAAGTCCAGAGAAACAGAAAATCTGAAGAAGGAAGACAATTTTGACAGCAGTCATTAAATGAAAATAAATATAAAATAATTTCAAGTAGTAATAATTTCTCAAAAATACAATAAAATGGAATACAGTGATAAAGAGTAATTCAGTGGGAAGGAAGGCAATTGTATCAAACCAAAAAACCAAGTGCAGATTAAAAAGAAAAATGCCAGGACTGGGTGTTTTTAGTCAGGCTTGATGGGCACTGTCAGGAGTCTGAGATAGATTTAAAAGGTAGGAGATGATAGTAAAGTTTGCTATTCTCCCAGAAAAGAAAATTCGGAAAGATTGCCAAGGAGATTTACTGTCATGCTGTGTTTGGGCAGGGGAGATTAGGAGCCAGATTTCAGGAGTTAAAAAGAAATGTTAATTGGATCTAGTTATAAGCTATGCTTTCAGTATAATTTGACAGGAAAAAGAACAAGCACATATAGAAGAGAGATAAAAGAAATAGCTGAATCAGGCAGTTTTCCTATTTTTAATAGACTCCAATAAATTTCTGAATGGGTAAGAAACTAAATTTATAAATATATAAGCCTAGGGATATTATGAAGTATAAGAGAATTCAGGACAGTGGAGGTTTTGGTGAGATATGGAGGAAAGGGAGCCAGAGCCCTGGAGGAAAGACTCTAAACAGAAAAGAAAGGAATTACCTTTTCTGATACTGGAGAGAAGTGTGAGATTATAAATTTGGGAGGAGTTTCCTGTGAATAGAGACAATGACAAATGGTTTGGGTCATGTGCAAAGAAGAGAGCTTAAAAAAAAAAAAAAACAATGAAACCAAAATAGTAATTGCCCTGTAGAGTAGTCCTGGTGATTAATAAGTTAATGTAACAGATGCAAAGCAATCTCTCAGTTCATATTAGCCATTATTATTCAATTTCATAGTTTTCCACAACTGCAAAATAATTATTTTTGTCATAACAATGCATAATTAAAAAATAAATAAGGCATACATAAATTATGTTACTGAAAATTGTATTACTTATTTTCCTCCACTATCATTTTTTACACAATTCGCATAAACTCCAAGAAACATTATTTTCATATTACACAGATGAGGAAACTAAATTTCAAAGAGATTAGTGGCTTGTCCAGTTTCACATGGTTGTTAAATGATAAAGTCATGGCCCAAATTCAGTCATTCTTGACCCAAATTCTATTGTCTTGACACTAAGCTGCATTTTGAAATAAAGGAAAGCATCTTTAAAGGAGAACTTCTAAACAGATCTTCACAGGTCCCCCCAAAACTGAAGATCTTTTAAAAACCACTCAATTTCAACAAATTGGTCATTTTGTGCTTTTTTGACTCTTGCTAACAGATGAATGCAAAAGGATAATTCTTCATCTGACCACAATATGGTAGTCCAAACTAAGAATTACATCCACATTTAAGGCAGGAATAAAGGAGGAAATGGTACCACCTCCATCTGTTCTTTTTAACAATAAAGCTGGTCATGATGGCTCACACATGTAATCCCAGCTCTCTGGGAGGTTGAGGTGGGACGATTACTGGAGCCTAGGAAATTGAAGTTACTATGAACTCTGATGACACCACTACACTCCATCCAGGGCAACAAAGCAAGACTCCGTCTCAAAAAATATACAAATAAACATTTTTTTTATTATTATTTGTTTTCCAAAAGCTTTCACAGCACTCTTCCTTTACATCAGAATTAGGTGGCATGACCTTGTCTCACTGTGAGGCCAGGTAATCATGGGAAGCACAAACACATCTGGGGCTGGGCATATTGTCACCATAAACGAAATCGGAGCCACACTGGCAACTAAGAAGGGGGATTGGTTACTAGACAAGCAAGTCACAGTTCCAGACAAATCCCATGGGACTCCCCAAGCTGGCAGGAGGAAAGCCATGTCCAACAGAGCAAGATGCAAGAGAACAAAACCTGAGGTCATCACAGCCTGAGAGCCAGGCCTGATTCCCAATGTCCAGGCACAGACCTGAAAATGGTGGCAGGGCTATCTCCATTATGTTGAACTTCTCTCTGACACAGGCACAGAGCTAAACTAAATTTTAGTCATAAAATAGACAAATGTGTTTTTTTTCTCACACCCCAAGTATATGGAACAATCTACCAACTATTTTTGTCTTCTGAGTTCTCTCCTTCTCTGCATCCTTCTAGAAACATTAGCATTTTAAAGTCACCTTCCATAGAACCTAGAGAAGTGACTTATGTGAATTGTAAAGCTTTGTGGGGGAACCAACAGAAGGGTCATTTTAAGTAGAGATGGTTGCTCAGCATATGAGTAATGGAGAGAATTGAATATTACCTAAGAATCTGGCCCTTGGGCTGTGTACCAAACTCTGTATGGGGACAACTGTGTGATTCTGGGAGACTGCTTCATATGCACGTTAGGGTAGAATTAAAAAGTTTCTCTCTTTCATCTGGTCTGCGCTTTCCCTCCCAGGCATGGGGATGGGATGTTACAAGAGGCCCCTTGTTCATACACTAGCATCCAATCTGGAACCTGGAGCCTGGCTGCTTCTGCACATATATGTAATTGCCCCCACCACATCCCCCATTTACCTTGATTCACCACCAAGCCCTGGGCTAGATTGCAAGCCCCTTTGACGATAAGGATGATCTTTTATTTAGTTCCACACCTCCAAGAAACTAACTAAAAATGTATATACACATATAAAAACATGTAAATGTAGCTAAGACTTAGTTTTTTTTATTTCAAAATACTAAGGGGGTACAAATGTTTTTATTACATGGCTTGAGTCAGGGCATAAATGTGCCCATCATCCAAATAGCCTAATTGTACCTGTTAGGTAAATTTTTGCCCCTCCCCTTCTTCTCCCCCCCGCCCCCCACTTGATCAAATCTTTTACTGATATGCAAACATTAAAGAAATTGTCCACAACAAGTCCAGCTCTACAGGAAATATTTCAACCTGTTCTACACACTGACCATCACAATGGACCACCAACAAAGTAAGCACCCAGAAATTAAAGGACAGAACCTAGCTTCCATAATGATGCAAAAGACAAAACTAAGCAATGGACTTTCACAAAATCAGATAAATAAAATGCTACCACACTTATCAATTATCTCAATGTTAATGGCTTGAATTCCCCAATGAAGAGGCATGGACTGGCTGATTGGATAACAAAATACAAGCCATCCATTTGCTGTCTGTAGCAAACACACCTAAACTCAAAAGACAAATTAAAACTCAGAGTTAGGAATTAGAAGACAATATTTCAGGCAAACAGAATTCAGAAGAAAAGAGGCGTTGCAATCTTATTTTCAGATACAAGTGGATTTAAAGCAACTAAAGTCAAAAAGACAAAGATGGACACTTCATATTGGTCAAGGGAAATATATCAAGAAGACATTTTAATTCTAAATATTTATGCACCCAACTTAAATGCTCTCAGATTCTTGAAACAGACCCTAATTAGTCTGAGCAATACAATATCCTACAACAGCATTATAACAGGGGACTCTAACGCTCCTCTTAAGAGGAGCTCGACAGATCCTCTAAACAGAAATTAAACAAAGATATAAGGGACATAAATGAGACCCTAGAACAACTGTGCTTGATAAACATATATAGAACACTCCATCCCAAAGATAAAAAATATACATTCTTCTCATCGCCCCATGGAACAGTCTCTGAAATTGATCATATTCTAGGACACAAAACAAACCTCAACAGAATCAAAAGAATTGAAATTTTACCTTGTATCTTCTCAGACCACAAGGCATTAAGGATGGAACTCAATTCCAACAAAAATGTTCAACCCCACACAAAGGTATGAGAATTAAATATTATGCTGAATGATAGTTGGGTGCAGGAAGAAATAAAGGAGGAAATCATTACTTCTTTGAGCATAACAACAATGAAGACACAAGCTACCAACACCTTTGAGATACAGAAAAAGCAGTCCTGAGAGAAAAATTTATGACTTTAGGTGCCTACATCTGAAAAACAGAAAGAGAATACATAAACAAACCCACAAACCATCTTATGGAATTGGAAAAAGAAGAACAATCTAAGCCTAAACCCAGCAGAAGAAAAGAAATATCCAAAATTAAATTGGAGATTAATGAAATTGAAAACAATAGAATCATTCAGAAAATTAATGAAACAAGGAGTTGGTTTTTTGAAAAATAAATGAAATAGATAAATTTTCGGCCAGACTAACTAGAAATAGAAAAGTAAAATCTCTAGTAACCTCAATCAGGAATTATAAATGGGAAATAACATCAGATGCCACAGAGATACCAGAGATTATCTCTAAATACTACAAGAAACTCTATGCCCAGAAATTTGACAATGTAAAGGAAATGGGTGGTGCCTATGGCTCAAAGGAGTGGGGCACTGGCCCCATATGCTGGAGGTGGCGGGTTCAAACCCAGCCCCAGCCCCCTCCAAAAAAAAAACTGCAAAAAAAAAAAAAAGGAAATGGATCAATATTTGGAATCATACCCTCTCCCTAGACTTAGCCCAGAAGAAATAAAGCTCCCAAACAGACCAATTTCAAGCACTGAGATCAAAGAAAAAATAAATAATCTCCCAACAAAAAAATGTCCTGGTCCAGATGGCATCACACTAGAATTCTATCAAACCTTCAAAGAACAGCTTATTCTCATATTGCAGAAAGTATTCCAAAATATTGAGGAGAAAGGAATCTTTCCCAACACGTTCTACAAAGCAAGCATCACCCTGATACCAAAACCAGGAAAAGATCTAACTAAAAAGGAGAACTTCAGACCAATTTCACTAATGGATATAGATGCAAAAATTCTCAACAAAATCCTAGACAATACATTACAGCTTATCATCAAAAAAGTCATACATCATGATCAACTAGGTTTCATCTCAAGGCTGGTTCAACATACATAAGTCCATAAATGTTATTCACCATATCAACAGAAGCAAAAACAAAGACCATATGATCCTCTCAATAGATGCAGAAAAACATTTGATAAAATCCAGCATCCTTTTCTAATTAGAACCCCGAAGAGTATAAGCATAGATGGCACATTTCTTAAACTGGTCAAAACTATCTAAGACAAACCCACAGCTCTTATTTTACTGAATGGAGTGAAACTGAAAGCTTTTCCACTTAGAACTGGAACCAGACAAGGTTGTCCTCTGTCGCCATTACTATTCAACATAATGCTAGAAGTTCTAGCCAATACAATTAGGCAAGACAAGGAAATAAAGGGCATACAAATGGAAGCAGAGAAGGTCAAACTCTTCCTCTTTGCTGATGATATGATTGTATACTTAGAGAACCCCTAAGACTCAACCACAAGATTCCTAGAAGTCATTAAAAAATACAGTAATGTCTCAGGATATTACTTTCATTTCCACAAGTCAGTACCCTTTGTATATGCCAATAACAGCCAAGATGAGAGGCCAATTAAGGACACAACCCCCTTCTCCATAGTTTCAAAGAAAATGAAATACCTAGGAATATACTTAACAAAAGAGGTGAAGGACCTCTATAAAGAAAATTATGAAACCCTAAGAAAAGAAATAGCAGAGGATATTAACAAATGAAAGAACATACCAGGCTCGTGGCTGGGAAGAATCAACATTGTTAAAATGTCTATACTTCCCAAAGCAATCTACAGATTCAAAGCCATCCCTATTAAAACACCAACATCATACTTTCAAGACTTGGAAAAAATAATTCTTCATTTCATATGGAACCAGAAAAAAAAAGCCATATAGCTAAGGCAGTGCTTAGTAATAAAAACAAAGCTGGGGGCACTAGTATACCAGACTTTAGGCTGTACTACAAGGCCATAATGGTCAAAACAGCATGGCATTGGCACAAAAATAGAGACAGAGACCTTTGGAATTGAATAGAAAACCAGGAAATGAACATCTTACAGCCACTTAACGTTCAATAAACTAAACAAGATCATACACTGGGGGAAAGACTCCCTATTCAATAAATTGTTCTGGGAGAACTGGATATCCACATGTAAAAGACTGAAACTAGACCTGCACCTTTATCTACCCACAAAACTTGATTCAAGATGGATAAAAGACCTAAATTTAAGGCATGAAATGGTGAAAATCCTCAAAGAAAGCATAGGAAAAACACTGGAAGATATCAGCCTGGGGAAAGACTTCATGAAGAAGACTGCCCATGGCACAACAAAAACAAACAAATGGGACTTAATTAAACTGAAAAGCTTCTGTACAGCTAAGGAGACAACAACCAAAGCAAACAGACAACCTACACAATGGGAAAAGGTATTTACATATTTTAAATCAGATAAAAGTATGATAACTAGGACCTACAGAGAACTCAAATTAATCCACATGAAAAAAGCCAACAATCCCATATATTAATGGGCAAGAGAGATGAATGGAACCTTCTCTAAAGACAGCTGAATGGCTAATAAACATATGAAAAAATGCTCATCATCCCTAATTATTAGAGAAATGCAAATCAAAACCACCCTGAGATATCATCTAACCCTAGCAAAAATGGCCCACATCACAAAATCTCAAAACTGCAGATGCTGGCATGGATGTGGAGAAAAAGGAACACTTTTACTCTGCTGGTGGGACTGCAAACAAATACAACCTTTTTGGAAGGAAGTATGAAGAACCCTCAAAGAACTCAAGCCAGATCTCCCATTTGATCCTGCAATCCCATTATTGGGCATCTACCCAGAAGGGAAAAACTCCTTTTATCATAAGGACACTTGCACTAGACTATCTATTGCTGCTCAAGTTACAATCGCCAAAATGTGGAAACAGCCTAAATGCCAACCAATGCAGGAATGAATTAACAAGCTGTGGCATATGTATACCATGGAATACTATTCAGCCATTAAAAAAGATGGAGACTTTATATTCTTTGTATTAACCCTGATGGAAGTGGAACACATTATTCTTAATAAAGCATCAGAAGAATGAAGGAGCAAGAATCCTATGTACTGAATTCTGATATGAGGACAATTAATGACCTAGTACATGGTGGGGGAAGGGGAGAGCAGAGAAAGAGAGAAGGAGGGAGGAGGGGTGGGAGAAAGGAAGAGCAGAGGGAGGGGAGGGAGGTGGGAGGGGGGAAGGGAAGAGCAGAGAGAGGAAAGGAGGAAGGGGGTGGGAGGGTCACTGTGTGTGACACACCTTTTGGGGATAGGATACAATTATAAGAAGGACTTTACCTAACAAATGCAATCAGTGTAAACTGGTTCTTTGTACCCTCAATGAATCCCCAACTATAAAAAAAATAAAATAGAAAGAAAAAGATCTGATGGCCTCGTATCAATTCTCATCAAGAACCAGTATGTGAACACAAAAAGAAGATGAATGGATGTGTCATGTTGTAGGACACCCAGAGCAGATGAGTCAAGTCTAAGTGTCTATGGGATGGAGAGAGGAGGATGTTAAAAAGAGACACCCAATTTGACCCAAGGTACCATGGAAAGGGTTGGAAATTGGAGGAACCAATCCAAAGTGGATGGTATGAGGAAGTAAGGGCCTAAAAACAGATTGATTAGTTAGAAGTTTTTGTGGGGTAGAACTACATGTAATTGCCTATTGTTATGGATTGAACTGTGTCCCACAAAAATTCATCTATTGAAATCCTAACCTCCAGTACCTCAGAATGTGACCTTACTTGCAAATTGGTCATACCGTCCGAGACATTCATTGAACATAATTGCAGGGCAAGATGATGCCTGAAGATGTCACAGGGTCTCTGTGACATAATTCTAAACCTCACTTCTTAGAGTCCCACAGGCCTGGACTGTGCTGAGGTGGCTTAAAGGGGAACTGAAGAATCAGATTCTATGAAAATACAAGCCTCAGACTATAACAAAAGATTTCCAAATCTCATATAAGGACC
Source organism: Otolemur garnettii (assembly GCF_000181295.1). Classification (NCBI taxonomy): domain Eukaryota; kingdom Metazoa; phylum Chordata; class Mammalia; order Primates; family Galagidae; genus Otolemur; species Otolemur garnettii. Next base: position 3,772,363 of record NW_003852542.1, on the reverse strand, counting down.
TGTGTCTGAGATTATATAAACTATCAAAACACAAAACACAGTAAGAAAACAACTCTGTTTTAATAGGATTGTCAAAAGATTTGAATATCTGTTCCACCAAAGATAAATGAACTGCAAACAAACACAGGAAAAGATGTTCACCATCATTAGTCATCAGGGAAATACAGACCAGAACTGTAAGATAACACATAGCTATTGGAATGGCTAAAGCACTAACCGTACCAATACCAAGTATTAGTGAGGATGTGAAGCAACTAGAACTCTCACACACGGCTGATAGGAATATACAATGGTACAACCACTTTGTAAAACATTTCAGCAGCATCTTCAAAAGCTAACTATGCACTTACCATGCAATCCACCCACTGGATTTTTTTAACTCTCAGTTATTTACTCAAGATGAATGAAAACTTCTGTCCAAACAGACTTGTGCATGAATGTTTATCACAGCTTTATTGGGAATAGCTAAAACCTGAAAGCAAGCTAAATGTCTATGAGCAGCTGAATAGATGAACAGTAGAAAACTACTCTGCAATAAAAATAAACTATTAGTACATGCAACAGGATGGATGAACCTCATATTGTGCTGAAAGAAGTCAGACCCGAAGTGTACACACTGCATGATTTCATTTGTGTAAAACACCAGAAAAGACAAACGAATCTGAAGGGACAGAAAGCAAATCCATAGCTGTCCAGGGATAGGGGAGGTTTGGGGAAGGGTGAGTGAGAGGAAGAGCGTGAGGAAATTTGGGGTGGGGAATGGATATGTTTATTATCTAAACTGTGGTGGTGGGTTTTGGTTACAGGGTAACTAAAAGTGGAAAACAATACAAATTGTTTTTCCTCTGCTCTCACCCCAGAACAGTCAACATAGAAGACTTCTGTGACCAAGTGAGTTCTTTTCCCCACACATCAAACAAGCAAGCAAGCAATCAGTTCCACAGTGGACACCAGCTAGGTGTCCTTCTGTTCAATTCTGATGCTATCCACCTGGAGAGAGGGTCAGCTCCCACATTCAGTTGACACGCTTGTTGAAGACCATTCCCTGTCTTCAGAGGCAATTTCGAGGCCCAGGTTGTTTTACCTGCTTCTGGCCAACTATAAATTGAGGTTACCAGTAACTCCTTCTCAGGTTTGATTAATTGGCTAGAGTTAGTTGCTCACAGAATGCAAGAAAACACATTTGCCGGTTTATTAGAAAGGATACTACAAAGGATGCAAATGAAGAGATGTACAGAATAAGGTCTGGGTAAACCATCCTTTATGAGCCTTCACCCATTTGGCTTTCCAGAAGTTCTCTTCACCCTGTCCTCTTGGGCCTTCTACAGAGACTGCGTCGTGATATGCATGACTGATTGTGTCTCTGGTCATTAGAGATCAGCTGAATCTTCAGACCCATCCCTGCCCTCTCTTCCTTGGATGTTGGGGGACGGGGTGGTGAGGCTAAAAGTGAGTCCTCTATTGGAGTCAAAATATACAAACAATCTCTAAATTTAATGTTTATTTGGGGACAAAGAATTGCAATTGAGGGACTACACACAGACTTGGTGGTCTTCAGTATATCCAAAGAACAAAGAAGAGGTTAGAAGTTTTATTTAAAAGGAGAAATGTTATGTATCACTCATTGAGAACATTCATTGGCACTAGCAAGGCTTTGGGGAGCTGGAAAGCTCTATTAGTGAGCAATCGTGGTGGGCAAAATTAGTCCTCGAGTTGTATCCAGTTAGCCCAAAAATTAGAGATAAAACTGGTTTCAGGTTACAACAAGCTGTGTCAGCAGTTGGCCTTGCGGAGAATTACACTGTCGGAGTAGTGTTTTGTACCCTGAGTACTTTCTTCCCCAGCTTCTTGACTTTGCTTTAGTTGGGGATGACCAGAATGACCCAAACTACATGATCAACTTTCACACCTCTAATCATGACTCAGTCTTTCTGGTGACCAGCCCATATCCTGGAGCTACCTGAGGGCAGCCAGCTATCAGTCAAGTCATTAGCTAACAAAAGACATTTCTTTAGAGATTCTGAGGATTTTAAGGGTTGTATGACAGGAAACCAGTCAAAGACCAAATACATATTTTATAATATCATGGGAATATACAAGTGTCAGAACTTAGGTATTGCACTTTAAATATGTGCAATTTATTATATATATCATAACACAGCAGTAAAAAAATTAATAAAAATTGGATTTTTAAAAACTGAGACTTTCTTTGCCCCTTTCTCCTTTAAAAAAATGTTTTTGAGTAGTTTAAAACAAAAGACCACATACAAAAAATTATGAGACCACAGCAAAGCCATAATAGAAAGGAGGCTCCAATGTCGTAACACCAGAGGTTGTATTTATTGCAAGTAAGCATTCTATTTTATGCTTTATTCCTTTGGTTTTGAGATTCCTCACTGCTGGGGAGGAAGGGAAGGCTTGAAATGTAATGAGTTGCACAGTCCTTATTATCTTATAAATGGACGCATGCCAATTATTCAAGAAAGATTCACTCTTGATTTCTGAAAGGAATTCATCACACAGGGCTTATGAGGGCCCCTGAATTATATAATAAATAATTCCTTGAACAGCAATAACCTAGCAACAGCCAAAATCTTCTTTGTGTAGCCATGCCCTCACATCAGACAAAAGGCATCCCATTAAAATGCAACCATTCTTCAGGAGGACTAACCAAGGTGGTGAGAAAGGTAGCAATCTGATTTTCTTTCTTTTGTCTTTTTTTTTTTTTTTTTTTTTTTGAGACAAAGTCTCACTTTTTGCCCTTGGTAGAGTGCTGTAGCCTTATAGCTCATAGCAACCTCTAGCTCTTAAGCTTAGGGGATTCTCTTGCCTCAACCTCCCGAGTAGCTGGGACTACAGGCACCCCCTACAATGCCCAGCTAAGCAATCTGATTTTCTAATCTGAAATACTACCTCATTTCATCCTCGGTTATACATACAGACTGTGACCTGAGTCTCAGCCTCACCTGGGCTACAGACCTGGCATCCAAGTAGATTTTCTCTTATTACTTGACCATGTAGCTGAGGAATATTTAATAGAAAGAGAAATGCAAATTAAAAAGTAGAAACTAGAGACTGAAAAGTTTCAGTACAACAAAAAAAATAAGTTTTATGCTCGAGTAAAACATATACCAGGAATCACCTACTCCCCACCTTTGCTTTCTGCCATTTGTTTGTTTTGTGCTGAAATGAAAAGTTCTGCAATGAAAGTATATTTCAGACTCAGCCTTCACAGGAAGGTGTCTACATTTTCTGTTTAAATGACAGCACTTAGGATGATGTATGAATTTCAAAGAGACAACGTCCAAGCTCCTCTCGAGTTTATTTGGGCATTATTATTCATGAAGCCCTCTCTGAGCTCTATTTGAGGATATCTGTAAGCTGTTTCTGAAGACCAGGGACCCCTACTGTAATAAACAAGTCATTTACATGGGGGAAATGAAAAACCTGCCATGTCTGCCAAATGAAGGCAGACATGCCTGAGCAGGGAAGAATTGATACAGGGAGATTAGAGAAAGCTAAAGGCTAGGTTAAAACACATCAAATCTGCCAAGTGATGGAGAATATACCAACAACCAACAGGACTGAATGTTAGTGCCTAGATAATGCTGCAATTGATTTTTTGTTAAGAAAGCAGCACACAGGAAAGCTCTAAAACCTAAGATTTAGCCAAATCACAGCACAAGGATCTCAGATACCTGCCACAGGCTGATGAAGCATAAATGCATTTCTTACCATTTTCTCCTTCTCATAGATCCATCCTGGATCACATCTCAAAACCTCCAGCTTCCCTCTCTTAAAACCTTCAGCTTCAAAGGCACTTGTGTTATCTAACAATCACTTATGCAGCACCCATTCTGTGCTAGACACTGTTCTAATCACTTGTTAATAGGAACTCATCCATTCCCTACAATCATCCACCCTATAAATCAGGTGCTACTGTGACCTCAATGTTACAGATGAGGAATTGAGGCGTCAGAGCTATGGAGAGGCTGGGTAGTGGTTCCTGGTCACCCAGCCATTGAAGGGTAGAGACAGGGTGTGATATAAAGCGACTTCTGGCTTCAAAGCTTATCTGCTAATGACTGCTCTACCCTGCCTTTCTGACTACTATAAAACCTGCTCATGTCTTTCTCTAACATTGTTGTATGAATGTTTAAAAACATATCTGTCCTATTTAAAATGATTATGAGAAAAAATAGTGAAGCATGCTGTCGATTTCTTTTAGACCTATAGTCAAAGGTCTAAAGCAGTAGATCTCAAGCTTTGGCAAACATAAAGATCCTGGAAAGCTTGTTCATAGGTTACTGCAAGCTTGCTGAAACAGTGGGTCTGGCAGGAGCCAGAGAATGTATGACTCTAACAAGTAAGTACCCAAGTAATCTGGATGCTGCTTCTCCACAGACCGCGCTTTAAGAACCACTAGTCTAAGACACTATTTTTAACTGTTAAGGGCCATTAGGCTAATAAACAGATAAGTTTTGGGCCACTAAGGGATTCTATCCTAAGTCATTTTTTATATCATTGAAAAGAAAAACGATAATCTTCTCGGAAGAGAAAAAAGAAAAACCAAAGAATTCTCATAAGAGAGTACAGACTGACAGTGAAGACACACAGCTTCATTAGTGTCTTTGTTTCTGGGGGGTGGGAGGGAAGGTCCAAATTAGTGAGTGTACCATAAGGAAATTTTAGGATTCCCTGAGACTGGCAGAGGTGCCTCTCCTGAAACCGGGGTGGCTGGGACTAACAGGCATCACCTGATGACCATGTGGTACAGGCTCCACTGAAGAAGGAGTGACTTTGTCCCCATATGTTAGTGTCTTCTATGTAGGTCCCCACATATGACCTTGTTCATGTAAATGGCTATGATAGCTAATTTGCCACACCTTTATAGTAATAAAAAAAAAATTGTATAGGTATGATAAAATATAAGTATATAGCCAAATGTATGCTATATTTACTCTCCCAACAGTCAAACAATATTTACTGTGGCTGGGTGTGGTGGCTCACACCTGTAGTTTCAGCTACTCAGGAGGCTGAGGTAGGATTGCTTGAGCCCAGGAGCAATGTTTGAGGTTGTTGTGAGCTATGACTGAACCACTATACTTTAGCCCAGGAAACAGAGCAAGAACCATCTCAAAAAAAAAAAAGGTGGTAGGACATTTGCTGGGTGTTTTGTTACGTGCTCAACACTCTGGTAAGGACTGAGGTGGCACTGATCAAGTATAAGTCATGGTCCTCTCCCACATAAAATCCACAGTGCAGCTGGCAAGGCAAGTCATTCTCATTGAAACAGAAAAAGGCATTCAAATATCCTAACTGATGGTGATGTTATTTATGATTTCTAAAACAAAACTTTTCTTATTAGCAACACTATATTTTTATTCATTTATTCAAAAAATATGAATTGGGCCAAGAACTGTGCTAGACACTGGGAAGAGAAATAAGGACCGTTTCCTTGCCAGGAAGAAGTTCAGACTTGAGAAATGAAAGGTACTTAAATGGGCATTTACCAAACCACCAGAAAGATACATCCAAGCTGCCAGGGTTCGGGGGGGCTAATAGCTTCATGCAAAGGTGATGCTGAACTGAGGTGGGAAGTTGCTAAGTGTGCAACTTCAAAGAGAACTTGGCATCCCACAAAGGAGCAGCACATGCACGTGTGGGGAAGGCATGTGGGAGGGCAGACTCCAGAACTGGCAGGAGGTTGCGTGGCCAGAACTGGGTGGCCATTGAGGGAGCTGGATTCCCCTGTGACCATGACAGGCCTCTGTGGCATAGAACAAAATTAGACTTTTATCGGAAATAAGATGAGAAAGCTTGAAGAGGAGTAAGCAAATGACATTGCACAGAGCACTCTGGGAGACAACAGAAGGCAGAGCGAAGAGAGACAGAATTGGGCAGTAAATGTTGTGTAAAATAATAAGGGCCCTGAGGTGGAGGGGGCTGCAGCCTTAAGGCCACATGTGGCCTTCTAGGTTCTTAAGTGTGGCTTTTTGATGGAATCCAAATTTTTTTTTTTGAGACAGAGTCTCACTTTGTTGCCCTTGGTAGAGTGCTGTGGTATCATAGCTCACAGCAACCTCAAACTCTTGGGCTTAAGCAATTCTCTTGCCTCAGCCTCCTAAGTAGTGGGACTACAGGTGCCCACTACAACTGTCATGACCTGTCCGGCTCCTAAGGCTCTGGTCTCGATCACCACAAGAAGGAACCAGGTGTGAGGCAGATTAGAAGTACAAACTTGTACAGGAGGCGGGCTAGCCCTTCTTAGCAGGGTAGCCCAGAGCAACCTTCCACCAGCCTTTTACTGAGACCCTACAACACAGAAGAGGGGAGTAATTAACAAATGACTACATGCTGAAGGCTGGAGCTCTTCTTCCACAAAGAACACCTGCATAGAATGGCCTGCAGGTCCACCCCTCAGGTGCAGATCATCTTGCTCAAATGTCATCTGGCTCTTGGCGTCCCCTACAACAACATCCAGCTATTTTTAGAGACAAGGTCTCACCCTAGGTCAGGCTGGTCTGAACTCCTGAGCTCAAGCAATCTCCCCACCTCAGCCTCCCAGAGTGTTAGGATTAGAGGTGTGAGCCACTGTGCCTAGATGAATACAAATTTTATGGAACACAATCTTTTATCTTTATTAATACATTTTTTGTTTATCTTTTATACTTATATTTTAAAATGAACCTATTTAAAATACCAAAGAATAAAATAAGTTTCTGTGAAATAATCCTCCCAGATTGACCAGCACAATTAGAATTAGCCAAGATGGCTGCTGCACTCATGATTTAGTTCTAACATCCCCCACCTGACTGGACCACTGCTACATGAGACTGTTTAGTGAGAGTTCATGGGAGTCAAGTTTGCCAGTATGTTATCAGCTTTTGACAACAGTGTGCTCTGTTTCTGTTTGAAGTGGAATTTGTGAGTAGTTGCACAAAATATTTTTTAATTCTATCTGCTGAACAGTCTATCACGTCAAAGAAGACCAAGAGAATGCTAAAGAAAGAAAACGGATATTTTAATAAAGATTGGGAATTGCAACATTATCTTGTTTCTGCAAAGATAAGATGATCTGCTTGTTGATATTACAATATCAACATTAAAGAAATTTAATGCTCACCAGCATTATAACATTCAGAAGTATCACAAATATTTTAAATTAGAGGAAATGGTGGGAAAGGTTGTATTATAGAAATTAAAACATGAAAAGCAAAAGCAAAGACACTTCTTTCAATCAGCAGTAACATGTGGAAATAATACTACTGAAGCAACTTATTAAGTAGCTTATACACTCAGGGGAAAGGGGGAAGCCATTCAGTGATGTAGAAATTGTGATTCAACATTGAAGTTGTAGGAATCTTAGACGCTGACAACATTTCAAAGGACAAACAACTGCCTCTTTCAAGGAGCACCATAACTGATTGGCAGCAGGTATTAGCCTCTAACTTAACAGAACAACTTCATGCAATACTTCAAAAGTAAAATATATATTATTCAATCACTTTGGATGTATCAACTGATAAAAATGACTTGGCACATGTTTTATACTTCATTCAGGTCACAACAGGAGAATTTCTTTGCCATGAAGAGTCACTCACTTTGGGCACTCTTGGGAATAGAACATGGTAAATAGATATCTTCAACAACTTTCAAGATTAATGTCATGAAGTTGGACTGAATTGGTAAATTTAGGAGTGTATGTACAGACGGTGTACCTTCCATGACAGGAAAACATGAAGAGTTTACTGCACAGATAAAATAAGTATTCACAGATCCAGATGTTCTCATTTCTTTTCATTGTATCTTTTACCAGCAAAATATCTGTGCTAAAACTAATTATTTTAAGTGACACTGTGCAACAAGTTATAAGTGTTGTTGACTGTATTCATGCAAATGCAACACAGCGTCATCAGTGTCATAACATGCTAGAGTTGAACATGTCAGGTATTGAGTGTGGATTTGCTGTATCATTCTAAAGTGGGCTGGCTATCACAGGGACAGGTGTTAGACCAAATGTTTTCTTTGTGAGAACAGACAGTTAAATTTTATAAAGAACAGAATAAGTAATGTGAATTATTAAAAGCAAATTTCTATAGGAATGCAGCATTTCTGTGTGATATTTCTTGTTTCTGTAAGAAACAAGATTTGATTGTCAAATCAACACAACTTGACTAGTTCTTTGCAAGGTGAATCTAAGTCTATATATGATATGTGGTAAAAAAAAAAATCCAAGAATTTCATAAAAAGCTACATTTTATCAAAATATTTCTTCCAAAGGAAACTTTAGATGAATATTTTCTGCAGTTTGCAAAGGCCATTGATGAGCAGGATGATATATTCAAATTATTTGAAGACAATGCAGCTGTAATAGACCTATTAACTAGAGAATACAATAAAAGGGTCACTGACTTTGAGAATCCCAACATCACACTCAAATTAGCATTTCAGCTTCACCTAGTTGA
>NW_003852542.1:3731880-3763034 GCF_000181295.1 Otolemur garnettii | reverse complement strand
GCCTCCCAAGTAGCTGGGACCACAGGTGCCCGCCACAACGCCCAGCTATTTTTTGGTTGCAGCCATTATATTATTATTTGGCAGGTCCGGGCTGGATTCGAACCCACCACCTTAGGTGTATGTGGCTGGCGCCTTAGCCGCTTGAGCCACAGGCGCCAAGCCTAATGTTGCTTTTTAACACGAAAAGTTTCCTCACCCCTGGCCTGGACATGGGAGAGGTAGGAGGCCGATTATAGACTTTATTGGCAATGTAGACTCATTGGTACTTGAAGCCTCTGTACATGTAGCTCATGAGGGAAGTCCAGGATCATAACATTGAGAGAAAACTTATATTAAATTTTTAAGACTAATAAAATTGTAGGACGCCAGTAACCAACATAAACCAATCTGCAAGTACGTAAGCTAGAAAATATGCTACAACAGGGAGCATCGTGAGTTTTATGTGGTCAGGGACTTTTTCTTTTTTAACTATTCAACTGTATCATTAGATTAGTACTTTCAGGCAAAGGAGGATGGGAGAATTCTGCACTCCAAAGTTAAAATAGTCACTGCAAGACACTCCAGTTCCCAGGAAGCTGACACAGTGTGCATTGCAATAAACTTGGATATTGTACTCATTGTATTCATACTGCTAATTCACCTGTGATTTGAAAAATAGCACCTTTCATATATATACTTTTTTTTAATTTTTTTGAGACAGAGTCTCACTATGTCACCCTTAGTAGAGAGCAACCTCAAACCCTTGGGTTTAGTGATTCTCTTGCCCCAGCCTCCCGAGTAGCTGGGACTACAGGTGCCCACCACAACACCTGGCTATTTTTTGGTTGTAATTGTCATTGTGGTTTGGCAGGCCTGGGCTGGATTCAAACTCACCAGCTCCAGTGTATGTGGCTGTGTCCCTAGCTGCTGAGCTACAGGGTCTGAGCCCACCTTTCATATTTAAAAGAAACTAGTTTCCTTTTCATTTGGCTTTTTTCATGACCACCAAGTCATTGGTAAAGATTTTTGAAAAAGTCTCCTTATATATTCCTAAAATTGAACTGAAACATAGGCATCTATTATTAGCCCTAGTAAGAGTTTGAATATTAATCTCATTGATTATATCAGAGAAGATAATGTATAAATATGAATAAATGAAATACATTAACACTTCATTAGTGTATTACTAAAGTTTAAATAAAATGTTAATATTTCATTAAAGACAATTAGAAGCCACTATAATGGTGTAGGCTAAAATGAGTACATCTGGTGAAAGTATAATTGAGTTTCTCCAAAGATTCTTCACTGGTGGTCAAAGCAGGAATTTTTTAGCTTCGGGAAATAATGTGTAACTGGCTATGCCTCACAGATTTCTATGATAGAAACCTCAAAGAGGATCCCACTTCATTACAATAATCCTCAAGTATTTGGGGCATTTCATCAAGATTGTCTCCCTCGTGTGATTAATACAGCACCTCTGACACATGTGTTACCATTTTTCACCTGCTCTGCTCTCATCTTCTGTCTGGACCTTTGAGGTCCAAAAGAAAGCAATGTGCGATGCTGTGTCACCATCTCTAGCTGCTACCCACCAACACAGTTCACAGTGGTACCCAAATCACCCACTGTGTGAAGGTTCCACAGAAGGGAAAGACCTGTGACCCTGTCTGTGCTGCAACCCAGCAACCCTGGCAGTGTGGGCAGAACCTGTGCTTTGCTTCTAACCAGTAGAATACTGCCAAGGCGATGGCCTGTCACTCTGTGACTATGTTACATTATACACAACTCCGACTTAGAGTAGAAAGAGATAGTCTGCTGGCCCTGAAGAACCAAACACCCACTTGAGAGTTGCCTGTGGGAAGACTACGTGGCAGAGAATTAGCCACAGCCTACCTGAGAGCAGCCTGCAGTTAATAACCAAATAAGAATCTAGGGCCCTCAGTCACGCTGCAAGGAAACGAATTCTGCCAATGACTTGAATGAATTCAGAAGTGGTATTTTCTCAGGTGAGCCCCTAAATGAGAACATTGTCAGGTAAGACCCAGAGGACCCAGTCAAGCAGTGCCCAGATGCCTGACCCATGGGAACAAGGAGATAATAAATATGTGTTGCTTTAAGCAACTAAGTTTACCATCATTTGTTACCCAGCAATAGAAAACTAATACAATCTCCCTCCCACTCCTTCAGCCCCCTCTTCTCTTTCTTTCACTGCATCTGCAACATTCATTCACCTATTAAATTAGTATATACATTTTTTGAGAATCTTCTTTGTTAAAGCCCTGGACTAAGCATCAAGGATACAAAGATTACAGCAAAGTCTTTGTCTCCTGGAATTTACATTCTAATGGAGGGAATGAACAATAAGCACAACCATTGTTTGATAGTAGTAAGTAGTTTGAGATATAAAATTTAATCCCCTCTTACACTGAATTTGTTCTTAATTTCCATTCTTTTCCTGTCTCTCTCAATGTGTAACTATCCATTGGTAGAAATGATAAAATTCATGCTGTCAAGTATATGACCCAAGAATCATTAATTTCACAAACAGAAAGATGGACAAATAAATGGAGGATAAATTATTGTGAAAAGAAAGTGTTCCAGTGATTTTGGAAACATGGAAATAAACATGAACTGGTGCCAAGATTCTAATTAAATAGGAAGATTTTTAATGATACATTGCCTCTAACCCTTTTTATTTTGCTTTCCTACATAAAGAATTCAACCAGCACATTCTGCCGCATTCAGTGTCAACAATTCCCACCAAGACTAACCCATCTCCTCTCCTCACCTCTCCTCCTTCTCACTTTCTTTCAACTAACAGTACATGGTGCTAAGGAATCTGGGAACCATGTTACAGAAGGAGTATGTGGAATTCAAGTTTTTAGCTAATAGAAAACTAAACCAAAGTGCTAACAAGAAATTAAATCAAGAGGTTAAAGTTATACATCACAGATTCCAGACAAAAAAAAAATATATATATATATGTTTTTTTTTTTTTTTTACAATCACAATTTATTCAAGTTGGAATGAGTTGCCTAAGAAACTTATCCCTGGTGGGATTCAAGCAGAGCTTGTCTGTCTTCTTCTTATGGTTGTTATGAGATTTCTATAGAGACTAGAAAATGGGCCCTTATAAGAGTTCAATAATGTAATTTGAGCTAGAATGTTAAAAGCTTATGAGGAATTAATTTATTACTCTCTGCATCTAGGTTTGGTTGCAGAGGACAAAATCTAACTATTTTAGACAGGAAGAAATGTATTGTTTGTTATTAGGTGGCTGGCAGAAATAAAAGAAGAGCAGGCCCAATTCTGAGATTTCAGAAAAACTCTCAGAAGCACCCACCAGAACTCACCCTCAGGGAGAGCCAGTGCTGTGTCCGAAAGCAAGCTGAGGAGTCCGGAAGCTGTACACGTCTGCTGGCAGCTGCATCACGCAGCCTCTACCTTGATCAGCACCAGCAGAGTGCAGGCACCTGCCTCCCTCTCTGCTCCACTCCATCTCCCCATCTCATGGGGGTGTGTGCTTGGTGCAAATTAGGACATTTGCAGAGGCCAGGATATAAGAAATATAGGCCTCCAGTGCAAGGGAAAGGCAGTGGGATTTGAGGTTTCAGGGTTCTCCACGTCATTTAAATCCTCCCAACTTTAGGTTCGTACTCATTCCCATAAATGCTCAGCTTTCACTTGTGATCTGATGAGACTCTGAGGGCCACCTGTGTTGTAATTAAGCCACCCCAACCCTCCCAGCACACGCACAACAGACTCTGCACCTGACTTGGATATACCAATCCTACAACATAAGATGTAAGAAGTTATTTGGAGGCAGAAAAAACTGCCTAGTTCTCTGAGCCTTGAAATGAAAATTTAAAAATCCAAGCCTTTTTAAAAAAGTTTTCAAACAGTTATAAGTAGCCAGCTCATCCCCATGGAACTTATTTTGTTACCCCACTACACAGCAGCCCAATCCATGAAAGCCATGATTCCAACAGGCACTTTATCCTATCGGACCTGGAATTTATGTAACATTTTAAGTAATATTCATCTCTCTGTGCCATGGTCTACCAGCGGCCCACCATCTACCGCTTACCAGAGCCAGAGGACTTCAAACCCAGAATGTCTGCTGCCTGCAATTGCTTCCAGCACTCCACCTTCAGGGTACACGACAGAACCCTAAATAGCTATAGTATAAAGGAATTTCATATTCATTATTAGGTGATTTATTCACACAAAACTAGAATAATTGAGCTGAGCTCCTAGGGATGACTCTCGGAACAACTTGCCCACCCAGACAACTGCTGCCTGTGCTGTGATCAGAAAGCCAAGATAGAAAGCCCCCTATTAGCACCACACTCACCGTATTTCTACTGTGATCCTCATCTGCAATTATTAATAAATACCTTGCTTGTTAATACCCACAAGGCTGAAACCAGGCACCAGAACCTCTGCTACAGATGCTATAAGGAAAAAAGCACCTCCGCAATTGTATTTGCCTCATGATGTGTCCTTCTTCCTTCTAATCTTGCATGGGCATGTCATCTGGAAGGCAGCTGGGTCATCAGGAACCAAAATATAAGGGAGTCTAGGAAATGTAATACTGCATTTAGATTTCCAGCCCCTAGCATTCAAAGAGACACAGTATCTGGGCTCATCTTCAAAGAAATCTACCAGATATTCAAGCAGGGTGCAGCCAGGCATGGTGGCTTAGGGGAGAGAATTATAATCCCAATTCTTTGGAAAGCTGGAACAGGGGAATTTCATGAGGCCAGGGGTTCAAGACTAGCCTCGGCAAAATATTGAGACCCTTATAGGTAAGAATTTTCAGCCCTCACCATGTTGTGCTTCAAGGAAAACAAAAATGGACAATGTCACCTCTGCCTTGAGGGGTCTGCAAGCCATTGCAAGTGACACAATTAACACAGTGAAAAATTATTGAGTTGTTTGTTGTTAATAGGTTGAAGAGTCTTAGAATACTTTGGGACAAGGGTGAGCAAACTAGGTGTCAAATATAGTCTACTCTTGCTTATGTAAATAAAACTTTATTGGATGATACCACCCCCATTCATCCACATATTGTCCACAGCTCCTCAGACCTTGTTAGCAGCACAGTTCAGTAGTTACCACAGAGATCATGTAACCTGCAAAGCCTGAATTGTTTGCAGTACTATCTAGCCCTTTTGCGGGTAGTTTTTGCAACCTCTGCTCTTGTATAGTGACTCTGTAGAGTAAGCCTCCAGCTATGTATGCCCCTCTGCTTCCCATCTGATGGAACGGGTAGGAGTGAGTGAGGTGGCACCTGAGCCTGGACATCTAATCCACTGGTTTGGGTGGCTAATCAGATATTTCCCATCTTAAGAATTGGAACTATGAGACAAAGTCTCTAGTAAATTAAGGGTAAATTCTTGAACCCAAAAGTCATGGAATGAAAGCCAGGGTCAGCACCATAGCAAACCAAAAGCAAGATCCAGCTGAACTTCTGAGGAAGCAAAAGTAACAGAATGAGTTACTCTTCTGAATGAGTAAACAGAAGATGTAGGAGAATGGAGTGGCGAGGTACAGAGGCAGATCCCAAAGGGCCCATCAGAGATTAAAGTAGCAGGTTTGATCTGGACATTCTGGTTTCAGTTATCCTTTAAATTGGAAATCAGATTAAAGATAGATGACCGTTGTCTTCTGGCTTAAAAAGTTTCATTAGAGAAGTCTGTGGTCACCCTGATGGATTTGTCCTTGTAGGTTAGTTGGTGCTTACTCCTGGCAGCTTGCAGAATCTTTTCTTTTGTCTTGACTTTAGATAAATTCATCACAATGGAGAAGCTCTATTTGAGTTGAGGCCACCAGGGGATCGATATCCCTCTGAAAGGAGTATGTCAGAATCTTTGGTGATATTTGGGAAATTTTTATTTATAATATTCTCTAGTATGGCTTCCATTCCTCTGGGGCATTCTTCTTCCCCTTCTGGGATACCTATAACTTGTATGTTTGAATGCTTCAGAAGGTCCCATAATTCTGTCAGTGAATGTTCTGCTTTCTCTCTCTTCTTTTCTGCCTCTTTAACTATCTGAGTTATCTCAAGAGCTTTGTCTTCTACCTCTGAGATTCTTTCTTCTGCATGGTCTAATGTGTTGCTGACACTTTCTATTTTGTCCTTAAGTTCCCTAATTGACTGCTTCAGTTCCTTCAGCTCTGCTATATCCTTTCTATATTCTTCGTATCGTTCATCTCTTATTTGATTCTATTTTTGGATTTCCTTTTGGTTATTTTCTACTTTCTCAGCAATTTCCTTCACTGTTTTCATCATCTGTATTTTAAATTCCCCTTCTGTCATTTCTAACATTCCTTTGTAGGAGGAATCCTCTGCTGTAGCTACCTTGCGATCCCTAGAAGGGGTTGCTCTGGACTGGTATTTGATGTTGCCAAGATTTTTCTGCTGATTCTTCTTCATGAGTGCTTTCTTGTATCTATTTCCTTACCCTAATTTTCCTTTCACTTCTTCTTGCTCTTTAAGTTACTGTGCCTCTGGCCTAAAGTTTTAATGAGTCCTTTTGATATGGGACCAGAAGGACTAATTCTCACATACACTGGATTTAATTTTGACCAAAGTACATTAATTAAACATTAATTTTTAATTCAACTTGTTAATGTGTTGTTTAGGATTTTGCATCCTCATTTATAAGTGAAATATGTTTGTAATTTCCCTTTATAATAATATATTTTTTCCAATTTTAATATCAGGTGTATCCAGATGAAGTAGAATGATTTTGAAGTACTTCTTCTTTTTCTATTATCTATATGATTTGGCATGATCTGTTTTTTGAAATTATCTTTTATTTTTATTTATAAATATTAGTTGTCTATTTTTAGAGACTTTGGAAAAAAAATAAGAAGAAATTAACTGATGACTCCATACTGAACCTCAGAGTCAAGGCATTCTATGATAGACATACTCTTATTTGACAATGTGAATGTTACTTTTTTTGCATTATTAGTATTATTACTCAATAAAAATAAATAAATAAATAAAATTGTGAATCAAAAGATGGCCTTTCTAAGTAGCCTTTCATAACCTTTAACTAAGGGAGTTTCCATTCCTTGAAAACACTGATCCCTGAATAGGACATTAGAGATCACAAAATAAAATATAATAGCTGAAGGACAGATACTGAGGGAAGAGTGAAGTTAGAAAAGGGTGGTCCCATGGAATCCGGAGACATGAGCTCTAATCTTACCTCTGGCTCTACCTCCTCATGTAATTGTAAGCAACTTAGTTTATCTCTTAGTAATTCCATTTTCTTATCTCTAAAATGAGAATAATATCATCTGCCCCATTGGGTTTCCTAGAGAGATATATGAGATATTAAATAGTGAAATATTTTTAAATGTTAACACCTCTACTGATACACAGTTAGGAACCAAGCACACATTAAGCACTCAATAAATGCTCCTGAGTTTGAATTTAATATCTGGGGAATATTGGTCCAAGGAAGCAGCTCCTGAGTTGATGCCTGGGATTGGTAGAAAGTATGAAGTATAGTGAGCAGGGTAGATTGCTATTCACCTATCCTACCATGTAAGAAATACACTTAAATGCCATTTCAGTTACCTGAAGGTGCTTAGTTTTGGAGAAGCCAAAGACAGAATGAGCCTAGGATGATAAACTTATAGTTCTCCAAATGTGATTCCTAAACCAGTAGCATGAGTTTCATCTGGAAACATATAAAAAGTACAGTTCTTGGACTTTGCTGCAGATCCATTACACTAGTAATCTATGATATGCAACAAAATACTTACAAAAATTGGCAGCTTAATTTTTTTTTAATCTTACAATTCTTGTGGGTCAGAAATCTGGGCATAACTTAACAGGTGCCTGTAGCTCAGGGTCTATCACAAGGCTATGGTCAAGGTGTTGGCCAGGGTTGCAGTCAAGGACCAATTTTGGGAAGATCTGCTCCCAAGCTCATTCACATGACTGGTGGCAGGCCTCCTGTCCCTGCTGGCTTTTATCAGGAGACACTGGTTTCTTGCCACGTGGGCCTCTCCAGCGGACAGCCCACATGGGCTGCTGACATCCCTCAGAGAGAGCAGCATGGAAACCACAGTCTCTTTGCTACCTTGGAAGTGACATTCAACCACTTTCTCCATATTCTATTCATTAAAAGTGAGTTATTAGGCCCAGTCCACACTCAAGGTTGGGGGTAGGGGGACTGCACAGATTATAATACTATGGGGACAATTAGGGGAAATATCAGAAGCTTCCACCTGACCTACTGAGTCAGAAACTCTAGGCCAGGACCCAGGCATCAACAAGCCCTCCAAGTGACTAGACACACCCTGAAGTTTAAGATCCCCTATCTAAAGTAGGCACAAGTTCTCTGCTCAGTAGATCCCTTCCTGAAAATCTTTCTTTCCACACTTCTCCCACAGCCTCACTATAAGCAGAGAACTATGCCCTACCCTGATACTCCATTCAGTTCCACACATATTATTAGGACACATGGTAGGGGCTAGGCATAGAAACACCAATAATATGGTTCCTCCTGTCACAGACCCTACAGCCAAGCCCTGCAGAGTGTTAAGAAAGCTTACATTTGCTTTTATTATCACCAACAGATGGCATGTCAGGAGTATTTGCTATGCACCAGGTACTGTGCTGTAGCATTTTACAAACATTATCCATTTAATCCTTGCAAGAATCTAGTAAGGTATGTAGCATTTTCCCCATTTGGCAAATGAGTATTTTGAGGTTCAAGGAGTGAAGTGGCTTTCCCATATCCATACATATGGTAAGCAGTTCTCAAGTTGAGAATCAAACCTAGGCCCTTTTATTACACAATGAACAAGCACCTAGAACCCTAGGTTCAAAGGCCTAAGGCTAGATAAATGGCATTTCTGTCTCTCCTGGAGATACACTCTTTTAAATACTCTGACACTCCAAATGCAATAATTATTTCAAATTACTTTTGGCCTCCCTGGCTGTAGACCTCATAAAACATGACTGCCCTGCCGACAAAAGCAAAAATGTATGGAATTAAAAGAAATACTGCAGACCCCAAAGCCCTACTTCTCTTTCGAAGTTTTCCAAGACACAAAGACTTTTGGGGTTGTTCCTTCCACATTTGTGTGAGACAAAGAAAAGAAAAAGAATCATAGCCTGAGAGCAAAGCTTCTCTGCTTTGATCTATAACAGAAAACTTAGACCAGTTCCAGTGGAAATTCTACGAAACCATCTGCAGAAAATGCTACAGCCATGTTTATTCCATAGAGCAAAGTTGCTCATAGCTGGCTGCACATTAGAATTACCTGGGAGAGTTGAAAGCACCTCAGTGGTGGACCCAACACAAAGATTATGCTATAACCACTCTGATGTGGAGCCCAGGCACTGGAAGCTTCCCCAGCAAACCCCCTGTGGCCAAGTTAAGGATCATGGCTCCAGTATATTAGGTGCTCTTGCCAACAAAGGGAATATGAATTTCTTGCTTCCTACTTTTAAAGCCTATCTCCAACAAGGATAGAGAAGCAGACACAAGAGCAGCAAGGGGGGCCAGGCATGGTGGCTCATGTCTGTAATCCTAGCACTCTGGGAGGCTAGGGCAGGTGGATTGCCTGAGCTCGGGAGTTCAAGGCCAACCTGAGCAAGAGTGAGACCCTGTGTTAACTAAAAATAAAATAAAACTGAGGCAAGAGGATCACTTGAGCAAGAATTGGAGGTTACTATGAGCTATGACACCACAGCACTCTACCCAGAGAGACAGCTTAACTCTCAAAAACAAAAAAAAGCATCATGGGTCAGAGATTCTTTCCCCAGTTCAGCTACTCCAACAGAAAACAAACCATATAGGCCCCAGATACCTCACTGCAAAAAGTCAGGAAAATCACTGTGTATGTACTACAGTAGCACTGGCACTGGGGAGGGCATAGAGGATTCTTTTTTTTTTTTTTTTAATCATAGCTGTGTACATGAATGCCATCATGAGGTACAATGTGCTGGTTTTACACACAATTTGATATGCTTTCATCAAACTGGTCAACATAGCCTTCAGGGCATTTTCTTAGTTATTGTGTTAAGACATTTATATGTCAGAGGATTCTTTTTTAACTGTTATTGTTTTTAAGCACCTATCCTATGTGTCTCATACAAATGATAAAAACACATAGTTTCCACCTTCTAAGTGTAGGGATGTGCAACAAAAGAAGTAATAATGTAAAAACAAACAAGCAACATAAATAAAAACTAAACTATAATGCGATGGGGTTTTTACTCAGTGCCATGGAATCACCTGCTCACATATTCATTAGATGTTCAAGGTGCATGTTTCATGTACCAGGCACTGAGCTGCCAGTGGCAAATGTGGGTGAGCAAAACAAGTTATCTCTACTTTCACCAACCCTACGGTTTATGGGGGAAATAGATATTAAACAGATATGCATGTAAATAACTCTACGCCAAACATGTATAATAATTACTAGAGTAGAAATGAGCAGGCTGCCACTCTAAAAAAGAATTCACAACTGTAGAGAAAAGGTTCACATAAATATTTGGGGGATCTAAGACAACAGCCAGAAAGAGTGGCTGGGAAGAAACTCATCACGCTAATAGTGTGAATGTGAATGTGGGCTGTGGAGGCGAAGAGAATAACATATGAGGTGTCCAGCAGGAAACACTGAAATAAAAATCTAAATCCAGCAGATTTTAAATACGTTTCCCATACACATGAATGGTTACTATGGGTAGCGATGAGTGTTAAGCATAACAGTTTGACGGTAGTAATCATTATGCAATGAATACATTGCAGTGTTAAATCATACTGTACACCTTGAATATATACAATTTTATTAACTGAAGTGTTTTAATAAAAGAAAAGCAAGGTAGGAAATATAGAATTGCCAGGGCCCCCTGCAAAGACTTGGAAGGGTAAAGGCAAATAAGAAGCCTCAAGGCTTAAGCTAGGGTGGCTTTGTGGCAAGCCTGCCCAGCTACCTCTATTCCAATTCTGCCCTTCTAGTGCAGGGGTTCTCAACTTTCCAAATGCCACGGCCCTTTAATACAGTTCCTGTGGGTCACGACCCACAGGTTGAGAACTGCCATTCTAGTGCCTTGAGTCAGGGGAGCCTCTTTCAGAGCTGCCTAATTAAGACTTAAGACTCCCTTCTAACCACACTCATTCTCATTCAGGCCAGCATCCAGAAGAAAGCAATAATGTAGGCAGGCAGGATTCATTTGGTCATTTACAAATATACAAGTATATGTTAGATTAAATCTAAAATGCATCATTTTTCGACGACTATTTTAGGGGTCTGCGGGCATATGTGAAGGAGTATTTCATACTTACTATGTACTGGATACTATCCTAGAGTCTGAGGCTAAAGATGTGAATATATGATACACTTGTTGGTCTCATGAATTGGGGATTTTGCACCTGTCTTAGCAATTTCAGAGTAAGAGACAGTTTTAGGCTCCTTTGTAGCTCTAAGCCAATGACCTGGTCACGGCAGCCAATGATCTCCCCAAGAGTATGATGTCCTATAAAGGCAGGACAATCTCAAGGACTCTAATAAAAAGACTGCCTAGGAGGGTGCACGTCATCTCCAGTATTCTGCAGCTTGCTTCATCTCTGCAGAGTTCGTGTATGTGTGTGTGCAAACACACACACACACACACACACACACACAGATATGTATAATGTAAAACTCCTCTGTGTACTTAGCAATTAGTTTGATTTTGTAGGCAGAGACTGGGCCTGATAAGGAAGGAAAGGGCAGAATTTCTGCACATGGGTTTCTGGACATGTGACATTGGTCTTCTCCAGCAGAGAAGGCTAGGAGCAAGACTGCCTGGATAAAGGCTGGATTCACATGAGCTGATTTTGAGTAACCAACTGCTCTGAAGTAACTTGGATAATTAGTGACTTTGAGAGAGGAGAGGGAAAACATCACATCAGGTCATCCCTCATTTATTAGAAAATGCTTTTAGAGAGAGAAATATCGTCAACAATTATCATTATCTACTGAGAAAAGGTAAAGTGTAGGCTAATTTGAGTTCAGGTTGAAGGTTCAAGGAATTGACTTTGTCCCTGCATTGTGGGAGGGTTGAAGAATTTCTAGGTTTAAATACCTTGGGCACAGAATTTGGATCATTCAAAATCTTCTGTTGTTTTCTCCCTTCTCTCTTTTCCCAGATTACAGCAGTATTTCAAATAGCACCTGTTCAGTGACCTCCACATAGTGCCAGGATCAGAACGATAACTTATAGTTTTTCCCAGAGTAATCTTAATCACCATTGTCCAAACTGGCTGAATTGCATTCAATAAATGCAAAATTCCTTTTGCTACCTTCCAGTATGAATTAACTTTATGGTGCATAATTATCTGATACAAGGTAAAAACCTTTAGTTAAATATTTTAGTGTGATCTGTTTTGGAGATTATGCTGACAGGTTTTGGTATATGACTCTAGGTGACCAGGGGCCCTATACCCTTACATGTCACCTCCTATCTATTAGATAAAACAGAAATATAAGGTCATTTGGAGTATATTAGGGACATAAAAAATCTAGAAAACCACACCTTAGAGACATCATCAAAATGAAGAATGCAAAAGAAAGCGATTTTGTGGAGTTTGGCTTTTTATTTCTGAACTTTGCACATAAAACAATTCCTTTGAGCCATGCAGAGCTGAGTCTAAAAAGTATCATTTATTTTTTAATATTTATTGAGCACCAAGTAGGTATAGGACATAACTTGGGGAGATACACAGAGACATAAAATGCGAGTTCTATCCTTCAGAAACGTACAGTCTGCTTGGGAAGCACAAGATTAGATACAGGAAAGGTAAGCGACAGGACCCAGCCAAATGCCAAGAAGAACACAAACAATTAGGTCATAGGAGGTCAAATGTCAAGGTGGAGGATTAGAGAATATTGATAGAAAAGGAAGGAGACACATTTAGGTTGAAATACAGGACAGATTTAGACTTGCAAGAAGATGGATTTCAAGCACATGATGTGGTTAGAGTGAAGGAAGAAACATTTCATGGTTTATCTCACTTTAGCCCATCCTGGATAATATTTGAGAACGAGTCTCCCATGGCATGCCTTCTCAGGTTCAGCACCTCCTCACTCTCACCCCATAACTAGAAACCTGTCACCTGCATGTGAAGGGGATCTATTCTTCTCTAAAGCATTGCTTGACTTTCCCCAGCTGCTAGGAATCACCAAAGTACCAACCAGATCATACTGTAGAGGCCACCCCTACCCACACTGTCAAAATTAAAGTTCTTATATATTTAAATGTCATGATTCCAGCAGCTGAGAAAATGTCATCCTTTCCATATCAGAATACTAATGAGCTAAAAAGTTATTAACAGATAGAACTTCTTTATTTAAATAAAATCCACTAGTATGGACCTTTACATTGTCAGCTCAATTCTCCCTTGGGCTGCAGCATATTTAACTAGGCTTTTGATCATGAGCTATTTCAAATTCAATTCCAGATCCGATAGAGCTGAGATGTCCAGCTCCAAAGAGCTTTGATGGAATTCTTGATAAAGTGGAATTGATATGGAACTGCAGTTCCTTTTCCCACAGCCATTTATTCCTAAGCTGCCACAACCCCCTTGAATCAGGCATCTCAAGCATTGTCAGCTCATTAGTGAGAAGAGTGCACCTCTGAGCCCCTGGAACCATAGGCAAAGTCCTGACTCCCACCCAACATCCCCGGCTTTACTCCACTTCATTGCCACAGACCACTCTGAATATGTCCCACTCTCATGGCAAGCCAAAAATCCCACTTCTAGAATACACAAAATTCAGACAGAGTAGGTCACAAGTATAATTCAGAGTCTTTGAAAAATTGTTTTCTGATAACCTTGAGAATACTGCCTATTCTAAGTACCTCCCTCTCACCTCTGACCCACTTCATAATGACTGGCTTATACGTTAGTGAGTCACAGGTCTGGGAGCCAGGAAGATGACCCCAATTCAAATTTTAGTTTTTCTACCCACTCAGTTATGATTTTAGGCTTTATCTCCATAAATCTTATCTCTCTCACCTGAAAAATGAGGCAAAGTCAGTCTTTTCACGTCTTTTCTGTTATAGCCCCTCTCCATCTTCCAGGAAATAGGAACTAAAAAAACCCATCTAGCTACACAGAAAGAGGTATGTCCTTGGCCAGTGCTATCTGCCTGTGAGCTTTAGGTACACATCCCATCCTGCCTGCCATCCTCTAGGCAAAATGCTCCCTACCAAGTGACCTTGGGATAACCACTTTGTAAACCAACCACAGAGCAGCCTGCGACCAAGAAATTAATAACTGCACAGTTGCCACCAGGATTCTGGATATCGAACGACAGGATGTGAGTCCTGCCCTCTCCAGGGAAGCTGCATAGGTCCCACTGACCACACCCTTTGCAGGGATCAGGCCCTTCACCTCCTAGGCTCCAGGACGCTCATCTCCAGCTGCAACCCTCATCCCTAGAACTACCTTCACTTTTCTCCTGGCACGCTCAAGAAGCCTCAACCCAGTATACCCTTTCAACACTGGAAGTAGTGTTAAAAAAAATTAAAATTAAAAAAACTAACTTTTTTTTCTGAGGAATACCCCTTAGGATATTTGGTATAATGCCAAATTCTACCAAGGACTTCCCTGGGGGTAGCACGTATTGTCCCATGCGTGTCCTGTGCTGGCCTCCCATAATGCCTAATATCTAGTTTCTCCCGTGTCCTTCCAAAAGGGACTTACAAAGGACAAGTATAAGAGTTGACGAGGAGGGGTGAAATTATGATTCTCCACTTGGCCCTCTGGTTCCATTCTCCAGCCTTTTCCCTGCTCTGTGCCCCCAGACATCTCTCTGTGTTTGGCATGACTGGTGCTTGTCAGCCCTCTACCTTCCAGGTGCATTCAGCCTTCTACTGGCAGATCAGAAAGATGTGCAGTGGGGCATTTACTCCCCTCACCCCATCAAGTCAGGCCTTCATGTGGGCAGTGTTGTGTTCCTTTATGCAAGACTCTAGCTCCAGCCAGAAGCCTCTTACCAGCTTCAGAAACAGCTTCCACTCCTTGCAATTCAGATCTAAAGGTGAAGATGACTTCTCACTTTTGCTAATCCCAGCCTGTTTCACCTTAGGGAGAGTCATTTATTAGACACCTACCAAAGACAATCCAGGTTGTTGAAAACCAAAGGGTCACCTAAGCTGAAGAGACCCAACATTCATACATGGCAGAATAGGTATTAAGCCCCAATCCAGGAGTCAGACCAGGAATCAAGATAGGAGATACAAAACTAGAAGCTTAGGAACTAGAGAGGAAGGGACCAAACAGACTGAGTCAGAAACAAACAAAAGCCTGTGGCTCAAAGGAGTAGGGTGCCAGCTCCATACACCAGAGGTGGTGGGTTCAAACCCAGCCCCATCCAAAAACTGCAAAAAAAAAAAAAAAAAAGTTCCTTTCTGTTATCTCAGAACTAAAATCAACACGCCAGAGGGGTGGCACATGCCAACTCCATGGGGCAGTCCCCCAACCTTGCCATATTCTCCTCTTCCATTGGTCTTTTTCTGAGTTATACTCTAATAAAACTGTAATCCTACATACAGTGCTTTCAGAGACTCTATGCAACAGTCTAGCAAATTATTGAATCTGAGGGGGCTTATAGGAAGCCCCAAATTTGTAACCTGTATGATAGAAGTGGGGGTGGCACAGGCACTCCTAGGACTTCTGGCTGGCATCTGAAGTGTGGGGAGTCTTGTGAGGCTGAGTCCCTTAACCCATGAGGTCTGTGTTAACTCCAGGTAAAGAATTGAACTAAACTGTAGAACACCCAGCTGGTATCAGAGAATTGGTGTTAGAATGGAATACTGGATGAGAATCAGCCAGAATAGAAGTTGGGAGTCTGGGAAAACAGGAATAATAGAGGGTCTCATTTTGTACTGACACCAGAATTCCTCCCGGAGGACACGTGTGACTGTGATTATTTAGAGAGTATTTATGTGTTTGATCTTGAAGACTGGGACCTCCTAAAGAGCTGGGATGTGCTGAGGGACACAGTAAGTGCTAAAAGCTCTATGGAAGAAATAAAAGTTATTTTCTGAGCTGGCTCCAGCTGGCACGGGAGCAGCAGGGAGGTGCAGAACTACAGCAGGGGAATGTAGGGTGGGAGGGCAAAGCAGCATCTCTGTCTAAGGAGGAGGAGGGTTTAGGGCAGGAACTGAAGAATAAAAGTTCTCTGTGGTCTTCGTATAACTTAAGAAAAAGTGTGGCTGATAACTTACTCTTGGCTTGAGTACATCCTACTGCTTTACTTAGCATGGGTCTGACACAAACTAAGCTTCCAAAACAGGCTGTGGAGAATTCACCAAGAAGCAGCTATGTTTGGTGCTGAGGGGTGAGGGTAGGGGTGCAGACCCAGCAAGATGGAAAATGTGTAAGATGTTTGAAGCATTAAAACAGAAGCTGTATAACAAAGGGGACAAGGGACCAAGAGAGATTTAACCCACAGAACTATGTCAGATCTTGGACTTGAACTTCACTCATGATGTGCATATATCCCAAAGTCACTGCATGTGTGACTCTCACAGGACAGGGTGAATTAGCTTGACAAACCTGAGTTTTCTGAGAATGGTGTACCCTGCCCTGTTCGCTGCTTGTTCTAGGGCAGAAGTGGTGGTGCCAGATCAAAAGCCCTTTCACTTCTGTTAAAAGATGCAGTAAAGCACTTCTACCTTCTGGTAATGATGAAACAGCTTGATCAGATTAACCTTCCTTCTTAATTTAAATAACAATGACTAAATCTGGACAAATTATTTATAAGAAAACAATTACCTCAAAACCCTAGAGAGTGGCCACAATCTGGCAGATGATGAAGATTGCATGTGACAGAGGAGCTGCAAGGGATAAGATTTCTGAGTTTGTAGTTTTTAAGGGCCCACCCCAATATGCTGTTAGTAAAACTTAGCCAAAAAATGGCACAAGGTCAAACAGGAAATCTGAAAGGCCCTATATCTATCAAAGAAATTGAATTTATAATCAAAAGCTGTCAAAAAGCAAATTTCAAGCTCAGATGGTTTTACTAGTGAATTCTATTAAATTTAAGGAAGAA
Source organism: Otolemur garnettii (assembly GCF_000181295.1). Taxonomy (NCBI): domain Eukaryota; kingdom Metazoa; phylum Chordata; class Mammalia; order Primates; family Galagidae; genus Otolemur; species Otolemur garnettii. Next base: position 3,745,973 of record NW_003852542.1, on the reverse strand, counting down.
ACAACATCAACCTCATACTAACTCTTTCACAAAGGACGGGAGAAAGGAACACTTCCCAAATTACTGTATAAAGACGATATTACCCTGATACCTAATCTGGCAAACAACACATGCATATAAGAAAATAAATTAAGACCAATATCCTTCATGCTCACATTCATTAAAACTCTTAACAAAGTATTAGCAAATAGATCCAGCAACATAGGACAAGGATAAGATTATGACAAAGTATTAATTATAAACAGGAATGCAAATTAACATTTAAAAATCAAACATTTAAATTGGTCACATTGACAAAAAAAGTAAAAATTTAGGTCACCTCAATAAATGCAGGAAAATTACTGGACAACATCTGTAATCCATTCAAGATTTAAAAAATTAACAAATAAAAACATCCAGCTAACTTAGAATAGAGGGGAATTTGCCCCACATGATAATGGACAACAAAACCTTATTCATAGATGACACATATTTTTATACTAAAAAAATCCTGAGGAATCTATTTTTAAAACTACTAGATGTAATAAATGTATTTAGCACTGTTTCAGAGGATATAATTTACAAAAATCAATATATATTTGTATATTTTTGCAACAAAAAAAGTGGATCATGGAAAACTATTATTAGACGACTCTTCCTAAAATAAGCTAGAGAATTCAACTCATTCACAATCATAATCCTACAGAAATCAACTAGCTGATGCTTAAATGTATATGAAATTACAAAAGGCTTTAATAGAGAACAGTACAGAAATAGACCCATATGTGATCTTTCTACATAAATGAAAATAATTTTATTGATAAAGAAAGGATTTTTCAGCAAATATTGCTAGACCCATGTGACTATCCATAAGGAAAAAAACTCAGTCTTGATCTCTGCCTCATACCATAAACCATAAACAAAAATTAATTTAAGATTCATATAATGTATATGGTCTTAAAAATAATATAGGTTTTAGAAGAAAATAGATTATCATCATGAATTTGGGGTAAAAAACCATTTCCTAGAATGAGAAACCAGTAAACCAAGGAAAAACAAAAGGCTACATTTCTTTTTATCAAAATTTTATCAAAAGATACCAATAAAAAAATGAGTGGGCAAGACACAGAGCTCTTAAAATGGAAATCTGAGAAATATGGAATATATATTTCAGAGAGTTCTCATCTAAAATATATCCAGAATATACAAAGAATTGTTAGAACTCAATAATATTAAGAGACAAAGAAACAAAAACTGGACTTAAAAAGACTTATTACTTAAAATTACTTATTACAAAATAAGTAATACTAAAGGTCAAAAAGTGCTTAGGATCATTGTTCTTCAGGGAAATACTAATTAAACCCATGGGATACCACTCACACCCTCACTAGAAAATTAAAAAGACCAAAAACACCAAATATTAGTGAAAATGGGGGAAACTGGACTCTTATGTTTTCCTGGGATAGAATATAGTACACCCACTTTGGAAAAAAAGGTAGTTAAAATACAGACACACTATTACATCCAGCAACTCCACTCTTAAGTATTCTGCAAGAAAAAGTTTATGCCCACAAAAATAAAAAATAAAAAGAAAGAAAGAAAGAAAGAAAAAATCCTTGCTCACAAGGATTATAATAGCTTTATTTATCAGCAGCTAAAAGCTGGGAACAACACAAAAAGCCAACTGGAGAATGGATAAACATAACCTGGTATAGCCATCAATGGAATAGCACCAGTTTAGGCAATAGGAGCAGAGGTGTTAGTAGAGAGACAGGTTATCTTAGGAGGGATATTCAGGTGACCAGGCAGGGTACTAACACAGGTCCAGAGTAGCCTGGGATCAGGGTAGACCCTGGAAAGAATGTCTTCTTTTAGGTTAGGGCAATGAACTTAATGTTTGTGTCCTCCCACCCACCTACTCCTCCTATTCATATGTTGAAACTCTAAACACAATGTAAGGGTATTTTGAGGTGAGGCCTTTAGAATCATCATAAATAGGATTAGTGACCTTATTAAGAGACATACAGCTAATCTCTTTCCACCAGAAAGAACAAGACTACTGTCTATAAACTTGGGAGCAAGCTCTCACCAAGAACCCTACCCTGTGGCACCCTGATCTTGGATAAAATGTTTGTTTAAACCATTCAATTTATGGTTTTGTTATAGCAGCCTGAACAAAAACAGGTGACCTGCCCCTCATCTGAGTTGTATCATCACAGTGCCCCGGGAGTTAGACCAAAGGATCTCTGGCCTGTAGGGATCTTGAGCTGGAAGTGCCTTTCTCCCTGGCTGGTGGTATCAGACTGGGCTGCCCTAAGCTCAGCAGGAGGGTGTGTTAAAGAGTTATGAAGCAATGCCAAGCCTCAGAGAAGTACACCCGGTGATGAGGACCCTCACATACCCCATAATGTAAACTCTACCCAGGTACCAGTTGTCATGATGAGGAAATATGCAGGAACTAAAGTCTACTTGATCCCAGAGTCAGCTGCTATGTGTCCCTCAGCTGGGCAAAATCCCTTGGACTGTGAATCCATCTCATCACACCTGCTTTTTGTGGCCTCAGGAGTAGCCTAGGCATGGTCACATGTCCTCCTAGAACTCCTACTTCCTCAGGGCCCTCAAAACCTCCTCTAACCCCATGCAGTGCACCCAGTAATCCTTCACCTTCTTAAGGGGAACTCTTCCTCCACCTGCCTTTGCATAGTCTGTCCCCTTTGCCTGGGTGTTCATCCTCCATTTTGCAGTCATCAAGTCTCAATTCATGTCCCTTTCCTAGGAAGGACTCCCCAGTCAGCCCTTCATCAGGGGCTTCTCCCTAATACTATTTTTTGAAGCTCTTATCTGATTCCTTTAGGGGAATTACACAATTTGAGAATATTTTATTTCTCCCTCTTTAGAATGTAAGTTTCTAATGACAAGCATGCTTTTTCTCTTATTTAGTGTAAATTACCCACTAGAATTGCTTCTTTTTAGTAAGCTCCCAGGCAAAGTAGGATGGCTGGTAGCACTTCCACTTTTTTTTGTAGTGAACATCTTAAATGTCAGGCAAAAAACATAGGCTTTGAATGGGAAAGGGGAGGGCTTGCTGTGGAACCACTGAGAAGCTCATTAGTGAAGATTCCCCATTCCTCAACTAGGCAGAAATTCCCCATTAGGCAAAAACTGAAACACAGATGAACCTCTGCCTGTAATCTTGATAAGGATATGATGACAATGATGATGGAGGGATGGTAGTGATTCTAGAAGCCTGATGACAAACTGCCTTACTACAGACATGCCTGGGACTTTATACATGTATCTCTAACCCCCCTAAAGTACCCTGCAAGATGAAGATTATCATAATACAGATACACGAGGAAACTATGGTTCCAAAGATACCTAAGGTCATTCTATGCCTAACATAATTAGGTAAATACCATGCTGCAGTTATTACAGTTTCATTCTCTCAGAAGTTTTAGTTAACAGTGTTCTCTACAAAGCCCATTAAAAAGCACCCCCCCATTTCTCTCCACTCTCCCCAACCTTCACGTTGAAATAACAGCAAGTCTCCAAAACTATATTTGAATCAAATGGTAGATTTATTGCCTGCCTCTGTTATACAATTAAGTGAAAACATCTCAATATAGGACATTCTGAACCTTGTTTTGGCTTCTCCTTGTACTGAAAGACCAGCAGTAGGCATGTAGGGTGTTAATCACTGAACAGAAGCAATTCAGTGCTGGCTGACATGTCTAATGATTCATTTCACAGTTTTAGGAAACTTTGTTTTTTCTTTCATAGCATCTTCCTCTTTTCAAATTCCTTCAGAAACAGAAGAGAGAGGGGAAAAAGATAAAAATCCAAATTACATTCATGGTCAAAATAACTCTGAAACCTATCATCTTTAGAATCTGTTGAACAACCAAATTACAGAAGTAAAATATACCAGGATGAGGGTACTCAAACACAAAATGACAGCTTTCAAATTAGTCCATGTCAGCTTGAATTTCAGAAAGCTACATTCAGAGTTTCAACTTTGTCTTGCAGTCCCAGAAGCTAAAAGAAAGGTCTTAAATAACACTTATTTTCTCATGGCAATAGAGAAAAACCTATAATGCCATATACAGCAACTATAACCAGCCCTTTTAATAAGGCAACAGAAACAGGTTTGCTTAGTTTCCAGAGAATAAAACTACACACAGATAAGATAGGATTTGAACAAAATGTCAAGAACCTTAAAAACATCTGAAATAACCAAATACCTTCAACAACATATTGTTTAAGGAAACAATACAGAAAATCATATTTTTCTAGCTTATAACAATTAGAGAATAGAATAAAATGTGTAGATGCCTACTGCCACTTACTGGAGTAAAATGGTAACACCAATCTCCATTGTGAACTTAAGCATTTGCTTTTCTCCTTTCCCCTCACTTTCAAATAAAGTTCTTTTTCCATGTTCACTAACCACCCAGATTTCTTCCAAACACTATGACACAGACTGTTATATACCAAAAGACAGGACCAAGTAAAGATTCAATAAAACAAGGAGCCCATTTTATTATCCCTAAGACAAGGGCAAAGACTAGAATTTTCAAATTCTCTCTGAATGCTGTTTCCTTTCGGCAAAACAATCGGTGCCTCTTTTTAGCATTCTTAAGCAGGTTTTTTGTTGTTCTTTCCTTTTTCCTATAGTAAAGACTATAACTAACATAAAAATAAAGATTGACTAAAAGCCTTAAATGATCATGCTGAAAATCACTGCGGAGATTATGGAAGACATCAAATCTTTTAGAATATTTTAACTCACAATGTCCCATTAAAAAGGGAGGCAGGGAGGTTAAGAAGTCACTCCTTCAACCTATAAATAACAATGGCTTCAAACAGCCAGGGCCAAAAACTAAAGGTGAATCGTCCACCCCAGCTGCTTCATCCAGTTTTTATTTCTTGTTACTCAGCCCCAAATCCCTCTCCCTTAAAACAGAAACTTATGTGGTCAAGGCCTTCTGTGGAAAAAACAAGACACAAAACACAAGGCAGTTGTCTGCACATCCTCTCCCTATACCCCTAAAATGGAAATTACACTTAACAGTCTCCAAGATGCTTTCTTTGTATGTCCTACTTGCCACTTACAAAAGAATAAATCCTAATGTTTAAAGAAGAAAGTTCTAATCTGAATGCTATTCTTGATCATGCCCAATTAGGGCTTTAGGAAATTAAGAGAGTTTATGAAGACTGTTAAACTGCACATCAAAATGAAAAAAGGGCTAAGGTTTCCAGGTACCGACAGTGGTTCTGCGAAGGCCTGTGACAGAGCACTCCGGCCACCGTTGGAGCTCACCTTGTAGATGGTGGTTCCCAGCTGTGCAGGTGACATGCTGACCACAACTCCTGCACTCTGCAGGGCAGAGATCTTCTCTTTAGCTCCACCTTTTCCTCCAGCAATAATCGCCCCAGCATGACCCATCCTCCTGCCTGGCGGAGCAGTTAAACCAGCAATGAAGGATACTACAGGCTTGGCATTTGGACCCTGAGGAGAAAGTAATAGTTTAAACACACTAATGAAGAGGTCAACAAAACCTGAACCTCCACTTTGTGTCTCTGGCAATAAATGGTAAATGGCTTGGGCAGGAGAAAGCTTATCATGCATCCTAAAAACACCAACACAAACATTAAACTATGACTTTAACTACAACATTTTCCACTGGGTTGACTCAGCTTTCCATACAAACTAAGGAAAACAATACTGAGCAAATGTTTGTATGTATTCAATACTAAACTTCCACGTCACTGACACAAGATGTTTACAAATACACATGTTAATCAATTGAAAAATTTAAAAATGAGTGAAAATACATGAGAGTTGTCCAGAAAATATCCAGCCACTGTTAATACCATTTTTTTAATGATATGCCTGGATACTTTCCAGATAGGCCTCATATGTTACATGATTTGCAATAATGTTTTAAGATACAAGAATGGGTTCTTTTATTTTAACCTAATCTTGTGCCTTAATTCATTATTAGTTTACCCTTAATAAATGCGCTTTAAGATGAGGTAGCAAAGTATACTGGAAAGGATCTAGGATTCAATTTCCAAATGACTAAAACTGCAAGACGGACAGGATACATGACTTTTCCAGACTTCTGCTTCTTCATCTATGAAATGAAATGGCTAAACTAGATTGATGGCCAAGAGCTCTTTCCACGCTGACATTCTATGATGTCTAAGAAGGAAGATCAGGATTGGTTTTATTCCACAAAAATCCATTTAATGTGCAACTTCTATGTATAATACATAAATATTACTATACTAGATTCTGAGGTTAAAAAAAAAAACAAGAAATACAAGAATTCCTGTGCTTGTAATGTAGTTGAAGAAATAACATATGTATTACATCAATCAGTTAAAAGATGCCATAAAGCAATGTATGAATACACAGTTAAGTTTCACATTGCATGGTAATACCACGTTCATAACAAAAAACCAGAGGTAATAAGGTACTAGGCAAAACAGAGAGGCCTGTAGTGAATCTGAGAGCCTTCATCCTCCCTAGACCAACAGCTCTCAAATCATGAGGTCTAGGGATCTCTTATACTTCCTAAAAATTATTGAGTTTCTAACCTCAAAGATTAGATTTTATCTAATGACATTTAGTATATAAGAAATTGAAACTGAGAAATTTTATTAATATTTGTTAATTCAGCTAAAAATAACTTTAAACCTTTAAAAACTATTCCAGTGAGAAGACTAGCAATTTTACAACTTATTTTTTAACTCTTAAATGTTTAACATAAAAAATAAGAGGATTCTGATACTGATTTTCATTCAATCTGTTGCAATATATTATTCTGGCTTCAGTAGAAGAAGAAAATCCAGCCTCATACATATATGTAGTTGGAAAAGAAAGAATAATTTTAATTGACTGCCTTACAGATAATTGAGGATATTCTTCTTTGATATTGTATAAGCTTCTTCAAGTGGTAATTTCTGGAAAGTCAGATGTAATTTTGGAACCTGAAACCAAAGCGGTGAACTTTTTGTCCTTTGTTACTTTAAAACCCATCACTCTGTCTTATACATTAAATGGATCTCATATCCACAATGATTTTGTAACACACATTAGTCAATTGGGAAATACTGGTTCAATGAGTTCTGCAGATTTTCCAAATACTGACACATTCCTCATTTAATATCAACAAATCAGTCAGCAGTCTCACCCCAAAGCTCATAAGAAAAGCCTTTAAGTAGGGAAAAGCCATCAAGCTCAAGGTGGTAGACACAAGTTTCCTGAAATTTTAATATTCACTTGAAAGTTCAAAATTGTATCATTAGCAACAAATATTATCAGTTGTGTTCCTTGACACGGCAGGTTCACTTTGTGCATTTTTCAGAAAATATCCAAATTCAGAAAATACCCAAGTCCAAACAGCCAGTTTGTCTGCCACTCATTCTTTCAAGTAAAATTGATGTTCCATGGAAACAGGAGCTAATTCAGCTCATAATTCAATTGTGAAAGTGCTTTCAAAATTTCATCATAAAATCCTGACTCAAGGATCAAGATTTAGTAAAATTAGTTTTTATCGCTTTATCAAGAACATTCTTAAGTGAAGCTGATTTTTCCCTATTTTACAGCGAGTAGCATGTGGCAAAAAATGATTAACAGTGTAGTTCTACTGACTGCCCTGTTCGTGCCAGGGCATCAGCGTGTAAGGTGCTACATGTTCTCCTACTGCTCTTTCTTTACCTTCCTTTCCCAGTAACCCTACACTGTTCTACCTCTGTGCCTCTGCTGAGAATATTCCCCATCCTCCCTCCTGGGATACCTGGCAAATTCCTACTTAACGTTTAAAACTTCGCTCAAGCCTCCTCTTTCCCCATCAGCCTTTCCTGACTCTCCCTCCCGCACACTCCACAAGGGTCCTCATAGTGGATCATCTCTTCAGCAACACTGCTTTGCCTTTTAAACATTTCTACTATTATATCTGGCACCCTGACTGTAACCTATCCATGTGTTCCCCTACTAAACTATGAATTCTATGAATACAGGGATTATTAAGTTCTCACTCATTTTTGTATGCCTGGCACCTACTGTAATTTATTTATTCACTCGTGTGCTCTTCATAGACTATGAGAATCTCATGACTAAGAGGCATTAATTTCCACTTGATCTCTTCTCCTGACCGCCTAAAAGTGGGAATACTGCTGCACTAGAAAGGAACAAGATTTCTACGATGAGCCTAGAACGTCAAAAAATTTGCACTCTGTCTCACTGACAAAAAAGAGTTATTAGAGGGATTTTAGGTGGAGAAAAATATAATTAAAAGATTGTAGGGGAAATGTTATCTGAAAATAAAGGGCACAGAAATGATGATGAGTGTGAAAGCCTAAAAACAGAAAGGCCAGTTAGAATGATACCAGTGTGGTCCGAGCATATATCCCAGACTATTAACTCTTTGTCCTTCTATAATTTGACTCCTGATCCCTCCATGTATAATGGAGAAGTCAAGCAGACCCAGGTATAAATCCCACCCAAGTTATTACCTACCACTGGCAAGTTATTAATCTCTCTGTGCCAGTTCCCTCAATCACAAAAGGACAATCTAAATCTTACTCAAAAAGGTTAAGATAAAGACTAAACAACATAACTTTTTAGCAAGATAGCAGTGGATAATATTTATTTACCCTATGCCAGGTATTGTGCTTTATGTAATACATCCTAAGATTCAATTTAACATAGTGTTATGTCTTATTAACCTAAATCTTTTTTTAAAGAAAGGTTTTTACTTAAATTTCACATTTTATAACTTTTCTGAATTCAAGAGATTTTGAATTTTACTCCAATCTTCTAACAATCTACCTTATTCTTTCATTTATTTGACATTTATTGGTGCCTACTGTGCCAAGAGACTGGGCTGGGCACCCAGGTACCAGTTCCTTGCCATCTGTAACACAATCCAGAGTGAGAGATGACAGCCTGCCTGCAGAAGGAACAAGCAAAGGCAAGCAAGAATGAACTGGCATGTCAGATGGGAAATGGATCTGAAAAGGTTGGGGTAGTGTGAGGGTCTGAAATACCATGCTACATCTGGCCTTTTTCTAACATGCAATGGAAAATACTGTCCGGTTTTAACCAGGGACAAATGACGGTGGTGCCTATTTCGGAAGAACATATAATCTGTGTGGCCATAAGCAGGATGGCTTGGGAGAAGAGGGGGTAGTAGGAGGAAGGAGTACAGACAGCAGGGAAGAAACTGCTAAGACAGACCAGGTAGGACAAAATGAAAGGCCAAACCAGAGGACAGGGATTAAATGCAGTAAGCCTCTGAATTTAGATAAATCACTGAGATCTTACACAGAGATCTGGGTAAATGAGTGGAAACAGGAGATGAGAGAGAATAAAAAACAGTTCTCAGGTTCCTGACATGAAATGTGCATGAAATACAATGTTGTTTACATATAAGGTACTTACACTTAAGGAATAGGCACAGAAAATAGATCCAAGGAGGGATATAGAGAAGGAAAACCAGGAGAAAAACCAGGAGGATAGACAGGATGAAGAATAATCAAAGCCACTGGTGACCTCTACAAAAACAATGTCTGGAAAAGAAGATTCAAGAGCAGCAAGCAGCTCAGCTCAAGAGTGCTACTACGTGCTGGGCACTGGTTTGCTATAAGAAGCCAAGTCATTTAAATTTCATAATCATTACAACAATTCTAGGAGGCAAGTACTATAATATCCCTATTTTACCAATGAGGAAACTAAGGCAGCAAAAAGTTAAGAAACATTCCCAAGGTCACACAGCTTCTAAGTGGCAGACAGAAGCTAAACTGCTGAGAACCAGGGAATGAATGAAAAGTAAGGAAAGATCCAGAGGAGAAATTTGACACACACTTTATATGGGAGCTAGGGCTTAAAATCAAAGAAAAAAAATCAAGGATACTAAAAATAGTCCTTAAAAAATCCTTAAAAGGCACACATAAATATGCATTGTTTTGTGTACACCACACTGTAGGTGACATTACTGGTTCCTTTAACTCTCTGGTATTCATTACTTTACAGTGACATTTAATTCACTCACTCCTCATTTTTTTTTTTTTTTTAACAAGCATAGAGAAGAAATAACTTCATCCTGTTGCCTGGCCTTCTGAAGATGCCTTTTCACTTATTCTTCAGTGTCAGAAACTCTGGAAATCATTTGCATGTTTTTTCCCTCACAGTTCTCAGACATAGTAATGACCAAAGCACACATAAACAGGGGCTGGTGGGCACCAAGCTGCTTCCCTGTCAATGCTGTGCCTCCTCTCTCTCCTCCCACCACCCTTCTTCACCCCAGCTAAATGAAAGCATGATACAACTCCACACCACACATCCTTGTTTTGCTACCCCTTAGAATTAAATGTAAGGGAGCAGTAAAACAAGGAAAGCCTCCAAAGAACACAGATGGTAAACTTTTCTGCTTGACCTCTGAAGAGCAATGACATTCTACACTGAATGAAAGACTAAAGCTAGAGGAAGGCAAGATCCTGGAAGAGGTAACAAGGAATAGAATCTTCAGCCTTGAAAAGGAGAAAGGACCCTTAATTGTCGAGACACTCTTTCCCAGAGAAACAACATGAGTGAAAATACGAGTCCACAGGTCAAGTCGGGGCTTTCAGGCTGATGGAATGTTCTTTGTTCAGTAGGAGGCCAACTTACTACCACAAAGTATAGTGGGATGCATGGGTAGAAGAGTTCAGAGTAGAGAAGTAGGTACTGTGGGAAGGGGGAGGAGAACCAGCCCAATAAGTCCAGGGAATCTTCTAAATCTCTGGTACAGAGGGCCTAGCTTAGAAAGGTTCAATCTTATCTTTCATGTTTCTTGAAAAATTATCCTTTGAAAACATAAAAATGACTTCTAAAACCTCTGGTATCATTTAAAAGCAAGGAGCTATATTGTTCCAAACCGAAACTTACTGAATTATGTTGCTTCAAATATTCTGCAGCACTTTCTTCTGCATTACCACCAATTTCACCAATCAATATGATGCCTTCTGTGGCAGAGTCTTTCAGAAAGATTTCAAGGCAGTCAATAAAATCTGTTCCATTAAATGGATCACCTCCAATACCTGAAAAAGTCAAAGAATATCAACATAAGCTGAAAATTTAAGAATGAACTATGAAATTCAGGTCAGGAAATGGTGTCTTGATTGGTTTCTTATTTCATCTGCCCCTCCTCTCTAATATTTGTATATACTTTATGATCGCTCTTGCATTTAACATTCATCACAAAATGCTATTTATTCCTATTTATAATATTGTATGAATGCTAAACAGTAGTTGGTTCCTGATACAAAGACAAGCCTCTTCCCTCCTACAAAATTAATCCTGCTTAACTCTTTAGAAATGAGTATTTTAATAAAATGTGTATTTATGTTGCCTGATGTTGAACCAGAGAAAATAAATATTTAACAAATTTCTTTGTGCAAAGAAACTACCTGATGAGGGATACTACAGAAAACCACTCTCAAGTTTTAAGACACAAGTGTTGGTGAGTGACATGGTGAAGGGTGTCCTGATCCCTCTTGCTTTGGAACCAGAGTGGGTGATGACAGAGCCTGTATATAGGGGCTCTAATATGAGCACTTAACATTTGAGTACTTGGCAGGATTAAAAGCAATCATTCCCTATATACTGGATGCTGCTTTTAAAATTTTTTTTATTACTTTTTATTTTTTTTCTTAGAGATTGAGTGCTCTGTCCCTCAGGCTGGAGTGCAGTAGCACAATCATAGCTCCATCACAGTAAGTTATCCTGGGCCTAAAATTTGAGTTTTGCACATAGAAAGGCTCAATTTATTATTTATAAAATTTAATTTATGAATTTAGATCTTAGTAAAATACTCTAGGGCTATGCTTTATAATTTATTTTATTACAAAAAGATCTAGCTAAAAACTTTTAAAAGGTATTCTAAAGATTTGAAGGAATATTAGTAAAAAATGAGAAATTTGCCTGGCTTCTGGCAACAAATACTGAAATTATTTTAAATGTAAAAACTTGGTAGAATATTTATTTATTTAGACAGAGTCTTACGCTGTTGCCTAGTCTAGAGTGCCATGGCATTAGCCTAGCTCACAGCAACATCAAACTCCTGGGTTAAGTGATCCTCCTACCTCTGCTTCCTAAGTAGCTGAAGACTACAGAATTTTTAGTTTTTTTAAAACAGGAGGTAGTATGGCGTGGCAAAAAGAGACTTTCTGGGGGAACTTAACCTTCCTCAACCTCAATTTTCCTACCAATAAGGCTATAATACTACAACTTTCTAGCTCAGAGGTTTCTTGAGAATGAGATGGAGAATAGCAAAGAATTCAGTAACTATGTACCACTGAACATAAATACAATAACAAAAGTCCTAATATGAGGAACCACTCCTTCACATCAAAGAAAATAAATGATATTTATTTAGGCACCATTTTCTAAGGCTCTCCAGAAACCACATGTCCCAAGATATCTTTTCCTCAAAGTAGAAATTAAATCTTGGACTATGAATTTTAAAAATTTTAAAACATATGGAACACATAAGCAAATTAAATCCAAGATCACAACATCTTTTCCATAAAATAGTATCAAAACCTCTTATAAATAATAAAACAATAATTATTAATATATTCATTCAATGAAAACACTACATTCCAATAAAATGGTTTTAGCAAAAATCCCTCACCAATGCACAAAGACTGCCCCAATCCAACTTGTGTTGTTTGGTGAACAGCTTCATAAGTTAGGGTGCCAGATCTGGACACAATACCTTTAGGAAAAGAATTCAAAACTATTAGATTGTGCTATCCTGTGGCAAACTAAGTTATAAATACTTTTAGTAATTAAGATAGGCATATATAAAATTCATTCCATGATTTACCATCCAAGTCAATATCTTCAAATGATGAAGTAAAAAAGGGCTTAAATCACAGCAAGTAAAAGTGAATCCAGTCACTTCCTTTAATAATATTCAATTACCAGATATGCAACTGTATTAGCTGTCATTAATACAAACTGGAAAGCCGCTATACTATTATACTGCTATCATATGTCTCATTCAGAAATAGTCAAGGAACTGAAAACTTCTTTCCTTCCTTAAACTCTTAAGGATCTGAAGTCAACAAGGCTACTGAGACTATTTGCAATGGTATCAAAATAGTAATAATTAGTACAAATAACCATCTTTCCCTTTTTACCCCCTCAAAAATCTTCTAGTGTCACATGTTTTCTTTTAGGTGAATATTTAGGGGAAAATATCCTTAATTAAATGTAGTCCTCAAGAGGACTGTCTCATTAAAGCGTTACCATCATTTATAGAGCCAAGGTCTAAGCTAGAATTTGCTGCAATTCTGTTCATTTTTAATATTTTTAGGTTTATGGGAACCTTAAAAAGCAGGGCAGTGATTAGAGAGACAACTCAGCACTGAGCACTCCCTCCATGCCCACCTCAACAATGTAGCACTAACTACTCAAAGCAGACCAAACGATAGAAGCAATATCCAAGTATGAACAAGAGCATTCATGATTATGTGGATCAGGTCCCAGTGGAACTCAGATAGCCTATAAAGCTCCCCAGCTCTAAGAGACGTTAGTAATATGAAAAATCATGACCTTTAACCCAATTATATCAACTACAAAACTGACATTCACCCACCATGATAATTATTCTTATTTAGTCAAGGTACATAGACAAAAACACTGTAATCACCTATTATTTTGGAAAAATAATATAGCTTAAAAGGAAGTTTAGGTATAAAAAGTCCAAAAACAGGCATAATGTGGCTAACTTTGAAATGTTAATTTGGCTATTTTCTTGAGCAACTAACCAACTAGCAGTAAATTTTGGGAAAATGTATTTTCCTAAAACATTTTGAGAAAGTTTATGATATTTAAGAAAGCAAAGTAATTCTTGGAAAGGACCTAGAAGGATCAACAATAAAAATATTGATAGCACATAAACCTGACAAAGGGCTATATCAAAGATATTTATAGGACACCTATAATCAACAATAAAAAATAAAATATTCATTCAATGAAAACACTACATTCCAATAAAATGGTTTTAGCAAAAATCCCTCACCAATGCACAAAGACTGCCCCAATCCAACTTGTGTTG
>NW_003852542.1:3724531-3731402 GCF_000181295.1 Otolemur garnettii | reverse complement strand
TATTACTTAACAATAACATGAAATGAACTAATTCATGCCAACACATGGAAGAATCCCACAGTGTGCTAAACAGGAAAAAAAAATCTTTAACCCCTCACCCTCAAAATCATCTTCATTGATTCTGTAGAATTATAATTTTTTCTCAAACTCATTATATTTAGGATAGAGAATCAATATCCTACAAAACTTCCTTGGTAAATTCTACTACAGTTAAATTAATTAAAATGAACTTGATGTGGACAGCCACAAATTCTCTTTGTGAGTTTTGAGAGTTTAGAAAAAAGAATTTTTTGTTTTAATCTATAGTGACATACTCACCAACTCTTCCTTTCTTGTGAATATGGCCAGGCATTATGCCAATTTTGCATTCTCCAGGCTGGAAGAAAGTAAAGTTTCACAAAAATAAAAAATATTTTAAAAAGTCATTCATACGTCATATGCGCAAATGTACTTGGACTGATTCAAAGCTGTTCAGCCTTGTAAAAGGCTAAATCTGAGCTTCTTTTTATATTTTATACTCACATTGATGACTCCAGGGCAGTTTGGCCCAATTAGCCTTGTTGTTCCCTGGCGCAGCAGTCTGTGCTTAACCCGTACCATATCCTGCTGTGGGATACCTTCGGTAATACACACAACCAGTGGGATTTCTGCCTCAATAGCTTCATTAATGGCGGCAGCAGCAAAAGGCGGAGGAACATAAATGACAGAAGCTGTTGCTCCCGTCTGTTCTTTGGCCTGAAACATTAACCATGAAGCACTTTGTTTCTGGGTAAGTCATAAACAATGTAAAATAAATTCAGTACCAAGACTCTAACAGGGACTTAAGACACCACCAGGAGACAGAGCAGTCTTCATTCTTTCTATCCTCAAGTTCCCTACACTAGCAGAAAAGAGCAGAGTTAAGCATAGCCTCTTTTCTGCTCCCTTTGAATGCCATCCTGAATTGAAACATTCTGTGACATCTCACTCAAGCTATGATGTCAGTAAATCTAAACACACTGCGTTTGTGTTCCCTCATTACTGTGACATGCTCAATTTTGTTCTACGCCAGCCTCACGATGACCAAGACACTATACAGTCTGGTCACTACCAAAAACCCTCCATTTCCTCAGGAGAACAAGAACTAGTGCGCTTCCATGTGTTCAGAACTCGGCTCTCAAAAACCTATTTAAAAATACAATAGGACCTCTCTAAGTGGAACACGTATAACTATAATAAACTGGTCAACATATAGAGATGGTCACATAAGGAACTAGACCTACTGTACTAATATGTACATATGGTGCCTCTCTGGTCTATGAAAATTAGGTCAACTTAAGGAGGAGATCAATGTAGAGAGGTGGACATACACCTCATGTCTCATGTAATTTAACATAAACATCAAAACTTTTCAGAAGGCTGTGCCATGGATTTTACAATGGATTCAAATATTAACCTACAGAACATACAAGTATAACTAGAAGACTGGGCAGAAGTAAAAGACAATGTCTTTGAGAATCAGCCCTGAATAATTCCTCACAACCTCAAAGACTTAGCTTTCTCAATTGCATCCCTAATAAAAAGAGACATTGAAAAAGTCAAATGATATTAACAGATCAACCATAAATGAAGCACCCATAAATGAAGTTAGGGGTTAAAAATAATTTTTTAAAAGCTCTGCTTAAGATGATGATTAGAGAGAGGTGGAAGAAAAGAAATAAAAACTAAGTTGGCACCAAAAGAAGTGAAATCATAGGCACATATATATTTTATTGAAAAGATACCCTATAGTTCTCTACCTCTTAAGACTATACATACTCCGAGAAGCTGGACTACTAAGATATAGGAAGGAATGGATAATAAACCAAATAGAAGCCTGACCACAGCACTTCTTCCCTTTATAGTGGTTCATATCTATAAACAAAAATGACACATTGGTCTTATTGCAACTGAAATTTCTCTAGGATACTGAATTTTCAAATAGCAAGTGACTCTCTCAAAAAGGACACAATTAAGATCTTTGCCCAACAAAAGCTCACTCTTTCCCTTGCTTTTCTTTTCTTACCAAACTCAGGTACCATTAATTACCTCCTTCACAGTATTGAAGACTGGTAAGCCCAGGTGCGTCTGGCCTCCTTTCCCTGGAGTGGTTCCTCCAACGAGTTTGGTGCCATAGTCCAAAGCCTGCTGGCTATGAAAGGTGCCCTGAGGGAAAAAGCACAAGACCCATGAGAAAAGGCAAACTGGGAAGCCTAAGGAGAAGCAGAAGCAATCCTAGCAACTTAGTGGAAAAAAAAATAGGTTTTACTCTCAAACAATAACATATATCCAACATTTCTGTCAACTTAACAAACACAGCTTTAAACTTTGAAGCAAAACAAGCCTCTGCAAAGCCAAAATAGCTATAAAAAAGGGTTTCTTTTTATTTCATTTTCAAACTTGGCTGATGATCAGAAACACCCTGGTGTTTACTTAAAAGAAATTCTCCTTTTCATGATTTCCTGTCTTCAAACTCCTCTTTACCCAGCATAAAATCCATGGTAAACCATTACATTCACACAAGAACCTTGGCTTTCTCTCACTTTCATTTATACATCTGGAAAAACTACAACCTGGGTTAAATCCAGTTTTCTACCTATTCTAAGTCCAAACTTACGCAGACAAACAGTAGCTAGGAAAAAAAAAACAAAACCTCAAAGCTATGCTAATTGGTCTCACTTTAAATTAATGATCACTGATCTTAAGTGAGCCTTTAATTCTGTGTTCTCAAAGTCCTATATTTCCTTATCTGTTCACTTTCCCTCCTCAACCTTAGCATTTTGACATTCTGGATACAATTTTTTCTTATGGCTGGTCTTCTGGTGTTTTGTAACACATTTAGTAGCAGCCCTGGCCTCTACCCATTGGATGTCATTACCCACCCTCCCTCCTATGCCATCTAATTGTGACAACCAAAAATGGTTCCATAAACTAAAAGATTCTTTTTCACTAACCATCTGGGGCTTTATTTTCCCTGGTTTTCTTCTCCTTCTTTGTCTCCTCAGACTTCCCTTTTCCATCTAAATTCATGCCCTTGGGGATGTCATCCCTTATCATGGTAGTAAATATCATCCACATGGTGACCCTCCCACATAAACATACAGACACATACAGACACATACATCGCACATATTTTTGCCTTGAACTCCATATTCACATTGTCAACTGCCTACCTGACATTTCCACTTAGAGAACTAGTAGACATCTCAAACTCAACATGCCCTTAACTGAGTTTCTGATCACTCCACCCCCAACACTATCCTATCTCAGGGAATAACAATTCCACTTCTTACAGATGTTCAGACTGAAAATACTGAAGCCATTCGAGATTCTCCTTTCTTTTATATCCCATATTAGATCCATTAGTAAATTTTATTACCCTACCTTCAAAACATATTCAACAAGTTCTCCCTCTTGTACAGTACCACCTTGGTCTAAATCTCCCTAACTCTTAAAGGATTATTTCCCTTGCTCCCTTTTAATCTAATCTTCATAGCAGCCAGCATGATCCTGTTAAAACATAAGGAAGATCATGTCACTCTGCCCAAATACTTGGATTATTTTAGACGTCAATTATAGTAAAATCCTAACTCCATACACTAGCCTACAAGTCAATATCCAACCTGCCTCCCTACCTCAGAACCTCCCATACCTGCCTGCTCATTTCACTCCAGCCATGCTGGTCTTGCAATTTCCACATATAGCAGGGACATGCCTGACCCATGGCCTCACTGCATCTTCTGCATGTAATACACTTCCCTCTAGACAGGTTTACTCCCACATCTCTGGATTCTGACTCCCCTCCACCATCCTGACTCCCATGACTCTATACACATATGCACATTCCTCCTTTCCTTGGTTTATTTGTTTCCATGGTAATTATACTTTTTAACATATCATCTACTCATTGATTTTACTGATGTTCAAATTTCTCTACAGTTCAATAAAATGTAAATTCTCTGAAGACAGTGATTTCTGACTATTTTGTTCATTGTATATGGCAAGAAATCAACACATTACATACAGTAGGCACTCAATAAATAGTTGTTGAAAAATGAATGGTTCTATGTGTCATTTAAGAACCAAATATGCTGACCCAACTATTCATATTCTATTAAAGGCATAAAAATTGAGGCCTTAAGAAAGACTTCAGAAATTCAGATTCTTTCCAAATATAAAACTTGGCCCTAAGCCTCTTCACTGACTTGTCTAACGCTGGAGACAGAGTTTTAAAATGAACCATGTTTCAATGCTCTCTCTCTGAAAACAGTGCTATTCAAAGTGTGGTTTGCAGACTCTTGCTAGTCTGCAATGAAATAAAAGCAAAAAGAAGAAGAAGAAAAGAAAGGAAAGAAGTAAAAAGGAAGGAAGAAAGGGAGGGAGGCAGGGAAAATCTAATTAATAAAAAAGTAAAAATATGTTTGCAAACGTAGCAGTATGACATTGCTACACCTTCTACTATATTTTATAAAAATATCAGTACACATTGGATTGGTCTTTCACTCCAGATAGTCCTAGACTACACTGCCAAGGAAATTCAAATGGATCAAATTCTAGTTCTAATTTAGTGCTAAACAGGAATAACATTTCCATTCAAAATAAGCTTATTTTTTTTCCTTTCCCCATTATTACCAGCCAGTACACAGTTAGAAATAGGAATAATTTTAGCACATCATAAAATCCACTGAAAGAAATTAGATAGCATCCATTTGAAATATGCACTGCTAAAATCTACATAAGATACAAATATTTTTCATTCATATGTAGAACAACGTGTGTACTAAAAACAATGAACTGAGACAAAATGCACATTTACTATGGAGATAAGCTCTAAATTTCAGACCTCATCATTTGTTGAAATCTGAATCAACAAATCAAAAGCCAATTATGGCTGTCAATTGCTTTAAAAACAAAAACCAAACCATGGAAAGTGAATGAGAAACAATGTTAACTGCTAATAAATGAAAGACACTGAAACCAATCTCGGATTTAAATATTTAGTCAAACCATCACCTAATTTAGAAAGCAAAGACGGTTCTGGATAGTGCTTATACATGGAAAATGGTTCTTACAAAAGAGTCTAAGCTTTATATGACATAGGATCATATAAAGTATAGCAAAGGGAAAAATAAAACCATACAAAACAAGCTTACGTGGGGAATTTGAGTTAATTAAGCATTTGATTTTATGCTAATAATATTAATATACAGCAAAAAAACAGACACTGTGGTGCACTCCTGTAATCCCAGCTATTCAGGAGCAAGAGATGGGAAGACTGCTTGAGCTGAGGAATTCCACACCAGCCTGAGCAATACAATAAAACTCTGTTTCCATAAAAAGAAAAAGAAAAAATATATATCTATATATAAATTGGGAAGGGATGATCAAATGCACTTCAAATCTTGGATGAGCATCTACTTTCCTTAGAATGTATATAAGGAAAGTGATACTCATAAAATGTCTTGTTATAAAAATAAGTAAGACAATCTTACTTATGAACAAAATTTCAGGGTTTTGCATATGTTTTTCTGTTGGTGGTGGATTTTTTTTCTCTAATAGACTACTGTTGACTGGAAGATTTTTTTTAAGAGAGTAGCAGAGTAGAAGAAGAAAAAGATGAAAGGTCCACTGCAAACCACATTTCTGTGTTTGGTTACTTCAGGAAAAGGTCAAAAAACATATTTTACATGAAACAATCTGCTAACCAAATTTTTCCTTTTTAAAAAAGAACTGAATAGTTTTAAAATAATTCCAAACATTTCCTTTTCTTTTTTGAGATAGTGTTACTCTGTTGCCCAAGGCTAGAGTGCCATGGTGTCAGCCTAGCTCACAGCAACCTCAAACTCCAAGGTTCAAGTGATTCTCCTGCCTTAGCCTTCCAAGGAACTAGAACTACAAGGACCTGCCACAACACCTGGTTAATTTTTTTCTATTTTTTTAGTAGAGATGGGGTCTCAGTCTGGTTTAAAACTCCTGACCTCAAGGGAATCCTCCTTCCTCAGCCTCCCAGAGTGCTAGGATTATAGGCGTGAGCCACCATGTATGGCCAAGGGTTAGCAAACTGTTATGGTCCATAGGATTTGGTTTTGTAAAATAAGTTTCATGAGACCAAGTACACCCATTCATTGACATATTTCCTATGGCTTCTGCTGTTACACTGCCACTGAGTAGGTGTAACAGAGACCATATAAGACACTATGCCTAAAATGTGGACAATTTGGCCTTT
Organism: Otolemur garnettii; assembly: GCF_000181295.1. Classification (NCBI taxonomy): domain Eukaryota; kingdom Metazoa; phylum Chordata; class Mammalia; order Primates; family Galagidae; genus Otolemur; species Otolemur garnettii. Next base: position 3,725,158 of record NW_003852542.1, on the reverse strand, counting down.
TACAGAATAAGCTTGCTGACTTCTGCACTAGAGAACCAAAATACTACAGAAATAACATTTCTTTTAATTATAGAAAAATCATTAAGAAATTACAAAAAAAAATCATTAATTCCTTTTATCTTGCCATAGTTCCTTTAATAATGAAGAAAGTAATATTCTTGGTAAAGACATGATTATGCTTTAATTGATTTGGTAGTATTCCCTCATTTATAAAATTCTGTGCATCTACTATGGTGGGAGTATAAATCTGTTCAAATGTTTTAAAGGGCAAGTTAGTAGTAGCTATTAAAATTTTAAATACGTAGAACCTTTGATATCCCACTTTACTTTTAAGAATCTTTTTTTTTAAGATTTGTTTTTTTTATTAAATCATAGCTGTGTAGATTAATGCAATCATGGGGTACAATGTGCTGGTTTTATATATAATTTGAAATGTTTTCATCAAACTGGTTAGCATAGCCTTCACGGCATTTTCTTAGTTATTGTGTTAAGACATAGGCTTGGCGCCTGTAACTCAAGCGGCTAAGACGCCAGCCACATACACCGAGATTGGTGGTTCAAATCAAGCCCAGGCCCGCCAAATGACAACAACAACTATACCAAATAATATCTGGATGTTGTGGCAGG
>NW_003852542.1:3721554-3724432 GCF_000181295.1 Otolemur garnettii | reverse complement strand
TATAGATATATGCAGTATACATGATATATTGCATATATATATTGCATGTTATGTAAATATATATAGTTCTGTAGAATAAACTCTGTAAAATACACATTATATAACACATTATAGTTGTATGTGCAAACAAAAATATCTGGATGGACACATGCCAACTTACTAACAGAAGGAATTCCTGAGGTAGATGGTAGGAAGTTTTATTGCAAAATTAATTACTAATACATTTAAACTTCTGCAAATTCTATGATGTAGACAGGAGAGAGGGAAAGAGAATGAATATAAATGAATGAGAACCAATTGAAATACTTCAGGAACTTTTGACTGCTAGTCCCAAACCATCGCCCCAGAGACAACGTAAGATGAGAAAAGTCAAAGTGCTAATTCTTCTTCCTGTCTCATTTCCAAAGGGTGGAGCATTTCTCCACAACGAATGTGGATTTTGTATATCTGTTTATGTATATTTTTTGTTCAAGACATAAACACAAGCAATCTACTTTACTTAGTGCTTAATCAAAAAAATAATGATCTGTTCCAATGTTGGAGGAAAACCAGTAGTGTTGCATAATATTGGCTAAAAGACAGTATGTAGTTTTCCAACACAATATACTCCCAGGGATTTTCAAGGTAAGTGTTAACACAATTTTCATCTTACAGGCACCCAACCTCCCCCTCAGATACAACTCCATTGCTGGACAGTATAGTTTGCTGCAACAATTATATATTATTAATTTTGTGGTATCAAAAATAAAAAAATAGTTATATCCTGTTATAGCTCTCGTCTACACTTTAAAACAAAAATCTAGATACACATACCTGCTTACCAGTGAAACCCTGACAGATAACCTTCGTATTTTTATCAATATAGAGATGGTTCCGTGAAGCTGTATAGGAACAATGCCGAATTCCATTCTGTGGCACTGGGAAGGAACGAAAATATGACACGTTATAATTCTTCCAAACTTTTGAATTATCAACTCAACAGCAAACCTTCTAATTCAAGAGTTACCTTGTGCTCATGGCAAATTTAAATGTCACTTTTTAAATAAGACACATTGACCACAGAAATAATTTGGAAAAACAAACAAAAAAGACAGTGTTTTACTCCCTAGCATCCCTTCTTTAAAGAGAATTACAATCCTAATAGTTTTTTCTTGAGGTGAGAAAGAAAAACTGAAGTATATCATTTTTATTCCTTAGAAAGAAAACTGAGTCTCAAAGATAAATGGCTCAAAGTAAATCCAGGAATCGAAACTAAGCATCATCCCCACTAATAATGTTTATTAAACAGCCACATTCTTTCCCAGTTGACCCTACTTTTTCAAGCCTGCAAACTATAGGTGAGCTAAAAGGCAAATTTTTTCAGGGGTACGAGTAAAAATTACTCTGCAATTCGTTCCCCTATAATAACATATTAAATGTTAAATCATAGAATAACACTTATCTAAAATGTAATCTGAAATCACTTAATTTGATTTCTTCTGATATAAGACTCAAGAACTCATATGTAAAAGAAATAGGAAAAATAAACTAAATAGGAATAGGAAAATAGACAAGTGGGAGAAACTTGTAAACAAAAAAAAAAAAAAAGGAAAGAGAAAAGAAAATACTTATTTGCGCATAACTCACTTCCCAACATACTATCAAATTCAGATTATCCTTTCAGTGGGAGAAACTTGTAAAAAAAAAAAAAAAAAAAAGGAAAGAGAAAAGAAAAAACACCCAAGTTGTTTCAGGAACCAATCTGAAGAAAAATTGAAAAATTTAACTAGTTACTACAATCAACTCCCCATATTTCAAAAGTAGTAAGAAGGAGAACATAGATGACTTTTAAAAACTATGGATTACCTTCTAAACTTCTATTAGAGCCACCAACCTGCCTTCTCTGTGGCCCATTTCTGACCCTTTCAAAGTAGCTAGACTGCTACACACCACTGAGGTAGCCTGTGAAAGCTAGCTCCCGAAAACAACATCCTATCACATATCTGTCCAAGGCCCACCCCATGCTTTCTGCCTTGAATCACTGTCTCAGGGCCTCCTAAATCCTCAGACCTCAGGTTCCAAAACTGAACATGCAGCAATATCTGCTCTGGCAGAGGTATTTGGAGTCCCTACAGCTTAAGGGAAGAGACAGGTCCAGATTTTGCCATTACCATCCAAGGAAAGGAGGAGCATTTGGCACATACAAGAATTGCTGGGTAAATGACAGCTATATTCTTGGATTATATACTATGCTAAATAAGGGGCCATGAGGATATTTGTGGGTCAAGTTCTGGCACAGTGGACACAGCTAAGCAGCTGACCCTAGGCCAGTGGACATCACAACAGGGATTTACTGCCTGAGAACCTACCGCCACTGAGCTGTGCAGCAGACTCCATCCCATTCAGTGCTCAGGGTCCATTCCTGGCCTTGGTTCCCTGTTCTTCCACCTAGACACCCACAGCCACAACGTGCAAGAGCTTTACTATTGCCTTTCCTCCCCTATTCCACCAGTCTCTCCCACTCCTGGAATCTTCAGGAAAAGGTTCAATAAAATCTTCAATGAAAGGTCCATCTGTCATGAGTTTTCAGACGAGAATGTAGAAGATTTAATTACAAGATCAGATGATAAGATCAGAATCTCTAGAGTATATATTTTCTAAAAGAAAATACTACTTTTTGTAGGTAATATTTGGTCTTCCACAAGTACTCTAATAAGAAAAAAAGATGAGAAAACAAGATCACATTCTGTGTTGACAAGAAAACTGTATGATGCCAGCCAAAGTTATCACTGATACTGAAATGAGAAAATGAGATACTGAAAACCTCCTATAGCATAATCAAGTACATATACTAGTTCCTGGGGTTGTTATGGCCATTCATTCAATCAAGATTTGATGT
>NW_003852542.1:3703824-3721407 GCF_000181295.1 Otolemur garnettii | reverse complement strand
AAAAAAAAAAAAAAAAAATTTGATGCCTTTTTTTTGAGACAGAGTCTCATTATGTCACCCTTAGTAGAGTGCCATGGCATCACAGCTCACAGCAACCTCAAACTCTTGGGCTTAAGCGATTCAAGTAGCTGGGACTACAGGCACCCACCACAACACCCAGCTTTTTTTTGTTGTAGTTGTCATTATTGTTTACTTGGCCCCAGACGAGTTCAAACCCACCACCCTCAGAGTATGTGGCTGGCGCTATAACCACTGTGCTACGAGTGCTGAGCCCTCAACCAAGATTTGAGAAGCATTTATGCCACACTACAATGCCAGGTATCAAGGATAAAGTGTTGAATAAGATAGTCCCAGTCCCCAAAGAGTACACAATCTATCTGAACTGACATAGAAGTGGGCCATTAACTGTACAATGTAAAAAGTACTATGATAGAAATAGACCCTAGGTATTGGGGGTAGATAAACTCCTCTATCACAAAGTAGAGAATTTTGTGTGTGTGAGAGAGGCAGGGATTATAAGGTTAAGGAATAAATTCTTCATTGGGGCTACTTCTAAATTGAACCCTTGATTATTGGCAGCTCACATCTAAAACCTCCAATACTTGACCTTTAAGCTCTTAAAGAAAGTAACGAGGTTCACCTGGTTCTTAGGCACGGTTTTTGACCTCTCCACAACTTTAACTCTGCCTTAGTCCTGGTCTATGCAACCCAATTTAGGCCTAAATCAACCAGACTGATATTTGGACATGCACAGTATCAACCAGGCACAGCAGGTCCAGACAAGGAACCACCAGCCATTATATGCTTCCTCGTCTGGCATACGGCTCTAAGACATACAGGCAAACTAAATGAGAAATGTTGGCAATGAAAATATCCTCTGAAATCCAGCAGAGAACCTTGGGGAGACCAGCAAGCCATGATTTGTACTCTAATAACCACAACACCTTGTCAATCCCAGAAACTCAGCCCACAGCAAAAGATGAACCTATCACTCTCTGCCCTTTACAACAAGCATGCTCTCCCACCTGCTGTGGCTGTGAGGACACGAAGGGGAGCTGTACACTGTAATAATACTCCTCACCTTTATTTTTGACTCCTCTACAGTCTTAGGTAACACACTCCAACCATGACCAACTCTCACTCTCCTGCTACTCCATGTCACATCTAATAACTGGTGCATATATTAAAAGTAATAAATATTGTTATCAAATCAATGATAAGTCTTACCATTGTTGATATCACAGAATGAAGAAAATCCTTTTTTGTTTTATATTTGCATTCAGATGGAAAAATGTAAAATATGCTTACATTCCAAACAAAACTCACCAAATTTTAAATGATGTATGTCATTCTCCTCATTCTTTCCCACTTTATGTAATTTAAGGCCCAGAATCAAGGGCTGGAGGCTCCCCACAAAAAGTGGCCCTCCATCCCCATCACGGCACCTCTTCACCTTCCGTCCCACAATCCTTCCACCACTCACCTTAACTTAGGCTTGTAAAAAGTGTAAACTTAGCTGCTATAAACATTACATCAGTTACACTAACTCTTTGTAATTGCTTTTCCTAATTATTCTCCACTCAAATAATCAAATGTTTTAAGTAATAGAAATAGCCTATTCAACTTCTGCTGAAGAGTATAAAGTAATTCATAACGCAAATCTTCAATTGTCTGTTTAGTCCTCAAACAGACTCATTTTGACTTTAAATACAAACCTGATCTCTATGACAAAGTGACCAAATTATTAGTGTAAGCTATTTCCTAAAGTTAAGTTTATAACACAGAGCATGCAGTAGTAGCCATACCATCTTACAAATCTCTAACCTTTCAATTAGAGATTCAATACACTCAACTTCCTGAGAATTTCATTTACACTAATTCCATATGAAGTCACATTTGAATAAAACATTATGCAGAAGGAAATCCCTAAATCCTCACGTGATATACATGCCTTGTAAATACAACAGCAGGGGAAGTTTGTAGGGGTTCTGAGATTAAGAAGAATGGAACCTGCAGACACTTTCATGTAGCATATGGTAAACACCATCACAGTCTACTAATGAATATACATCACTCTTTTTTTTTCTTTTTTTGCAGATTTTGGCCAGCTGAGTTTGAACCTGCCACCTCCGGCATATGGGGCCGGCGCCCTACTCCTCTGAGCCACAGGTGCCGCCCCAATATACATCACTCTTTTTATTGCATTATTTTTAAATAAAATTACTGAAGGTCAAATTTATTTCAGGATTATGTCAAGTATCATCTAAATACTTTTAAAACTTCTAACTTCAAATTCCATGACAGTAAGAACCATGTCTTGTTTCTTCTGGTGTCTCCCCTGGTATATGGTGCATATGCACTTACACAGGGTAGGTGCATGAGAAACATTTCACGGAATTTCAGGAAGACATGTGTCTACAAAAGAAACACATCAAGTTGAGTATCAAAAGATCCATCTTTTTTGAGAGTGAATTAGAAAATACTAATCTTAAACTTCTACTTTTGAGAAAAGAGGAAAAAAATCCCTATATCTGTTTTTGTACCTATAAGGATCATAGGTGTCCCTAAAATTTGTGTAGAAACTGCACAGAAGTCCAGCCCTAATCCTGCTGGTGGTCCCTAAAGCCTATTTTGTATTTCTGAAATAAAGATTTGGTTCTTAGATGCAATGGTAACAGATACTAGTATCACAAACATCACTAGTGAGGCTCTCCTTTCCCACTCTACACTTCTAAATGCCTTCCCTATTCTAAAAACACGCTTGCACACTTAGCAAACACACAGAAAAGGAAGGCAGTATCTTTGAGAAGGACAGTCAACTTTTTGAGTGGAGTAGCCAAAAAGTGAGACCTTCAAAACAGTAAGCTTCAAGTACCATGTGGCATATGCTGATGGAAGGATACCACATAGAGTCTTAAGACACGGGTTCTATCACCCCTTCTGGTATCAGTTGGAAACTTTCTAAGTTTATTTCCTCATCAACCAAACAAAGGTGTGGGGCCTGCTGGATTGTAAAGTTCACTTTCTGGCATTAAAATACCATAATTCTGAAGTTCAAAAGACTTTTAGAAAGACTCAATTTATAGAAATTCCTGACATGTTTAAAAAGACCTTTCATTGCTTTATACTTCTTAAAAAACTTCATTATCTTAATTTCAAAGGTGCTTATAAAATCTTATACTTTCTCACAGAAGTCTTTTGCATTAATTTTATTTTTTCTTCCCACTTCAATTGGCTTCTTTCCCTCTTTTCGTAAGCTATAAAACTGGAGTTTTGGGCTTGGCGCCCTTAGCTCAGTGATTAGAGTGCTGGCCATATACATAGAGGCATGTAGATTTGAACACAACCCAGGCCTGCTAAACAACAACTGCAACAACAACAAAAAATAGCCGGGCATTGTGGCAGGCACCTGTAGTCCCAGCTACTGGGGAGGCTGAGGAAAGAGAATTGCTTAAGCCCAAGAGTTTGAGGTTGCTGTGAGCTATGATGCCACAGCCCTCTACTGAGGGTGACATAGTGAGACTCTGTCTCAAAGCAAGCAATAAAAACCTGGAGTTTTGTTTCTGCCCTTCCAACAGGGCTCTGAAAGATCTCTCTCAGTGTTTACTTTTTTTTTTATTTTTTAAACTCAAATCAATATTGCAACACTTATGACCTTCAGCACATAATGTGTAATAAAGACAACAAAATTCCCAACATCTCCAGTTCCATTAACCTCAAAGCCCAAATAATTATGACCCCCTAAAAAAGGTTTGCAGGGTGCTGTAGCTACTATTTTTCTAGTAACAGTGAAAATGGGATTAGAAGATGTGGCATGGGAAAGAAGAGTCAGAGGTTTGTAGATTTAGAAGTGCTTATGTATTAACACTGTTACCTGAAACCACTGTAATATAAAAGATATTTTGGCTTAGATCCCATGGCTCTCAGACCCCTAATAACAAGTTAATCACATGACTTAGAGAATTTGAGACCACTCCAGCAACACAAAGATAAACTAGATCATCTCTAAGACATCACAATCCTGGGAATGTAGGCAGAAAGAACTTCCAATTTTGAAGATTGTTAAGTATTGCTAAGGGTGTACTAAGGAATTGTATCTTTTGGACATTCTTTCTTTCTTCTCTTGATTCTTCTCCTAATAAGATAGCAGACTTACCCAAGGATAGGATCTTTCAAAACCTCAGACCAACAAAAACCCAGGCGAGAAAGACATAGGTAAGCAACTATTTCCTGGGCTTCCTCACCTCAGCGGCTGTGCTACACAACTGGCATTCTACTTCCTAACCCACACTATACTCAGAGTAAGCTGGCTTAGACCTATGCCCAATACTACCTCATACTTGGTTCGAACTATTGACCAGATTATTGGGTATAACTAATCCCGTTTTTACTTGTGCTCATAACAGCCTCAACTGTCCTTTAAATTACACAATAGGAATCTCCAAAACACTTTCCCAAATAACTCTTTTCTACTTGCCAAAATCATCTAGGCAGACCTTTGACCTCAAGTGATTTGGACTCACATAGCTAAGTGTAGCTATTGAGTGCAGACTCAACACTGTACACTTTTAGAATGTAATCTCAAGAAAGGCGCCTGTGGTCCCACCTACTTGGGAGGTGGAGGCAGGAGACTCCCTTGAGCCCAGGAGTTGGAGGTTGCTGTGAGCTGTAATGCCACGGCACTCTACCCAGGGGGACAGCTTGAGGCTGACTCAAAAAAAAAGGAATTAAGGCTCACCCAATATTCAGTAAAAGCAGGAGAATTAGGAAGAAAGAAAACTAATATTAATTGAGTATCTATTACACATCAGACGTATTATATAAATTGCTTCACTGATTCTGCACAGAATCCAGATCATCCCGTACATCATTTCTAAGATGAACTATTTTTTCACTTTTTATCATCTCTTAAATCAGGATGCATGTGACAACCAATGGCATGTCACAAATTTAGTCATCGTTTTCCATTGATGAACAAAATAATGGCGCACCTTACAAGAGATGATGCTTCAGATTCATTGACATATGGTATTTTTTTCATGTAACTGGAAACAGTAGCGCAGAAACAGATTAAGAAAAGTGCCCAGGGTTATAATACAGACTGTAAAAGGACTAGCCAGACTTCAAACCTTCATGTGGCTAGTTTCAAAGTTCTTCCTACTATAACCTATCTAACAAGCACAGAGACTTTGAACACGGTGAAGAGTTTTCAACAGTCAGCATTCCTTAGACTAAGTTTTAAGGAACTGAAGTGTTCGCGCAACAGCCTGGTGGAGGTCCTGCAAATCAAGTGATTCAAGTCTCAGCCAACCCTAAGTTTCCAGAAGTCTACGGGGCCATACTGATACTGGACGCAGAAACCATTTTTCCCATGATCCACAGAAGGAACCATTCCAAGTGTAGGTCTCTTCTAGGCAAAGAACACAGCCTCACCCTCCAACTTCATACTGCGTACCATTCCCGGACCTCTTAGCAGACGCTCATTCTCCCAACTATGTTCATCCTGGACCTCTTCAGCCCTCTCTCCAAATAAGGCCAATATAGGCGCCACCCCCACTCCCGCCACTCGTCACTGCGCGGGCGTAAGAGCAAGCTCCCAAGTGTGCAGGGCTCTCAGACCCAAATCCGCCACCCTTCCCTCTCCAACCACCAGCGACCTAAGTTATCTCCCTGTTCCATGTACACCAAAGCTCCCTCATCCCAGACGGTCCCGGACTCTGAGTAGGAGCCGGAACGACTCCTGGCCCTTTACGAAGTCCCGCCCTAGAGGGCCCAGCCACTGCCTGGGACCGGACGCCGGGCACGGTAACCCCCCAAACCCGGGGAGGCCAGGACGGCGAACTTCCAGTCAGACTCACGGAGCAAGCTGCGCGACAGCAGGCGGGCGGCTCTTAGGCCGCTGTTGCCCGAGACCATGGTAGCGACAAGGGCGGCGGTCATCCGCCAATGACACTCTCAGGCCCCGGGGGACCTGACAGGGGCCTGCAGGAGGCGGAGGGTGGCCAGAGCATTCGCCTGAACAGATTTTCTTCCGCTGAGGCTCTTCACCGAACAGTAGGCAGCGCATCTTATCAGAAAAGCAGGAAATAACTCGGGTCTCCCTCAAAACTGTGGGTTTAGCATTAATTATAATCAGAGCTCAGGGGCGCCCCAGGCGAGCGGGCCAGCGCGCGGCCTTGTGGGTAATGTAGTTTGACTGGGGGGCGGGCCCGGGAGCGCGCGCTGCGGGGCGGGCAGCGCGGAGAAGGCGGAGTCAGTGGCGCGGGGCCGACGCGGACCTGGGAGACCCGGGGAGTGGAGAAGCGGAGAGGTGAGGGGCGAAAGGCAGTGCCAGGGCTTTCCGGGTCCCAGACCAATTTTTACACGTTTGTTTTTTTCATCTGGCATGTGGAGAGGATAACACTTAGCACTGCATACCCTCGCGAGCCCCGGGACCAGTGACCGGTGAAGGGAAGCATGTGAGGAAAGAGACCAAAAGCTCTGTTACTGACACTTAATTTCTTCTAATATAGATGTTTGGGTTAAATCAACTATCATACAGTTTTTGACTAGCACTAAGTGTATGAGAGTCTGTTCCCTGGGGAGCCTAAGGACTGAAATAGCAAAGGTGCCTTTGCTATTTGGACAAGCCATTCGCTTCTTCTGTAGCTCTAATGAACCAGTACAGAGTCCCGGAGTCCAAATGTGAACATTCTAGAAGCTGTGCTCCTGATTAGCAATGAAATTAAAATTTTAATTTATTCACGCTCAGCGCCTGGCTCAGTGGTTAGGGCGCCGGCCACATGCACCGGAGCTGGCGGGTTGGAATCCTCTCAGGCCTGCTAAACAACGACAACCACAAAAAACTAGCCAAGTGTTGTGGCGGGCACCTATAGTCCCAGCTACTTGGGAGGCTGAGGCAAGAGAGAATCGCCTAAGCCCAAAGGTTGCTGTGAGCTGTGATGCTATGGCACTCTACCGAGGGCGACATAATGAGACTCTGTCTGAAGAAAAAAAAAATCTAATTTAATCAGTCGTATAACTTGCACCAACCTGTGTGATGGTAGAGTAAGAGAGATGGCCCAATATTTCCTTTATGATCCAGATATTGTTAATCTTAGGTTGGACTTGATTGCCAACTGTTCTCCTGGGGGTTCTTGTCCCATGATAACTAAATTCCTCAGAGTTAGATAGTATCACTTGTTTCCAAATGTGTCCAGTATGATGTACTGGACATCTTTATAGCAAATAGCAAAATCCTTCTTGAGCTTTAATTTGGTAGTAGTTATTTATTCAGTTTCATTAAATTGGCAAAATGCATGACACAAAATGTAATTCCAGTATGATTTTAATGAATTTGTGTTTTTATGAAGATGGGTTTTAGTTTGCACACTTGATGTATCCCTATCACCTACAACAATGTATATGTGGTACCAAGAGAACACATTGCTGTCTTTAGATGTCTAATAGTAGAATATGTATTATTTATTGAATACAAAGACATGTTTGATGGGCTTAAGGATATTTTAATTGTTTGCAATAACTACACCTTCACCCCAGTTACATAGCTCATAGAAAGGGAACAGTAGCACTAGACAGAAACTGTGCCATTCATCTTTAATTGCATGTTGAGTTTTGGAATCAGACATTTAGATTCAAATTCCACCTCTGCCATTGGCCAAGTAACCTCTGGGATTCAAGTTTTCTCACTGAGATAGTGATGGAACTCCTTATCTTATAAGAGTTGTAAGCAGGCTTGAGGCCCGTTGCACAGTGGTAATGGAGCCAGCCATATACACCAAGGCTGGCAGGTTTTAACCCAGCCCGGGCCAGCTAAACAATGACAACTGCAACAAAAAATAGCTGGGCATTGTGGCCAGCACCTGTAGTCCTAGTTACCTGGGAGGCTGAGGCAAGAGAATCCCTTAAACCCAAGAGTTTGAGGTTGCTGTGAACTGTGATGCCATGGCACTCTACCCAGGGCAACAGCTTGAGACTGTCTCAAAAAAAAAAAAATCAAATTAAATGCCAAGCTAAATCCCTGCAACACTGCTGAACCCACCCCAGTACCCTAGCATGGGTATTGATCAAAGAGTACTCAAGAAAACTTGAGTTTAGAAGGCCAACCTAAATGTATGGTTGCCTCATTTCTGGAGAACTGCAAAGGCAGGAGGCTAGCTGGACTGGCCCTTACTGGTAGGCAGGAGGGTCAGTTTTTGGTGTAGCAAGATGTGTGATATTCCCATGAGTGAAATAGATGCCAGGAAAGAAAGCTGATCTTCCCCATAAGAGGACCATCCTCTGGGCCAAGGAACCCTAGCATAAGAGATGGTAAAAAACCCACAGAGGGAGGAGTGCCAGGGAGAGTTATAAGAGGTCAGTGAAAGAGCACATAACTCACATCAGGGTACTGTGCAGGAGAGTGGGAGAGGAGGTTCTGAAAAATCCATCCACAAAGAGCGAGTGTGGACCATCAGAAGAGACAAATAGCACCATGTTAGAGATGGTACCATATATCATCCTAATCTCGCAGAAGCCTAGAGCAGGTTTCCTCAAACTACGGCCAGCAGGCCACATGCAGCTGGCCTAGAACATTTATCCAGCCCGCTGGGTGTTTTTGCCGCTGCTGCCTGTCCTGCTTAGCAGCCGACTTGTCCTGGGGCCCCCAGTCTGGCCCTCCAACAGTCTGAGGGACAGTGCACTGGCCCCCTGTTTAAAAAGTTTGAGGACTTCTGGCCTAGAGGAAGGGTATGAAAGAAGGAAGGGTTAAAGAAGAAGGAGAAGAAAGTAGACCTTGACCCTTTCTATGCTGCAAGTTAAAGAGCCACAGATCATGGCAGAACTGCAAACCGGGGAGGAAGAGCTGTACATTAGTTATAAAGTTGAAACTTTTAATTGTTGATTTTTTTTTTTTTTGAGACAGAGTCCCACCTTATCACCCTCAGGAGAGTACCGTAATGTCACAGCTCACAGCAACGTCCAGCTCCTGGGCCCAGGTGATTCTCCTGCCTCAGCCTTCCAAGCAGCTGGGACTACAGGCACCCACCACAACGTCCAGCCATCTCTCTGTCGCAGTTTGGCCAGGGTCGGGCCTGAACCCACCACCCTAGGTACATGGGGTCGTGCCCTATCCACTGAGCCACAGGCACCGCCCTAATTGTTGATTTTTGAAATAGGTAAATTATTCCCATGGATCAAAATCAAAAGGTAAAATAAATGTGTATAGTGAGAAGTCGTCCCTCCACCTGTCTTCCCACTATTCAGTTCTTCCAGGAGAAACCAATATTGTCCATTTTTTTATTAGCTTTCCAGAGCTATTTTGTGCACTTTGATCTACTTAGTACTTTGTGTATGTATTCAGGCATATGCATATATTCATTCCTCCTACCACACCCTTCTATATGCTCTCACTAATGTGGGAATAAGCAAGGATGATTATAGCTTATGTACAGGGCTGTTGGGGAGTCAGGAAGCTAGCAGTCAGAGTGGCTGGTGTCCATGGTAGCAGCCCCAAGGGCAGTGTCCTTTTCTGAATAACGTAACGTAAAGTGGTCTCTGCTCTTTGTAGCCAAGAATCTTGGCAGGTGTGAACTTACTAAGAAGGTTCAATCTGTTAGAATAAAGTTGGTCATTTTCATTGTTTTTAAGGAAGTCAATCAGTTATAGTGACTGATGGGTGTAAATCCATCAGACCAGAAAGGGAGAGAGTCAACCAAGAGACTGGTGGGTTTTCTACCTGATCAAGGAATTTTGACTCTTTATGTATAAAGCAGTTACAGTTCCGTATCTCACCTTGATTTTAATATGAGCCCCATTCTACCAGGATTCCAGATCTATCTCCTTTCGCCACAGTTTTGTCTAAATCCCTAGAGTAATGCTGGGGTGAGGTGGATGCAATGGAAGGAGCATTTGGTCTTCTGTCAGTGTAGGCTTCTCCTGATATGTACATCCTTTCCTCAGCTATTAGTCTGAACAGCTAGTGCATCATCCCTTACTCCTACTTGTGAGCCCCCCTTTGTTGTAACTCAATGAGCTATCTCTGGTCTCTTCCCAACACATAGCACCTTTCAGCCTCTCTGAACTGCAGGACACATCCCTACTTGCTGAGACATAACTATTTAGCTACATCTTGCCTCCAGTCTGTTCTCATAGTCTGTCTCACACACATGTACAAAGTCCTGCTTCATGGAGCCGTCAAACTTGTCTAGTGATTCTTTTGATTATTCACCTCTCCTCATTCAAGTTGAGGAAGTGGGGGAGGGGCTGGAGGCATCAACACCTAAGCTCTCTTAGTTTCTCTTCTTCTTCCCTAAACTGAAGATCCTTTTCTGTTCTTAGTTATATTAACTCATATTTTTGTCCTAAATCTGAATTATTTCTCTTCTTGAGTCTTTGAGTAATAGACTTTCCTAGAGTAATAGACTCTGAATGCTGAACAGAAATTGGTGAGGGAAGAGGGGTAAATATTGAAGAGGAGGGGATGAAAGAATAGAAGAAAATATGGAAAGGAAAAGTACCTATTAATATTATAAAGTATCTTGCTGCCATTATCTTCATGTTCTAAGGTTTTGTGTGTATTCACCCAGGCAGTCTGACTCTGACATGTGGTAATGAAACAAAAAGAACCTTCTCTAGACCAAGTTCTTCCAATTTCTTTCTGGGAAAAAAAAGAATCTGCCTTCTAAAAGAAAAACAGCTGCTTCATCCTTGGTGATACAAGCACACTCAAAGAGACACAAAATGTACTATAGCCAAGAGAGGCTGAGGCCTCAGGCTGAAGAATCAGCCTAAACCCTCAGGCCTCACAGTGGATATCTCTAATCCCTTAGTAAAACACATGGAAGCCTAGGGAACTTCTATCCTTGGCCTTTTTAATGGACGGTGGTACAGTAGAAATCAGAAACACTTAACCCCAGATACTACTTCTGCTTTTGCAGAACTAGGAGGAAAGATGAGTTAGAAAGGCAGGGGATTATTGTCATCTGAAGTGAAGCCTCAAAGAAAGACAAAATCATACAGCACAATTCTAAGAAACAGCTAGCTAGCACAACTGACTTAAGCAGAGGCAGACTCTTTTCCTCCTCTGACAGGGACTGGCACTGCTAGTTTGTTTACCTTTCCTAATGATTGAGGACAAGGACTTTCTGAAATGAACCTGCAGGGCCCTCCTGAAAGCCAGTGACAATTTATTGAATTATTGATTCACTCAGCACCTCTGAAAGAGAGGTTTTATTTGCATTGAACCGTATGGGAGAGGCAAGAATTTTGACCTTTCCTCTAGAAAAAATGGATTACAAATATAATTTATTTTTCTTGAGCACCATTGCAGATTTGGCCTGGTGGGAAGCAGACTTTGAATACCCTGTGCAAGAATGCTGTAGGCACCAAGCCTCTTGAAGGAAAGGGAAGAGAGCACGTCTGGACAGAGCGAGAGGTCTGTCATAGTCCCGACAGCAGTCTTGGCAAGACCCTTAGAATTGCTCTGAATGAGAATAAAATGGTCAGACCTCTGTACCTCCACATGGATCATTTCCAGATGGAAGCATCCCTGGGAAGGAGCATAATCTTGGCAAGCCAACTCCCTGCATCCAGGGAATTTCTGAAAGCATGAGGCAGACAGCTGATGGCTCTTTACTAACAGCACTCCAGGAGGGTGCCCTTCATTGAAGGGGCATCTGGGTAGCACATCACAGATGTCCCTTCCAAGAGAGACTCTGCTGAAAAAATCAAGAATCAGTCCTTAGCAGAATCATAAAAAGATAGCTTGGTTTGCATCCATCCTTTCCTCATTCAGTAACCTTCTCCTTCCTCTGAAGATGGCCCATTTCTTTTTCCAAAATAGCTGGTGCTCTCATACTGTCGAACACTAGGTCTAACCCTTCTCCTACCGCTTATAAGAACTTCTGCAGACTTCTGTTGTATTACTCAGCAGCACTGTCATGTCAACATTAGATATCCTGGGGTTTGGAATTAGGTTAATGGATAGCACCTCCCAAATTACATGTTTGTATTTCAACAGAGATTGCCAATGTCTCCACACAAATTAGGGATTCATGTTGAAAATTCTTGAAAGACACCAGAAGAGAACAAGATTCCCTGAGATGCTGAAGGAAGGCTTGAGGAGGGAGTAATGGGGAGGGGCCCAAAATAGTGTCACAAGAATTGGTACTAAATGAGAAAAAAACAGGGCCCTAGGGCCTATGCAGAAGAAGGATGGAAGTTCCTGAGAAGCTGGTATGGCCTGAGAAATGACTCCCAGATGAAAGAGAAAAACCCATATTGTAGGAGCACAAAAAAATGCCATGAGAATCAACTCTAAAGCTATAAGGTTAGGGAGACTCTGGCCCAACCTCCACCACTCATCTTGTTCAGCATTTTCATGGTTTGGACTTTGAAAGTTGCCTTTTCCATTGGGCTTTATGTAGTTGTGAAATAAGTGAGAGTGCTGGGCTTTGATACCATTTGACAGAAGGAGATAGGATCTGCCTGGACTCAAAAGGAAACATGCCCTTCCAATGCCATTCTGGAACTTTATCTAACCATCCCACTGAAGAGTTAGTTCATTCTCAACAAGGATGAACCTTTGCTTGACTTGGTTTCAGTCAATACAAAACTCATAAAGTTCTTCATTATAAATTTTAAAGATAATTTCTACTTTAGGATTTTTTTCTTTTCAGTATCTTCCAACTTTTCTCCAAGGTTAACACATTACTTTTATAACCAGAAAGAACAATCGTTTCATTTTTTAAAAAAATGAAGTGCTGAACTTAGAACTCAGACTCTATAAAGCTCTGTTAACAGAGATTTCATCTGATAGAAATGCAAATTATTTCTGTCCAGTAGAAGAGAAAACAAAAGATTATGGTTTTGTTGTCCTGTAGGATATGTCCCAATTTTACATCTCACCTGGAATTCTGTGTGCCTCAGTTTCCTCACTTTTAAGGACAATAATAGTACCTACCTCATTTTTATGAGGTAATCCATGTAAAGCACTTAAAAGAGAGACTAAACCCTAGTAAGTAATAGTCAACACTCAGCATATATTGATCATTATTTTCATAGGCTCACTTAACTGAAAAATCTAGGGCAATCCTTCAGTTTCAGACATAGCTGGATCCAGTTACTTAAATAAGTCATGAGGGCTTATTTCTCTCCAAGCTTACATCCTCCCAGCTACAACCAAATCTTTCAATAAGAATGCCTGTGTCTCACTTCCTCCAGCAATTGAGGAGGCAGTTGAACTGATTAGAAAGATTTGAGTGTGCTTGTAGGTACAAGTGTCAGCAGGGTGGCAGTAGTGCAGATCATACATTCCAGGCAGAGGCAAAGGTGCAGAAGTAGCTTCACACCCTGAAATCTGTGTCCTGCCACCACCACTTACAGGCTCAAAGCCCTATACTAACACATATGTGCCTGATTATTCTCACTCCATAATCTTAGGCTAAGACCTTCAAATGCTTGATAACAACAAAATGGTATCTTTCCTTTTAAAAACAATTCCCTATGAACTCATCCTGAAGTGAGGCAAGATGAAATGGCAGGTGGAAAAGAAACAAGATCTTGCTTGAAAACATGAAAATAGCCTCTGCATGTCTACCCAGTGCTGGTGAAAGTGACGCAGCTCACCAAAATATTGAAAAGAATATGAGGGGAAGCAAAGACAGTCCTGAGCTCAGATCTCTGTCCAGCACTGCTGCAGTGTCACCTTGGGAAAATCACCTAACCTCTCTGTATTTAATGAGGCTCAAAGAGAAACTCGCCAGCTCTGCCGTGTGCTGCAAACAGGATGATGGACATTCAGGTCTTCCTCCTCTACCCATCTGTGCCTCTCGATTCTTTTGACAGTCATAAGGACTCAAGAAGTGACCTCTCTGTCTCTGTCACTCTGACAGAGTTAGATGTGGCAGCGGTTTAGCTGTGGAAGCCCACACTCTCAGGCAGCATTGCTGGGTGCACCCTGCCTCCTGCCCAGCAGTGCTACGGGGAACCTGTAGCAGTGGCCACGGATCTGTGGCTTTGCAAATCCACCACCTCCCTCATTTTTGATGACCCACTATTTTCTCACCAGACAATTGGGGCCCCTTCTCTATAGCTGCCTCTGAGAGAAGTCATGTCCTGTGGTGCTAGTTAGACCCCTCTGGTCGTCTAAGGGAAGCTATTTTCAAAGACTCCTCAGTGATTTTCTACCTCTACCTCTGCCTCTGCTGTAACATAGGTGGCAACTTCTTTGCTAAAGAAGAGGGAACCTCTTCCTGACACACAAACACTTAGCTTCACAGATTTAGTCTCTGGGGGACACCCCTTTTGCATGGCTTCCACTATATAGAAAACATGGATCACAATAACTACTTCACAGAGTTATAAGGAATAGAAAGAATAATTTATACAGAAAGTACATTGAATACTTCCTGGCCCGTAGATCTGTGGTAATGTCAGTTAAGCTTCCCTCTAATCCAATTAGCTTATTTTTGTGATGACATTGGAGCAGGCATTTAAGTAATGCCTCTGTGTGAAATATATTGCCAAAAGTTTTAGATCATTGTTAAAGTGAAATAAAACCAGACAGTTACTTAATATATCAAGCTATTGGATAGCATCGCCTCATTCTAAAAAGATAGACAGAGAGAGAATGCAGCCTGCTTCCTAATCTACAGGAACCTCAGAGTGATTTGTCTTCCTGTAGCCTTAAGCCAGCCTGGGGGATAAGTCCAGCCCAATTTTTGTCTCACTCCTGACAGGCAGCAACCCCAGATCCCGCAGCTCTATTTTCTCCAATAACTACTCAGGAGGCAGCTCTTCAGGGCAGATGTGGATGTGACTTATCAGGGGCTGGCAGATGTGGCTAAGAATGGTACTCTTAAGTTTTGCGATCATTTTGTTCTGATTGTTAGAGGGAATCATAGTGCTTAGAGAGCACAGATTCAGTGTAGAAGGCCTGTGAGACCTTCCATGCCTCCTGGGTTTCCTTCCCTGCCATCAGGATTCAGCCCTACATGATGAGGCACTTAAAACCCTGGTCTACTTGTCTGGTGTCAGACAAGTGGAATGTAAACACAGAGCAGTGAGGCTACTGTATTTTATTTAACTTCAGGTTTTTCTTGCATTCCATTTTCTTCCTGAAAATTAGCCCAAATGGGAAAACAAAACCTCTTGTCATTAAAAAAAAACAGCAGAGAGATTTGCATGTCCTAGGACATACACAGGGTGGCCATAAAGTTTGTATGCATTACACATGCATTTTATGGCCACCCTGTATTTAGAAGGAAGCAGATCAAGAAATATCTCCCATCTTTCTTAACACCAAGCCTGGCTGTGAGTTAGAGCAACAGTTGGAACCAATAGAAACCTCAGCAACTTTGGCCCAGTGATCCTTCTTCAGAATCTAAGGAATCAGAATCTCCTAGGTGAGGCTTCTCACGAATTTGTATTCTCAAAAATACATCCACCTGATCCTCACACCGCTGCTGGCATTTGTTAACTTTTTCCTTTTGACCAATACCTGTATTTTGACCAATATCAATACCTTGATCTTCCTTCTTTTTGCTGGTTATACATGCGCCAGTGTTGAGGATAACAATGTCACAAAGAGCATCAAACTACCTATCAAATGCAAAACTACTAATGGAGAAATACAGAGTACAGTATTTGTAGAGAGATACTGTAGAGTGCAACACGGAATGAAGATGGATCTTAGAAACTTGCTCACTGGTATTGGATTGGTCTCTTCCTCTCCTTCCCTCCCCTTCTCCTGACTCCCTCACTTCCCTGGGATATATAGCCCCTCAGCATAACTGTGAGGAATGAGAAAGAGGATAGCAAAAGTTTGGGGTTACAAGAGAATACTTTTTTCTTTGGAAATAATTATAGATTTACAGGAAACAGTGAGTGATGGAGAATGCCTACTTACCAGTGAATAGTGGTGAAAGTTCCTGGCTTCCCACTTGGCCTTCTGTGATAGGCAGGGAGGGAGAAAGTGACTCACTACTGCCTGATGGGAGTGGAAGTCCAGCATCCCCTTATGGTCCTCACTAACAACTTTGAGGAAGTTTTATTATATCTCAGTAAGGATGAAAGTTCCAGATTCCCCAAAAGACACTATGCTGGCTGCAGGTGTGGGAGTGCACTTGTTACAGCTGAGCAAGGATGGATATCTAGGCTACCCACTTGGCCTCTCACAGACAGGAAGTGGGATAGGACCATGTTTTTGTCCATGGTAATTGGCTAGGGTAGAGTGGTTATTTTGTCTTGCTAGGCTGCCCATTCCCTGATCTTTCAGCTGGAGAGAGTATGCTTTTCTATTGTTAGCATCTCTGGGATGCTGACATCTCCAGAACCCTGTCTAGGATGTATGAAGCAAGAGGAAACTCCAGGAAAGTCATATTGTCATTTGGGTCTCTAAATCCCTAGTCAGCCTGCCATCTTCTCCCTGCATTTCAGAGTCTCCCTATATTTGTTTTGGGTGTAATGCACAGGAATTGTGGCTGTACTTAATTAGAGAAATAGGGAAAAGTATGTCTACTCCATCATGGTCTAGAACCGATACCTGAAAGCAAAATTTTATGCTCCAAAAGTAGGCATTTGAGCTCAGATCTAAGACTTAAAAATCCTAACCAATCCCTTCCATATTGTAAGAGTTGATCCTAGTAAAATAAATATATTGTTCTTGGGGAAATAATAACACCCAGTCTAGAAGCTAAGAATTTTATGAACATAGACTTGAAATATTTTAGGGTAACTTGACAAGGGGTATTATAAGAGTGTTCTAATAAGCTGAGTTTGCTAGGAAAGCACTCTGTTTCTGATGTTTTGCTGCACCTGTTTTTTCTGCACAGCCATTGAATTGACTTATTGTGTGATTGTTTCAACAAAAATTTATAAACACCTGATTTGAGTCATCTTTAAGTCTGAATGGCAATTGGAGAATCCATAAATAAATAAATATGTTTCCTCCATTTGAGTAGTTCATGGTTTCTATTAACCATGAAATTATAATCTAATCATGATCATAGTAGCAGGGGTAGTATTGATGAAAGGAGTATGTAAGTCCTGAAATATTTGTAGGATTTGGATAGGTGGAGTGGAGAGAAAAATATATTTTAGGAAGAAAAGAAAAGTAAGAGGTGTTATCATAAAAGTAATTCCCAGATGAAATAAAGGGAAAGTAAAGATGGAAGAAATAATCCTTGAAAACCAAGCAGACCAAGGAACTTTGATTTATAGTAGCCATGACAGCGTATCAGCTCTATTTTGCTATTACTTTCATTGTTTTTCCATATATCTGATCTGAATAAGAATTAAAAGGGCTGGGCATGAAAGTTCACATTTGTAATCCCAGCACCTCAGGATACTCAGGCAGAAAAATCACTTGAACTCAGAATTCAAGACCAGCCTGGGCAACATAGTGAGACCCTATATCTTAAAACACATGCACACAAAACTTTCCAGGTGTGGTGGTACACAGCTGTAATCCCAGGGATTCAAGAGGCAGAGGAATGAGGAACACTTGAGCCCAGGGATTCAAGACTGCTGTGAGATATGGTCTGGCCCCCACACTCCAACCTAGATGACAGAGCAAGATCCTGTCTCTAAAAAGGAAAAAAAAAA
>NW_003852542.1:3691176-3703622 GCF_000181295.1 Otolemur garnettii | reverse complement strand
CTAGTAAATCAGCCTCTGCACTCAGTCAAGACAGGATTTTCCCAGTAAGCCCTTAATTGCCTCAGTTTTATTGGCTGTTAGCAGTTAAACCCAATGATTTGGGCTTACACATGAGATTGATGGCTGTGCCCTAGGAGCTTATCTCTACCAAGAAGTTTAAACTGCTGCCTTGATCCCTCTGCTTCCTGATCCTAAGATAAATGAAAATTCAACTCAAAAGAATTATATAGCTTCTTTGAAGGTGAACAAATAATCTTGTCTAGCTCCATACAGGAGAATTTTCAGGCGTTCTCAAAACAGAAGAATATAATAATGTATGCTTCTACTTTATACACTTTCTGTGTGGTGTTGGGGAAAGTACTTTGAGCTATTTTACACTACCTCATGGCTTTGGGTCCCTCCTTGATAAAACTGAAGTGGAGATTACCAAAAGAGCATTTTTAGACATATTTGAAGGCCCTTCGTGACACACACCTTCCTTTGAGGGAATTCCTGCCCCTCTGAGCTTGTCCTGCAATAACCAACTGGAGCAGCAGAGAAATCCAACCCATGGGGGCACCTTGACAGGATTGCCAGTGACTTGGACAGAATTAGGAAACAAAACTGTTATTGCTAAGTTTTAGATAATTGAGATGGAAGACAATATATAGTTGGGGAAAGCCACAATATAAAGCCAAGAACAAAGTGAATACACAAAAGAAACCAAATTGCCACAAATTTAGTGGGTCACAAAAACACAAATTTATTATCTTATGATTCTGAAGGTCAGAAGCCTGACATTGAGTCTCATGAGGCTAAAAGCAAGTTGTTACCGTAGCAGGGTTGCATTCTCTACTGGAAGCTATAGGGGAAAGTCTGTTTCTTTGCCTATTCAGCCTCTAGAGACCACTTACATTCGTCAAACTTGTGGTCCTTTTCTTCTGTCTTCAAGCCTAGTAATGGTGCATCACTCTGACCATTTTCTCATGGTCACATCTCTGACCACAGGTGGGAAAGATTCTCTGCTTCTAAGGACTCATGTGATTAGGTTGGTACCCCTTGAATAATCTGAGATCAATCATCTCATCTCAAAGTCTTTAAGCTTAATCAAATCAGCACAGTCCCCTTTGCCATGTGAGGTAGCACAAGAAAAGGTCCCAAGGGAATGTGGACATCTTTGGAGCTATTATTCTGCCTGTCACTGTATTTCAGCTATTCAGTGTGCCACCAGATTTGAAAATGCTGGATTAAATTATATAACCAAGGCTCCTTCTGTCATACAGATTCTATGAACCAAGTCTTTCCTGGGTGCTTTAGGGAATTCAAGAGAAGACAAAAATTCATTTCTTGCTGACAGTCGAACTTGAAAGACAAGGCTAAGGTACAAAAAGCAGTTAAATAACTTTTTAAGTGTGGCAGAGTAGTATTGGCTTCTCTCTAACTTCCTTTATTTGTCCCCATTCTAATCTCTAATGAAAGGAGGATTTTAAAATAAGAATACAATAAATTTGTGCTATGACAGTGGTCAGTATTATCCAGTGGAGGGTGTATGTAGGTGCCCTACTCTTAAGAATTAGCTTATTAGTATATTCATCATTGTCCTTTCACTGGTCTCAAACCCAGGGCAGAAGTGGAGCAGAATTCAGGTAGAACTCTGGGGAGGACTGAAAGTGAAGAAGACAAAGAAAAGGAAGGAGACCAGTGGCCTTTAGTTATCCACTTAGGCCTGACTCTGTTGAAATGAAGAAGACCTGACAAGAACAGTAAAGTGATTCTCACCATCCTCTGGACTGAGTTTTCATGATATCATGCAGTAAGACCTAGGGCAAGTAGATGGCACCTGCCGCGGCAGAACTGTACAAGGTTGTGCTACATGCTGCTCAAGCACACAGAACTTATCTCCTTTCTGCCTAAGAGGGATTTTCATTTTTTTCTCCAATATTAGAGCTTTCTACCTTTTCATGTGCTTCCTAAAGGCCAATTATGTGCTCAGCTCCATTCATTCATGGCTGGAGTGGGTCTTACCTGTCTGCTAGGCTATGATATCTTCCATCCCCTCCACAATAACACACCCCCCATCACTCATCCATGCTTGTTTGTTGGGCTTGGAAATATTAGCAGGCCAATATTAGAGGGTCTGGGGATAATGTTAGAGAATGCTGACATTATTCCCAGACCCTGACCTGCTGATTTGATTTACATGCCTTCACAAACAAAATTGAAACAAAAACTTTAAATTGTTTGAGGTGTTCCTATGTCCAAAAATCTATCCCTGTAGGATAAATGTTTGAGATACTAAGTCTTTAAAAAGAGGTTAAAACTGTAATTTTATAGAATGGCATCAATTTTGTGAGATAAGGTGAAAAATATCTTAACTCATGGGCCCTTATCCTGGAAGGCTTCCATAGCTTCAGCTCAAACTCTTTTTTTCTACCACATTTCTCATTATAGACATTAGTTTATCCCACACTCTACCGTTAACTTCTCAGCCTTTCTCAAACATATTGTACAATTCTGTATCCTTAGTTTAAATATAAAAAAGGACCCCAATACCTTGAGAAGCCACCTATAGAGTGTAAATAAGGTTAAGGCTCTGCTTTAAAAAATGCAAAAAGAAATTGGAAGTCATCAGTTTCTTAAGATTGCCCTTCCTCCACCTTTACTCAACTCTCAACCTGCAGACTGCCTCTCTGTGGCTTCTTCGACCTGGAACCCCCTAGTGTTTATTATAACCTGCTATTACCCGGATACAGTTGGAGAAAGGAGAGGAGGCCAAAAGCCCTTTGTGATTGCCCAAGGTCTCAGTCTCCCTTTCCACTCTGTGCCAGAAAAGGTCAGAAAAGGGCTTCCAAAGGCAGGTGCCTAGAGTGTGATAAGTAGCTGAATTATCTTTTCTGCTGGTTAATAACTAACTGGCTTGCCTTCTTGATTGGGTTATCTTCAAGGTCTGCATGGCTGTTTGCCTTTCCCCTGGCAAGAAAGGAGGTGTTTTCTTTCATCACAAATGCAATAAAAGAACAAAACATCGAGTGACCAAGAAACAAAGATGCCAGAGGAAATCTGCTCTATAATGTGAAACTATCTTCAGGGTTTCCTGGACTTAGTGGCTTAGGTCTTTAGAGTTAATCAATCATTTGTTCCCTTAATAAATATTTACTTAGCATTGCCTAAGTGTTTGGACCAGTGCTCAGTGGTGTGATACAATGGTCAGCAAAGGAAGCTTTCTCATACCTGAAGCAGCAAAGACCCAGCTGGGGACAACAGAGGAGGTCATAGGTCTGACAGCATATGCTTTGGCTTCAAACAGGTTTTTATTCTTTTTTCTTACTTATTCACTATAGACAGAGTGGTAAATATGGTCTGGGAGTCAGGAGACCCAGGACTTTTATCCTGCCATTGACTACTTAAGACTTTTAAAGGTACATTTTGTCTACGCATTACATTTCTCATCTGCCAAATGGCAACATGTATTTCTGCCTGACTATGGCCCAGAACTATTTTAAGGATCAAATGTAAATTGAAATTCTACTGGACCATAGATGATACTAGGTAAATACAGGACATTTTCATGTTATCTTAATGCCTCAAATCCTCAAATCCAGGCACCATAGTTTTAAATATCACAGCCCAAACTAAAATACGAATCCCATGAAGAGTTAGAGAAAACCCAACTTAACCACAGACAGTTTGAGCAAATGCATTATAATTCCATGCCACAGAGTCACATGGAGTCTGGTTGATGTTGAATCCCTCCCTGGATGACAAAAAGTAATTCCTTCAGAGCCATTGATCCTTGTTATTTCTGATCTATGGATGGAGGAGACAGAACCCAAATTTATTCCTGTGTTAAAGCCATAGACAATATAGGAAAAGATTTGTTGTCCAATCCTGAGTACTTGTAGACACTTAACAAATGGTGCTACCAGTGAATGAGGGGTTCAAATCCTGCCACTGAAGCAACCTTGCTTGAACTTCACAAATGTTTGGGTTCACTGGTGGAAGAAGCCAGAGAGTAAGGGAAGGTCCTTTTCCTAGGTCAGCAACAGAGCTGAGGTCAGCATGTCAAGTCTGTTATTGAATTGCTGACAATACTCTTTAGACCTGGTACCAACTCCCTGTCTATGAGGAAAACTGCAAAGAGAGGAAAGTATGTCTCTGGAGACACACAGCCTACTCAAGGATGTCATGATATTTGTATTGTCCAAAACTGTCTTTTTAAAAAGGTCTTGTCTCTTGTCAAGTGATACACTCTAAGGATCCCAGTATACTTTTATACTCAACTGGGGAATATAAATTGTGTAGTCTGTTCTTAGGTATAAAAACAAAATTGTCCTAAGAAAATAATTCATCTATGTTTAGAAAGATGTGCAGAGAAAAGTAAGAACTGGTCTAGATGTCCAAAGATAGGAATACCAGGCAGAAATTACATGTTCTTCAATTGCTGGATTTGGAAGGAATTATTCTTTCTTTCTTGAGAAAGATACAGGAATCAGGGTAATATAGACAAAAAATATTATTCTTTATGTATGGTATACTTTAAAAGATACATACATTATATATATATATATTCATATTCTTTTTTGTCTTTTAAAGAAGCTCCATATAATTGTCTCTACCTTGCACCTTCTTACTCTTAAATGTGGTAAGAGGATACAGTCTATGGGCTTGCCAGAACTTCACCCTGAATTGGTCAGATCCACAATCTATTCCCTGACCCCATATTTGTTTCCTTTTGTGCAGTGTTATTAAACCAAGCATGCACCAGAATCACTTAGAAGATTTGTAAAAATACATTACTAATCCTCATTCCCAGAGTTTCTGATCAGTAGGTCTAAGATAGGGCTGCAACATTTGCATGTTTATCAAGCTCCTAGAAAATGCTGATACTGCTGTCCAGGGAACACACTTTGAGAACCACTGGTTTAGACACTCGCTATCAATAGGTGCTTGAAATGATACCTCTGTTGATGTTGCTGAATCTTGTTTGCTCAGGCCCCAGTAAAGACCAATATACTTATCATACACCATGAATCCCAGAACAAAAGATTTCTTCAGTTTTTCACATTTTTATATACCATGATAATCCTTGGTCTGAAATTACAGCAGAAATGTTTGCATCTGCCACATTTTTTTTTTCTGAAGAAGTAGGATATGCTGTTAGTGTTCTATTTTCATGTTATTCCCCAACTTCTTTCAGAAAGTCTTGGTTAACGGTTCCTTTTTTCTCTTTATTTTTTTCTTCCTTCCTCTCTCCCTTCCTTCTCTCTTTCTTTCTTTTTATTTCTTCTCTTTCAGTATAATTTACATTCAGTAAAAATTACCCTTTTAATTCAAGCTCTTTGCGTTTTAAAATATGTACTTAGTCATGTAACTACCACCACAATCAAGATATAAAACAGTTCAAATCACCCCTCAAATATCCCCCTTGCTTCCTGAAGTTAAGCCCTCTTTCCATCTCCAGCCCCTCATAGTCACTGAACTATTTTCTGTCCCTTTAGTTTTGCCTTTCTGGAATGTTATATCAGTGGCATCTGAAGTATATAATTTCAAGTTGGATTTCTTTCATTTAGCATAATGCATTTGAGATTCGTCCTGGTCCTTGCATGCATCAGTAGCTTGTTCCTTTATATTGCTCAGTTCTATGGTCCATTATATAACTATAACACAGTTTGTTCATCCATTCATCCATCATCAGATCTTTAGGTTGCTTTCAATATTTGAAGATTAAAGGTAAAGTAGCTATAAACATCTATAATACAGACCTTTGGGTAAATATAGGTTTTTATTTTATCTAGCTAAATCTCTGGGAGATTTATGCTTAGGTCATATGAAGAGTGTATTTTTAACATTATAAGGAACTGCCAAAATGTTTTCTAAAATGTCCATTTTGTATTTTCACCAGCAATGTGTGAGAGCTCCAGCTTAAGTGTGTTTCCAACATTTTAACCTCCTTACTTTGGTTCCTGTGGTACCATACTGGCATTTTCCCATAAAGCTTCTTTTTCCCTATTTTTCTTTGTCAGTAGAATCCTAACTAAGGGGAGGAGCAGAAGTTATTTATTTGTTTTTTGTGTTTTTCCTGGATTTCGTTTTCTTTCTTTTGGTAGGGAGAGGGTACAGAGATAGGGGTGGTATGTGGTCAAGTGCCCAGCCTCAAGTGTTAGATCATGATTGTTCCAAACCACTTACAACAATTTTGTTCCCTACTTTTTCAGACTCCCTTTCAGCTAGGTCAGGCATATCCTTTAACCTTATTCCATTCTTCCTGTCTTGAAAGTGGACATAATAGTTGAGACTGAAGAAAAAGAAAACATTCTCTCTCTTAGACCTACTTTATAAAATTCAAAGGAAAGACTCTGATTATTACAATTTGAATTGTGTGATAACCCCTAAAGTTGTTTTCTTCTGTTTGAATGCTTTGGCCGTCCTTGAATTGCCTAACAGTCCTTTGTTGTTTGTGAAGGGAGGGTCTGAAAACCCAAGTGGGGTTTGTTCACTGTAAGCTTCACATAAAGTGGATTAGGCTAAGCCACTTGGCCATTAGAAGCTCTGCAGCCCATAGACTCAGGGCTTTCCCAGATTCTTCAGAGAAGATTCCCCCAGTCTCCTGCCCAAAACGTTAGAAATCTGCCAATGTTTTGAGGCAAGGGTGACCAACTCTTCCTGGTTTGCTCAGGACTATCATGCTTTAAAACTGACAGTCTCCATCCTAGGAATGTCTTCAAGCTCAGAAGAATTGAGTGTTTGAACACCCTATGCCACCATTTTGGGAGTTGAAGCAGGAGAAATGGGTTGGATGATTTCACTATCTTGCATGCACACATTCAGGTAACCCCACTATTTTCAATACGGTACAATCTCAACTGCACATTGTACTCCTTGGTCTAGAGATCTTTTCTTTTACCCACTATCAATATATTTCCAGTCTTCTGCTGGGATGGAAGAGAATGACACAAATCTGAAGAGCTGACCACTTCTTGAACAGACTGTCCACCAACCTTCTCATTTAAGCCCTAGTATCTAGAAATTTCTAGTGTCACCAATTCTAGACCTTTTTGAGGATTCCATAATGTATATCAGATTAATTATTCTCTTTTCTGAATACTGCTTAGAATTCACCTTTCTTGGTGTCTATTAAATCACTTACTACTCTACTTTTGCTTTCCAGAATTCAAGTTGATATAACTATTATTTCTTCCCCAATTCTCCTATTTCTCTGTTTATATCTTCTAAAAAATCCTTTTAGTAGGATTTTAAGAGGAAATAAGAGTAGTTTGTCATATTTAAAATGTCATATTTGCCCTACTGTCTACATGAATAATCTGTTCAAATACTTTTTATCCAAATACCTCAGTGCTTTGGGGAATGCAATTCTCAAACCTTTCTGGTCTTGTCCAGTGTGAGTCACTCTCTTCTTTCTCCTTGAAAGCACAATTTCTAGAGTATTTATGATATTTGCTTGCTGAGTTCCATATGTCTTAAGGTAATAAAAAATAATGAAACAGACTACAAAATCAGAATAGAGGTAAAAACTGACAGCAATGAGAAATGACCAATAGGACAATTTACTAAAACTAGAATGGGAATTTAATCTTAACATAGTGACTGCTTTCTACAATTAGCATGTATTCTATATGGTTTTTTATATACCCTAAGTATCTATTTACTATAGCAGGAGTTGGAAAACCTTTTCTAGTTGACCAGATAGTAAATACTTTGGACTTTGTAGGTCATACAGTCTCTGTTAAAATTCCTCACTCAATTCTACTGTTGAAGTGCAAAAATAGCCATAGGAAATATGGCTTACATAGGTAAGTAAATGTACGTGACTGAGATCTAATAAAATGTTATTTACAAAAAACAGGAAGAGGTCTGGATTTGGCCTATAGTAGAGAGTTTGCTAACACCCGCTTTATGCAATATGTAAGAAATATATTATAATTCCTGAAATATAATTATCAGGGATTCTCATTTATATTCACTTTGGGTCAACATTTTAGAGGGAAACTTTGCAGTAATTATTAATTCTTATAATGTCTGGGACATTAAACCACATAATGCCCCAAGTCCCTTCCAGATCTAAGAAACCATTGCCCTAATTCATAATCCCTACTTCCTTTGGCAGTACACTCATATGACCATAAGGTGGCGACGAAGCAACAGAATATGATATCACAAACCCCTCAGAAAGTTGAGCAGCCACTTCGTCCTATGCTAACACACTTAACGGTGGCACCCTTACGTAATAGGTCCAGTTCTAATTTCTGAGAGATAATTGGTCACAGACTCCTTTGAGAACCTGAGCAAAGCTATAGACAAAGAAATGCACACACACAAAAACAAATGCAATTTTAACCAGTTCATGGATCCAGGAGCTAAACTGTGGACCAAAGCTAAAGAGGCATTAACCCCCTATACGCATTACATGAAGCTTCTATCACTCCCAGCATCCTCAGCTGCTGATCATATCTTCTGCTTTGTAGAGAAAATAGAATAAATAATAAATCTGCCATTTTACCTAATCGACCACGGCCTGCCTTCCCTCTCCATGGACCAGTGGCCATGTCTTTTTTACTGAAGGCTATCTCCTCCAGTAGTGTTCCTGATTCATTCCACCCTAGCCTCCACCAAGTTCATGGTTCTTGGTTTTGTATCTCATACAGTAGATATGTATTTTAATCGTGAGGTTTTTTTTTTAATCCATTCTGCCAATTTCTGCCTTTTAACTCTTGAGTTTAATACATTTTTATTTAATGTAATTAGTGATGAGGATGGACTTTAGCCATTTCCTGTCTGTTTGCTATATTTTTTCATCAATTCTTCCATTATCGCCTTCTTTTGCATTAGGATTAGGTAGGATTTTTCTTTTTGGTTTTTGTGTTTGTTTTGTTTTTAAGTGTTTCCTTAGTGCAACTAGCACTAAACTTTGGCAAGATTGTCACCATACAGCATTAGCAAGTTATTTGGGGATTTAAGTGGGACTACATGCCAGAACATAGAGACAGGATCAGCTTTGGGATGTAGGGAATACGAACCAAGTAATATGGGCTTGTGCTATGTCTGAAATTAGGCGACCTTTCAGGTAGAAAAGACTAGTTGAAAAGCCAAGGTGGCATTTGAGGGAAGAAAGCCCACATTTCTTGCGCCTTAGGATACTCTCAGGTCAGGGGTGGGGCAGGGATGCAGGGTCGTCGCTGTCTTCAAGAGTGGGACCACAAATGTGTACACTATGCACATCCCTCTCCTTAAATTCTTGACTTTCCATCTAGAGAAATTTCGATTAATGTGAACGCCAAGTCAATGTTAAGCCTCTTAGGGAAAACAGAAAAGGGATTTCTGTTGGAGGTTGGGATCAGCTGGGATGGTGGATGAACGAAGGGAAAAAGAAGAAGAAGAAGAAGAATTAACCACCTCCTTTGGCTGCCCAGCCTACAGCACCTAGGCAGCTCTCGGTTGCCAGAGGAGAAACCAGACTTCTATCTCTCCACCGCCAGGGACGGAGGAAACATTCTGGAGGCACTGATTGGCTGGATTGCCTGTCGCACCCTGAACCGAAAGCTGTGGCTGGCTAAGGCCTTGCCATGGCGACAGGCCACGCAGTGGCGCAGTGAGCGTCGGTAGAGGCCGGTGGCTGCTAGGCAACGGAAAACAATCCCGGCTGGAGCGGACTTTCTACTGCAGACCCGGCGTTGCTCTCTTGTCTCTGGAGACCCTCAGCGACCAACGCTCTAGTGACTTGGTGAGTCCTGCGAAACCGAGCCTTCGGACTGGGCTCTGACTTCTTGGACAAAAACAGCCTGGCTTCCAGAGAACTTGAAAGTCGAGAGGCAAAGAAAGTCAATGGAAAAGCATTTCAGCGAGGGCCTACTATTTACCTATCACCTATCATTTTAAGGGGGTGGAGGGGAAGTGAGGAATAGAGTTGTCTGAGATCTCACACTGAATGGTCAAATCTAGATCTGCGCTATTCGGGAGGATAGCGCACGGCTAGTCTGAATTGAAATGTGCTCTATACATACTGCATTTTGAAGGCATAATTCCCCCATATAAAATGAAATTACAATAATTTTTATATTGTGTGTTGAAATTATAATATTTTGGATAGGTTAAATATTTAAATTTTCACCTGTTTCTATTTTTATTTCTTGAAAAATCAAAGCTCTTATATTTCTATTGGCCAGCAGGAATCTAAACTTAAAACTTGGGGAAAGAGGAGAGGCAGGGGAGGGAAGGGGGGAAAATTGGTGGAGGGAGAGGAATTGGTGAGAACACACGTATGGTGCATTTTACAAGGGTACATGTTAAATTTATTAAGTGTAGAGTATAAATGTCTTAACACAATAACTCAGAAAATGCTGTGAAGTCTATGTTAACCAGTTTGATGTGCTTAGTACTCCCACTGTCTGATGGGATGGGAGTGTATGTGGTGGTGAGAATTGCAAGACCACTACAAAAGACTCTTGAGTCTAGAGTTTTAGGACCATTGCTAGTCAATGGGTATATGCATCAGTATCTGCATTTTAACTCCTCAAGTGATTCTCCTGTACATTAAAGCTCTAGAAACATTCTTTTGGGATTTAGTCCTCAATTCTTCAATTCTTTTGTTCCTTTGTTTCTTCATAAGTACCTAGGCTGTATTTCTCATATTGTCTCCATCAGAGTTACCTAATTTTTTAGGAAGGAAATGTTCTGTATACTCAAATATGAGAAACCCTGATTTCACGTTAATTGCATTTTTCTTCATCCTTCCAAATCTAGGTCTGTGTGGTCCCCAGATCAGCAGTAGTAGCAGCACCCAAGAACTTGTTAGAAATGCAAGTTCCTGGGTTCTACCCCAGGCAGCTAGAGGAGTCCTTGAAGTCCAGGCACAGTTCCTAATTTGTATTCCTTTGATTCAAGTCTTCAGTTTGGGAAGACTGGGTAACTTCGATGTGCTTTTTCTAGGGGCAGGGGGTGAATGCAGTCCTTCTTAGTCCTTAAGTCCTCTTCCACTAGCCCCCTTTCCCAATCCTTTTCTACTTCTCTTTTTTTTTTCTGACCTTATTTTTTCTAGGAGTAAGAATGGCTTTTCAGTCCTCAAATAATGAATCAGACCTGAAAAGTATTGAAGAACAAGGAGAAAACCCTGTCCTTTCAAGACTGCAAAGTATACGAGAAAAGGGAAGAGTGAGTTATATCACATCCACAGAAAATCAATTTGATAAACAAACCCTGAAGTTCAGGCACACTACAAAAGCTCAGGAGAGAACACGAAAACGACAGCAGCCTATAAAACTGGAGCCTCTGGTAAGTTCAAAAATCAGCATGTTAGCCACTTTTTAGCTACAGGGGAAGTTGCAAAATTGCTTTGGAGGACAAACGTCATTTCCAGACTCTTACTTGGCAAAGAAGGAATGAAACCTAAAAGTTACGAACTTATTTATGAAGTTATAAACACTGTAAATATTTATTTTACAAATATTAAGTTCTAGGCATTGTTTAAGTTAAAGAATGAAGTGGTGAACAAAGTTCTTTAGCGGGTAAATCCTCTTTAGGACTGTGTATAATACAGATGCTTAACTATGTAAGTCATAAGGCTTTTTTTGGATATTAGGAGGATACTGCTTAAGACTGGAAAATAAGTATGTAATTATACAGCTTTATTATTTTTACAATACATGCTTGGTGTTTTAAAAAATTGTACATGTCTGAAAATTCTTAATTTTAAGAAATAATTTGTGTCTTTGAATAATTATAAATGAATGTAAAGAAACAGTGAAAGTATATTCAAAATAAATGAAAATTCTTACTCCTACCCTTAGACATTAACTCCTATTAGTAGTGGTGATGTGCCCCTCAGACTGTTTTATATGTTTATTCAAATATATTTTCATATATATGTGTATTTATAAACACATAGTTTTTTAAGTAAGATATATACTGATCTTTGAAGTGCTTATTTCACTTAAATATATAGAAATCTTTCCAAATGATGAATATAAGGGAATCTTTTCTAACAGCTGCCCTGTATTTTGTTGCATAGATGCACCATAATATAGTATCCATTAACTAGTCTTCTATGGAGGGGAATTAGTCTTTCTTTCTTTTTTTTTTTTGTTGTTGTTTTGGTTATTTTGCTATTTCAGATAATGCCATATTGAATAACCTTTTCTTTGTACGAATAAAAGTGAATTCCTAGAAATGGTATTTTATAGGTTGTAAGGTCATAGACTATGCATACATACATTTTTAATGTTGAAAAATGTTTCCCAATGCCCTCCAGAATGGTTTAATCAACCTTTCCACCTACACTATAATAGAGGTCCTCTTTACCCACATTTTTGTCAAACCTGATGTTATCGGTTTTTTTATTTTTGCTAGGCTGATAGGTTAAAAATGGCATCAATATTATTGTGAGCATACCTGATCTTATTAATGACATTAGATATATTTTCATTTATTCATCAGCCCATATATTACTTACATTG
>NW_003852542.1:3681895-3691024 GCF_000181295.1 Otolemur garnettii | reverse complement strand
TGATTTTTAATTTTTGTTTTTTTGAAACAGAATCTCACTCTGTTATTCTGGGTAAAGTGCCATGGTATCATCATTATAGCTCACAGCAACCTCAAACTCTTGGGCTCAAGTGATCCTCTTGCCTCAGCTTCCCAAGTAGCTGGGACTACAGGCACTCACCACAACACCTAGCTAATTTTTCTATTTTTAGTCAAGGCAGGGTGATCTTGAACTCCTGAGCTCAAGTAATCCACTCATCTCAGCCTTCCAGAATGCTAGGATTATAGGTGTGAGCCATCACATCCAACATGATTTTTAATTTTTATTTAATATTACTTCATGGGAAAAAATATTAAGCTTGGAATTAACTTGAATTGTTAACAAACAAGCTAATATCTTAAATTTAAAGAAAATTACAAAACCAATACAACTGAAATTAATACAAAATTCAGAGTAGCAGCTGTTAACACTGAACTTCCATTTGCAAGGTGGGCATGGCACAGACTGCTGCCCTTCTCCAGAGTTCATTGTGCCTGTAATCACTATCACGTATTACATGAGGCATCAAGTCCTGTCTGTCATTTTTCTTCCATGGAATTTGTATAAAACATTTTACATCTCTTTCTGGCTTATTTGCTTTCTCTTGAAAAG
This sequence comes from Otolemur garnettii, assembly GCF_000181295.1. NCBI lineage: Eukaryota > Metazoa > Chordata > Mammalia > Primates > Galagidae > Otolemur > Otolemur garnettii. Next base: position 3,690,394 of record NW_003852542.1, on the reverse strand, counting down.
TGTATCATTTATCACTGATGCTTAAAGTAGTTCTACTTGACGCTAATGCAGTTCGTTCGCGTATATTAATTTTTTGTTATATATCTGTTGTTTGCCTGTTTTGTTCATTGGTGCACCCTCTGACCCATGCTCTGAGGATATACCAATGAACAAAACTGGCAACATTCCTGTTGACCTTCTAGTAATGCTAAATAAATAGTCTGAACAATTTTATCTAATGATAAGTACTACTAAGGAAAATAATGCAATAATTGTGGTAGAGAGAGCTAGGACACTGCTTTAGACCTGGTAACTACAGATGTCATCTGAACAAGTACCAGCCCATAGCCTGTATCAACTGCCAGACATGTAAAGGGACAAGCCTGTGAGCTATCTCGCCTCATGCCAAGTGGAACAGAGGCAAGCTATCCCCAAGGAGCTCTGCCTAAATTACAGAATTTTTAGCAAATAAATATTTTTTCAGTCACTAAATTTGAGGCAGTTTGTTATATACTAACAGATAGCTGGAACACTACAAATAACATATGAATAATTCATAAAATATTAAAAATAATAAGGAATAAAGTGAAAATGACCTGAAGTTCCATCATGAAGAGAGGAAGTAGCTTAATTTCACATGTGTGGGTGTCTGTTGTCTGATTTGTTCTGATAGCGTCAAAAATGCTGTGTATGGTCTTTTTATAATTGACTCCTTTCCCCCTCCTCCTTCTTTCCGTTCCCCTTCTTGTCTACCCATCTTCTTCTCTTTTCCCTTTCTCCCCTTCCCCTTCCTATTTTCTATTTTTCTATTTTCTATTTTTCTTCCTTTACATTTTTTCCTTCCAATTTTACCCATTTCAGACCTCCTTTTCTATAATATCTAACATTATCATATGTGAGTAAGTTTTTCTTGCCTTCTCCATGCTCAAACTGTTTTTTATACAAATCAACAAATACACACACAAAAATACACATTTGAAAACTTACTGTTTGTTTAAAAATATTATAAATATATTATAAATGCTTCCTACACTTACTTATACATTGTGGAAATTCCTAAAAGTCAGATAATAATTCTGTAACACATATTTTTAGTGGTTGCATAGTATCCCATTGCATGAATAGTTCATACTTTAGTAAATCATTCTCTTCTTTTGGAGACATTGAGGGTTTTTGGCCAGTATTTAAAATAATGTAGCAGAATTGTATTATCCTTCTTATGAGACAGAATCCTATGAGTGGTATTGTTGAGTTGATGAAAAAATTATATACAGTAGAACCTCCATAGTTGATCACCTCCCTACATTGGTCACTTCCTTAGGTTGACCTAATTTTCATAGACCAGACATGCACCAAATGTTCATATCAATACAGTAGACTCAGTTCCTTATATTGACCACCTTTGTATGTTGGCCAGTTTGTTACAATCCCTTGGGTGGTCAACTTACAGAGCTTCTACTCTATTTAATTATATTTAATTTTGTATGTTAATTTTATATAATTATGTATAAAATATATATATATGTATATATATACTTTTTTTTTTTTTGCAGTTTTGGCCAGGGTCGGGCTCGAACCCACCACCCTCTAGTATATGGGGCCAGCGCCTTACTCCTTGAGCCACAGGCACTTCCCTTAATATGTAATTCTATTTAATTCACATATCTTTTACCTGAGAACCAGTTTCTCAAACCAATGCACATGTGTTGTCTAAATTAAATTTTACTTTAACCCTAGGTTAAGGATTAAAGTAATCTCTTTTGACCTTTTATTGCCTGAATTAGACTGTACTCTCCCTTAGGTTACAGTTAATTTTTTTTCCGTGTGATTAGAGTTTGTTTCCACCTATCTTTTTATATTATACTTTGTTTTCTCTACATTTATTCATCCTTGTTTCATTGGCAACCATTTTATACTCATTATTTTGACAAACATTTTCCTACATTTTCTTCCATTTTGTGTATAGAAATACATAATGTTTGTAGAGTTGAATTTATGTCTTCTGAGTTTTATGTGATATTTAGGCCCTCCATTTAGTAAAATTATAAAACTAAAATTATCTGGTGACCTCTTAAATATAGTGCTTTTTCATAAAAATACTTTAACAATTATTTTTGCTATTTTTGCCATTTTACATTTAAATCATTGATCTATCCAGAATTTTTCTGAGTCTATTGTATGCAGGTATTCAGTTTTTTCCCTGATGTTTCATCATAATCTACTGAATAATATATTTTTCTAACATTGTCACTTTTATTATAGACTATATGCCCTCACATATTTTAGAGTATGTTCTGGACTATCTGTTCTGGTTCATATCTAATTACCTGTTCATGTGTACAAAAAAGTTTTAATTATCACATTATATAACAGATTTTAATATTTTGTAGGGCTAGTCTTGATTGATAACTTTTTTCCAGAACTTTGCTGGCTCTTACTTTTTATTATTTTTATGTGACAATTCAGGATCAGTTTATCTAATCTTTAAGTCATCCTGTTGGCATTTTTGTCATAATCATAAAAAATTTACAAATTAATTTAAAGTTGACATGCATCATTGGTCCTCCAAACAAAGAATAAAATAGAACTTTTATTTGTTTGATTTTTCTTCTGTGACCAACATGAGTGTTTTAAACTTTACTCATAAGACTCTTACATATTGCTTAAATTTATTTTCAGGCTATTATTTCCGTATATTAATTTTATGCTGGGTCTTTGGGGAGTTATTATCTTGAGTTTTTCAAGTAAACAATAAAATCATCTGATAATAATGATACCTTTGCCACCTTCTTTCCAATAGTTATATTTATACTCTTTCTTTATAATATCTCTAGAATATTATCAGTACCAGAGGAGACAGTGGACTACTTTGTTATTCTCCTGAGCTTTCTACAGCCATTCCTAGTGTTCCCCTATTAAGCCAAATATTAGCTATTGAGCTGTTAAGGAAGTATCTTTTTTTTTTTTTTTTTTGAGACAGAGTCTCACTGTGTCACCCTTGGTAGAGTGTCGTGGCGTCACAGCTCACAGCAATGTCAAACTCAAGTGATTCTCTTGCCTCAGTCTCTCAAGTAGCTGGGACTACAGGAGCCCACCACAATGCCTACTATTTTTTTGGTGCAGTTGTCATTGTTGTTGAGCAGGCCCGGCAGGTTCAAACCTGCCAGCCCTGGTTTATGGGTCTGGCACCCTCACCACTGAACTACGGTGGTTAAAAATTTTTTAAAATAAAGCTATTCTTTTTTGATTAGTGATTTTTATTTAAAATAGATGCTAAATTTTATCAAATATTTTCTCTATATTTATGAAGATGATCATGTGATTTTTTCTTATAGTTAACATTTGGCATTTTCTTTTTTTTACTGTTTTGTTTTATATCCTCAATGATATTTAGTAGCTTGCTATGATAAACTCCTGTATTTTTCTTGTTAATTAATTCTTAATTTCTTTTCCCTATTGTAAAAGGATTCCCCTCCCCAATTTCTGTTTATTTTCAGTACATAGAAAAGCAAGTGGATTTTATATTTATTTTTTAACCAGAATCTTACTAATATCCTTTTACACTTATATTGACTTTAGTAATTATACTTTTATTTTCAAGCTACATAATAAATACCATTAAGAATTACATAATTTTTTCTTTATTTTCTGGTGTTTACACCAATTACTTTATTTTCTAGTTCAGAGGTCAGCAAACTATGACACACAAGTCAAGTCTAGTCCTGTGACCTATTTCATAAATAATGTTTTATTGGATCACAGCCAAGTCCATTTATTTATATATTATTTAAGGCTGCTTTCATACTACAGTAGTAGTGTAGTTGTGACAGACACTGCATGGCTTAGGACACCTAAAATATTTAAACTATCTGTTTTCTTACAAAAACAGTTTTTAGCCTCTTTTGTAGGTATTCCAAATGAACCAAGAATTAAAAATAAAGAGGTTAGTGAAAATACTGATCTTGTTCTTGTCTTCACTTTTGAGTAAATGTAAAAAGGGTGATTGATATTTGTCTTTATTCCTATTTTATTGTTATGGGCATTTCAAATATCCAAAACATTACAAAGAGAAATACAACAAATAAGTACATGTACCCTGAATAATAATGTTGACTTTTGCTTACTTTGCTTTAACATTTGTTTTTTTAGAGAACAACTAATTTTTAAGGGAACATTATAGAGATAGTTCTAATACCTTTCATACCCTATCCTGATCTCAAGGTACTCTTTCCTCCTTCACTTACTCACTATTATGATTTAAATAAAACTATCCTTTTTTAATATTTTTGTCACTTCAGTTTAAATGCTTATTTTCTCCCAACTTTATATTATGAAAAGTTTCAGAAAGTACAGAAAAGTTGAAAGAATAATGCAAAGAGTATTATGTACCTTCTATCTACATACCTAGATCAAGAATTGTTAATGTTTTCTCATATTTCCTTTATGTTGCTGTATGTATACATATATATGCTTGTTATTTTGCTATTGAAGTGGTAAACATAATGACACTTTACTTTTAAATACTTTGGTATGCAATTATAAGAATAAGAGCAATTCCCTATGTATTGTGGTACCATGACTACCCCTAAGAAAATTACTGTTTCTATGATATCATCTAAAATCTAGTTCACACTAAAATTTCATCAATTATTTCTAGAATGTATTTTACAACTTTTTACCCCAGTAAGAACTTTATTATGATTAATATACTACATTTGGTAGTTATGTCTCTGTAGCCTCCTTTAGAAGAGTCCTACAACTAATTTTTTTTTATAATATTGACTCATTGAAAAGTCCAGGACTACCCCGAAATATATTGCACAGTTTGGATTTGTCTGATTGTTTCTTTATAGTGAGATTTGTCTATCTCCTATAAGTCTGAGGCTTGATTACAATGCATTTGAACTTTCTGGGCAGGAGTGCTTCATAGGTGATACTACAAATTTTATATTTTATCAGATCAGGAAGTGTATAAGATCATGATGTCACACTATCCGTGATGCCTAGTATAAACCCTTGTTTAAAATGGTGACTGGCAAGCAAATTAACATGTAATTTGCATATGATCATTTGGTATTATGGACAAGTCTTGTTCCCCACCCCCCCACCCCCCGCCGCCAAAAACCTTTTGCAAGTGATTTTAGTTTCCATTGATGATATTTGCCTGGATCAAGTATTACATTAGAGATAGCAAACTATTAGTTCTAATTCTTCCATTCCTTTTGTACTTTTGAGTTATATTCTAAAAATAAAAGCCTCTCTCTTTCCCTGACAATTTAAGAAAATATCCATGAATTCATAGCTTTTATTTATTTGATGTATTTAAAATTAACTATAGCAGGATTCCGTATTTAACAAATGGTGCGGGGAGAACTGGCTGGCAACTTGTAGAAGACTGAAACTGGACCCACATCTTTTACTGCTAACAAAAATTAACTCTTCCTGGATAAAAGATTTAAACTTAAGACATGAAACTATAAAGATTCTTGGAGAGAGTGCAGGGGAAACATTGAAGAAATTGGCCTGGGAGAATATTTTATGAGGAGGACCCCCACCCCCCACCCCCCCAGGCAATTGAAGCAACACCAAAAGTACATTACTGGGATTTGATCAAACTAAAAAGCTTCAGCACAGCCAAGGACACAGTAAGTATAGCAAGCAGACAGCCCTCAGAATGGGAGAGGATATTTGCAGGTTATATTTCTGACAAATGTTTGATAACCAGAATCCACAGAGAACTCAAACTTATTAATAAGAAAAGAACAGGTAATCCCATTTCATTGTGAGCAAGGGACTTGAACAGAAGCTTCTCTGAGGAAGATAGGCACTTGGCCTATGGACACATGAAAAAATGCTCATCATCTTTAATCATCAGAGAAATGCAAATCAAAACTACTTTGAGATATCATCTAACTCCCATGAGAGTGGCTCACGTAACAAAATCACAAAACTACAGATGTTGGCGTGGATATGGAGAAAAGGGAACACTTCTGCACTGCTGGTGGGAATACAAGCTAATATGTCCCTTTTGGAGAGAAGTATGGAGAATACTCAGGGATCTAAAGGTAGACCTGCTGTTCGATACTGCAATTCCTCTACTAGGTATATTCAAAAGACCAAAAATCACTTTATAATAGATATTTGCACCAGATTGTTCATTGCTACTCAATTCATAATAGCCAAGTCATGGAAGAAGCCTAAGTGCCCATCGACCCATGAATGGATTAATAAATTGTGGTATATGTACACCCTGGAATATTATGCAGCTTTTAAAAAAAATGAAGACTTTACCTCTTTTATGTTTATATGGATGGAGCTGGAACATATTCTACCTAGTAAAGTATCTCAAGAATGGAGGAAAAAATATTCAAGGTACTCAGTACTATTAAGAAACCAATGTACAATCACTCAGGCTTTCATATGAAGAATAGATCACAACTATGGCCCAGGATGAAGGAGAGAGGGGGGATGGGAGGGGAGGGGGAAGGTGAGATGGAAGGAGGGTGAATGGTGGGATCATACCTATGGTGCGTATTGCAAGGGTACATGTAGGATCTATTAAGTATAGAATAGAAATGTCTTAACACAATAAGTAAATGAAGTGAGAGATATATTAACCAGTATGATGTAAACATTCTAAATTGTATATGAAATCAGCACATTGTACCCCATAAATGCATTAATGTATACATGATCTACCTCTTTATGATTTAAGAAAAATTAAAAAAGGAAAAAAGTACTAATAATATATTTAGTCAACAAATAAATACTGAATACCCCATTTTCTCAAATTCTACCAATAAAAAAAAATAACTATAGCATTTTTTTACGTTCAAATTGTCCATATGCATTTATTTGTTAACACTTTTCTATAGAGAACAGCTTTACCTCCACTCCCTCTGTCACCTGGGCTAGAGTACGGTGTTGTGATTATAGTTCACTGCAACTTTGAACTCTTGGGCTCAAGCAATCCTCCAGCCTCAGCCTTGTGAGTAGCTGGGACTATATAGGCACATTTGCCTGACTAATTTTTTTTTTTTTTTTATAGAGGAAGGGTCTTCAATCTTAATCAGATTCCCAAAGATTAATCCTTGAATCTTAATATTTTCCTAAAATATAAATGGAAGAACAAAGGTCTAAGAATTACTTGTATAAACTTAAAAAAATAGAACCATGAATATTATGTGTTAACGTGCCCAGATATCAAGATTCCTAAATAAAATTTTAATAATTAAGACAGTATACATGTATAATAACCACTTTATAGATCAATAAGATAGCATGAAGAGCACACCGCCCCCCATAAAAATAGTCACAACAAAATATAAACTTTATATATATCAGGGGTAGCATAAAAATCAGTTGGGGGAAATAATGGATTATTTAATAAGTGGTTCTGTAAAAACTGGTTATTTATATTAAAATAAGGAACAAATACAGTCCTACCTCACACAATACAAAAACTAAATTCTACATAGAATAAAGAAAACAAAGGAAGAATGTCTTTGTGAACCCAGATTGGGGAAGGATTTGTCAAACAAAGTAGACTTCAGAACAGAGAATATTCCAGGGATAAGGAAAGTCAGTTCATTATAATAATAACTGGGACAATATTTTCAGGACACAACAATCTTAAACATCTATGGACCTGCTAAGACAGCTTCCAAATATGTGAAGTAAAAATCTATAGAACTGCAAGTAGAAATAAACTACTCCATGGTTATAGCCAGAAACTTCAATACCTCAATGGTTGTTAAAGGAATAGATGGAAATCAGCAAGGATATAGAAGACTTGAGTACCATCAATCAACTTGACATAGTTGAAGCTGAGGACACACTACCCAACAATAGCAGAATGCATTTTTAGGTACTTGTAATACATGTACCAATATAGACTGTGTTTTACACACAAAACAGATCTTGATAAATCTAAAAGGTTTCAAATTATACAGAGTTTGTTCTCAGACCATCATAAAACTAAATTAGAGATCAGTAACAGAATTAGCTCTTGAAAATTCCCAAATATTTGGAAATTAAATACACTTCCACACAATCCAATAAATCAAAGAAGAAATCAAAAGGGAAATTAGAAAATATTTTGGACTGAATTAAAGTGAAAACAATATATTAGAATTTACTGGATTCTGCTAAAGCTGTAGTTAGGGAGAACTTTAGAGCAATAAAAATCTATCAGAAAATAAAAAATCACTTAACTGTCAAATCAATTAACTCTACTTTTACCAAAAGAAAATAGTACAAACAGGCACAAACAGAAGTAAGCAGAAGAAAGGAAGTATTAAAAGTTAGATAAAGAATCAATACAGTTGAAAACAAAAAAAAGGATTAAACCGGACCCAAAACTTGTTTTTTTGGGCTTTTTTTTCCAAAAAAGATAAATGTAAAACTTAAGTCATATTATTCAGGAATGAACCTAAGTTAAATTTCTGTGGCACACTTAAATTATGCTGATCAAAAAAAAAGAGCAAAAAAAAAGAATATACCTTTATTTATTTTTTGACA
>NW_003852542.1:3664878-3681681 GCF_000181295.1 Otolemur garnettii | reverse complement strand
GAAGAAGCATTTCTGTTGCTTTTTTGTAATATTTGGAAATTCACCCTAGAGAGATACCCAGAAGGTTGTAATATCTATTGTTGAATATTTTAATTGCAATCCACCGTCATTTCTTATTTCTGCTAACTCTTCCCCTTCTGTAAAATTTAAATTTGCTGACACACGTATGCGCTCTTAAAGAGATTTCTCACCCAATCCAGAGACATATTAAGTGCAGGTGCAAGAAAACATTTTTCAAAATTTGTACACCTATAATAAATCTGATTGTAATAAGTAAATAGATTTATTGTATATATATGTACATATACAATAAATCTACAGTTTGTAAAATTTGTCCAATAAGATTTTTAACCATTAGGTCAAACATTTCTACTGCATTTTCTCTTCTACTCCTTTCCTTCCAGAGCAGTAATTTTTCTGTAGAAAGCTACAACTATTCTATTCATCTGTAGCTGTGAGAATATTTTCATGATTTCCCTGCATATTCTTATTAAGAGTACAAACACTGAAATAAATCTGTAAGAAATGCAACTTTATTACACCAAACCTCATCAAAAAATAAGTCACCTAATTTAGAATGTTGCATTTTTTTTAAATTTGTTCTTTTAATTCATAAAATCTTAATAGAACTCTTCCTCGAGATAACCATCTCTCTTCTATATGCAATAAGAGCTGGATGTGAGAAGTATTCATTGAGGAATAATTCTGCAAATAATCTTGATTGCAATGGCCTGTTTTTTATGTAATTAATAATTTTAATTGTGTTATCTAGAACCTTTTGTAATTCAGGCACTAATGATTTTGATGCTAACACGTCTCTGTGGAGAAGACAGTGTAACCTTTTATATCTCCAGACATAGATGGGGCTTCATCTATACAAATATGTATGCAGAAATCCCAAAACTAGTTGTTAGAATTAAAGCAATTATCAATCAAATTGAAAATATCTTGGCCCTTTGTTGTTGTTTGGAGTAGTGACAAATAAAAACTCTTCTATGATTTCTTCTTTATAGACAAATCTGAATGCTAAAACTTGGGGTTTACCACTGATATCAATAGATTTATCCAACTGAATTACAAACATGTTTACTTCTTTGAGGTGAGACATTACTTAAAATTCCATATTTCCAGATAAATTCTTAATACTTTGTGAAATTGTATTATCTGAAATTGGAAGTTTAAAAAGTTCCTTTTCATATTCTTCTCCAAACCTTGTTTTTGCAGTTGCATGGCAGGCAGGTAAAATAACAATTTTGTGATTGTATGAGATTTCCTTTTCCTAGCTACAATTTCTTCACCTGTGTAACTCCCTTCTTGTGCTTTATCTGGTATCGTTGCATACTTGGCCCATATTTTTGCTTGTTTAGTATTACTGAATGCAACTCCTTTGAATTATTCCACTGGCTTTTTGGACAAAGGGAATGTCTGGATTGTACATGTCTCTTAAATTTGCTAGGAACCATAACTTCATTTGTTAATGTTTCACCATAAATTATCCATGTGGGACATGATGGATTTCCTTTACTACACATGAAACCAAATGATAAATAATCCTCATTATACTAATAATAATTGTTTTTAATTTAGTTGCTGATGTACTGGATGAAGCAGTATTCCATGCACTAGTGTTGTCTTCTAACTTTTGTTTCTTTACTAAAAACTTGTCCATTTTAATTGACCACTGTGTTAAAAAAAATAAAAAATACCAAATCAAAAATAAATAAATAACTCGTACTTTTTAAAAAGAAATATAGATGTTAATTAAAAATACTTGGAAAATTTTCAGAACTAGGATTTGCAAGGTAATTGCATCCAACTGCTTCACTGTTTCAAATCTTGACATAATTGTACAACACATTCAACACGAGCTGTACCTCCTTACTACTTCAGGCACAAGGGATTCCTAAGTCATAGGGCTTCGTTCACTTCAGATGATTTTGACATATATTGGTGTTCATCAGCAAATCCTTGTCAAATCCCACCATCTATGGACATGTTGTGAAACCTTATTTGTCAAGGCTACACCCCACTCACTTTAAAAATAAGCCAGTGTTTGTTTATTATAACAATAAAACATTAATTTATTATAACAATGACATACTCATATAGTCAATTTAAAGAAGCTTTAATTTTAATATGTATGATTATTGTGCTTTGAACTTCTTTTGAAAATAATTTAATTAATGATCTTAAAAATTTTGGCCACACATCTGTGATGCTCTCTTGGCACACCAGTGTTGCCACAGCACACTGGTTGAAATCACTGATCTAGAGGATTAATTAATTCAGCTTAGAGATTTGTTTTGGTGTAACTACTTCATAGCAGGTGTAATGTTATTTCGTTAATTGGCCCATAGTGTCTAATTGTCTCTCTTTTTTTTAGTATGAGCAGCTATTGATGATCGTTACCTAGGCCTATCAATTCATTAGGGCTTATAAAATGTTAAAATTCTATCATTCCTTTCTTTAGGTACTATTTCATTAAGGAGAAGCCTCCCTCTTTTTTACTATTTGGTGCCTTTAGCTACAGTTTGCAGAACAACTTCTTGGTTTTTTTCTCTTTATTTTTCTGTTTTCAAAATGATCATTTGGTCTTATATCCTCATAAGGTGAGCAAAGAGCATTTCCACTATCCATGGAGCTGTCATTATGTTACTTTATGTTTTTCCTAAAATAATTTAGTATAAGAGTTAACTACAGTCCTTTCTGTTGCTCATTGCTTATAATACAGATGTAAAATGATGTTAGTTTTCCTGTGCTTTCTGGGGGGGGTGGGGTTGTAAAAGAAGAAAGGGTAGCTAAGATAGTTTTCAAAACTCCAGAACTTCCTCATCTGTTGTTTTCACTAATTGATTAGAAAGATCGCTAATGTACTTTCTGAGATCTGTTTCCTCTGCTCCTTTTTCCAACTTTTATTTGGATGGTCTCTTTTCTTTGCCTCTATGTGTCTGTCTTACTCAATTAGGATTCAGTTGCCCATAGTTGTTCTGTGACTTTGTTCTAGGATAGATCTTTATTGTTGTTAGTTTTGAGAACTTAAGCAGGGGTCCTCAAACTTTTTAAACAGGGGGCCAGTTCACTGTCCCTCAGACCATTGGAGGGCCAGACTATGGGCCCCAGGATGAGTTGGCTGCTAAGCAGAACAGGCAGCAGCAGCAAAAACACCCGACAGGCCAGATAAATGTCTTCAGCGGGCCACCTGTGGCCCGCAGGCTATAGTTTGAGGCTGCCTGGTTTAGGGAACTGAGAGACTACTCTGATATCTTCAGACTTGGCATCAGTAGCCTGTAAGTTTGAATTTGAAGAACTCATATTTAGTTTCCATTGCTATTCTTGGTTTCTCTTGTCATGTTTTCCATGGAGTGTCTGTTAGAAATTTTAAGGTTCCCCATTGTTAAGGACATTACATGTCTTCTTGCTTTCCCTATGTTTCCTCCAGCATATAGATTATTAGTGTTTTTAAATTATCTACCTGGATTTTTAATGCCACGGGAAAGATTTTGCCGCTTTGTTATGTTAGGGATGTCCATGAGTTTTTGCTTTAATGATCCTAGTTGCTAGGTCAGTTTTATGTGCTTTATGTATATGAGGTCATATTATTGGATACACATAAAGTTAAAATTCTTTTATTTCCAGTAAATTAAGCCTTATTATTATTGTGAAGTGATCCTCTTTATCACTAATAATACTTTTAGCTTTTAGTTTACTTTATCTGATATTAAAATAGCCAACATCACCTTTCTTTTCTTAAATAATGGCCTGTTATGATTTTTCCATCCTTTTCAACCTTTCTGTGTATTTACATTTTAGATGTCTCATAAACAGCATAGCATGTGATTTGTTTTTAATCCAAACTAACAAGTCTTTTAACTGGAACATTAAATATATTTTCCTTCAGTGTGGTTACTGAGATACTTATGTTTAAACCTCTATTTTGTACTTTCTAATTGTCCAACCTGTTTTTTGTTTCTTTCCTGTCTTATGTTCTTTGAGTTGTTTCTTAATTCCTTTTTTCAAACTACAAATTGGAATTTATACATTATTCTGTTTACTATTCTGTTAGCGATAGAAATTACATATATCCTTAAACTATCAAAATTTTATCTTTACCCTCCTCCCAGATTGCATTCTTTTATACCTCTTACCACCTCTTTAATTTACATATTCTAAACACTACAAATGATTTTTATTATCTTTGCTCAGCTACCGTTTATTTGGATTTACTTCATATTTATTGCTTTTCATTTCTTTTTGCTTGAAGAAAAGCCTTTAGAGTTTGTTACAATTGTACCAGTGATGAATTCTATCATATTTTATTTATATGAAATATGTTTATTTCAGGAATTTTCAATTCTTGAAAGATCTATTCACTGGGCATAGAATTCTGGATTGAGAATTTCAATCCAAAAATCTACAACTTATGACTTCCATTGATACTATTGAGATGTCAGCTGTTTGTTATAACTTTAAAGATAATCTGTTTTTCTGCCTCGTACTTTCAAATATGTATGTGTGTTTGGGGGTGGGGATTTAGTTGTGTGTTTATCATTTGTTTTTGTTTTTGAGACAGTCTTACTCTCTTGCACTGGGTAGAGTGCCATGGTGTCATTGTAGCATTGTAGCTCACAGCAACCTCAAACTCTTGGGCTTGAGCAAGACACCTGAAGACACCTGACACCTGAAGTCCCAGCTATTAGGGAGGCTAAGGCAAGAGGGTTGCTCAAGTCCAAGAGTTTGAGGTTGTTCAAACTCAGCTAGTTCTTTTGTTGTTTAGTTTTGTTTCTATTTTTAGTAGAGAGTGGTCTCTTGCTCAGGCTGATTTTGAACTCCTGAACTCAAGCAATCCATCTACCTCAGCCTCCCAGAGTGCTGGGATTACAGGCATAAACCACCACTTCTGGCCTAGTTGTGCATTTAATACTCAATGTTCCTTTACTTTAATTCTAATCCTAGTTATGATGTGTTAGCGTCTTAATTTCAGTTAAGTTTTCTTTGTTCATTTCAGTAGGTTTCAGAAAAGGGTTTTGTCAGTGTACACTAATGTTATCGTTTTTATAGATCACCATTTTGTTTCTGTGAAGTCATCCTAAACAAACCCCATCTCTTCTCCCACTTTTCAATTTGTGGTTATGGTCTCTATTCCTTTTTAGCACTATTAATAAAGATTAGCTCTCCCTTATCTCTGTGATACTAGCTAACATTTTCCTTTCATGGGCAAATGGCTCAAGAGGGATTTTTATCCAAAACCAAATGCAATTCACATGAAAACATAACAGCTGTTTCTTTTACTTACTCTCACACTTTTTTTTCCATTATAAGAGATTAGTTATCATGCTAAACTCATAATGCTTAAAAATGAAAATCCATTATGGTAAATTTCTCACTTCTATTTACAATGTTAAAAACTGGGATTTTATTGCCATAATTTGGAGTTAGGTCAGCCTGAGGTAATGCCAGCTATTTTTAGGTTTTCAGTCAACTATGACCTTGGGAAATGATGGATGAATTTGGGACAGAGTGGTAGGATTGTACATTTCTTCCCACGGCAGTGGTAGTATGGGATGGGGGTTTGCAGTGGACAATTAGGGGGTATACAATTTCACGCCTCTGAGTCTTTTATGTGATAACTTATTTGTAGAAGGATTCATTGGTAATTTAAAGTATAAAATTAAAGGAAACCAAGTAGAGAAGTCCTATTCAAGCAATAGGCCAGGGACATGCAATGGTGGTGGTTGCTGTTAAGACTATGGCTTTGATAGAAAATTAGTCCAAGGAGGGAATAAATTTCCAGCAGGGAAAGAGTCCATCGATACTGAAAAATAAGCCAAGTTCTCATACTCACCAATGTTAAAAAGATTAACATGTCTCTCTATTTCTCAAAGCCAGTGCTAAAAGTCTACCAAGATCATAAGCAGCCAGAATATATATATGAACAGAACCGACTTCAGTTATTGTCTTCTGGAGTCCTCAAACCTTCAACTGCTTTTGGAGAAAAAAGTTCTATAAAACTACCTATTCAGTTTGCTATACAGGAAGATGCTGTGAAAAAAGCGCAGGTATAAGATTAAAATACTTAATTTATCCTTCTAATTTTAATTCTGTATAGCATTGCTAACACGCTTTTAACTCAAGAGAATAGTAGCAAAATTGTTTTCGGTAATGTTGCATAATTATTTTTTATTACTTAAGGAAAACTTGTATAGTAGCAGAAATTTTCAGCATTTTACAGTGTTTTCTGACCTTCTCTTAAATGTTAAAAGAAGACGTAATAGTGTTTTGAATGTAGTAACTTTTTAAAACTTTTCATCATTTTTACCCCAAATACCATTTTTTGAAGACATTGATGAAAGGCAATAAAATAGAGACTAAGCCAGCTAGAAAGACAACTTGTATAGCTCATGAGAGTTGTGGAGTGGAGAAGTTGCCTTGCAAAGCATAAATGAATAGTAGCTCAGGGGAGAAATCACTAGAGCTTGGCTTTAGATAAATATTTATAGATAATTAAAGAGGAAAAACAGGAGAGAAAATGTGAAGGGCATACCTACAGTACAGATACCAACAGAGCCAAGATTTCTCTGAGCTTTTGACTGAGAGGATCCCTTGACACTCTTTAAACATTTAAGTACTGATCAAGTTCCAGGCATTGAGCTAGAGTACAGGACAAACAGAGCTGAGGACAAGCTTTGCCCTCGAGGATGTCAGACTCTGAAGGTGGATAGGTGGACAAGTGAGCACTCAAGCACACTGCAGCATGGTAAGAGCTCTCCTTTGTTGTTTAAGGTTCACAATGATGAAGAACTGAAGAGAAGGGACTCTTATAACCTGACTGTCAGGAAGCCAGCCAGTGAAGAAAAAGCTGTCCTTGGGAGGTGCACTAAGCTCAGAGAATGAGTGAAGAGTTAATGAGACAGATAAGATGAGAGAGGTGGGAGCTCACCATGGGCTTAGGTGAGATCTTCCTGAGAGAATGAAATCATATGAGGAATTACATGGACTTTTGTATAGCCTCAGTTAATATGGTTTCTGTAAAGTGCAGAAGGAGCTGTCTTAAGTAGAGCCAGAAAAGATTTGATTGCCCATAAATTAATTTATTTGGCATAAAGTGGGCTTCAAGAACTTGAATTTTAAAAAAAGGAGAGAAATGTGTCTGGGCATCTGTAATGAAAGAGGAGAGCTGAAAAGGAATGTTAGGTTATGGGTTATGCTTCCTAATTGTAACTGTCACTCAGTGAGGAATTCAGTAAAGAACTAGAGATTAAAAGGCAATGTGGGGAGAAGAGGACATTTCATATACACAGAGAATGATACATATTCTGAGAAGAGGGTAATTTTTCCAGTATTTATTTCTCATAATAAGTTTAGAATAGAAATGCAACAATGAAGAGATGAAGGAAGGCAGAAAGGAAGGCAAGTTGGAGGCTTCTGATAATTTAAGAAAGATGGTGCCTTACAAATTGGAAGAAAGACAGTGACTTCCAGAGAGGAAGACCACAGTTGTTCATATTTCAGAAATGAATGCTTCCTTTATTTCCTACCCCCACGTTTGAGCATATGTAACTGCTAAATGAAATTACATCTTCCCACTTTGTTATATAATTAGAAATAAGTGCTCAGATGAAAATGTGTGGCCCCGTTATTGAAGAAATCTTTTACTTAGAAAGAAGTAAAACTTTTTTAAAGATGGAATGACAAAAATAAATGCATTTTCTGTTAAAATATTAATTTTTTAGTCTCATAAGAATATAAAGTTGACTCCAGCCCTTGTTGAGACATTGAGGTGAGGCCATGAGTGTTTTCTCTGACTCTAGGTATCAGGTTTGTCCTCTTCTGTCACACAGAACAGTGCTGTTACTGCCATCCCTGGCCAATAAGGGGAAGAAGCACATTTTATCTTTTGGGTTTAAAGACGCATTTCTTTCAGCTCTGAACCTGCTCAGCTTCTCTCAAACTGCTGTTCATCAGGTTATATTTAATCGGAGATGGAGAATAATGATCCCTGTGAATATACAAACACAAACTTTCTAGGAAGTTGTTCCACAGAGCTTGAGGTAACAAGTCTCCTGCAGAAATGGCAGCCTTGATTAGCTATGCTAATAGGTAATAAAATAATCATTAATATCTTTGCATTAGTTATTCAGCAAAGCGGGTACGCTATGGTGACTTTTTTTACTATAAAGCCAATTACCCTATGCTATCAGAGAGATATAGATTAATTTAACATTAACCTTTGGAGTTAGTGTTCAGTTTTCCTCAAACACACTGATTAACCTCCTACACAGGAGGAAAGGATACGGTTGATACCACCCAAGATTTTCACAGAGAAACAAAGGGGTGTAACTGGCTCTGAGAGCACAGGCAGTGAGATCTGGATAGTAGAGCAAAGCTCAAGGTGTGAGCATATGGGGCAGAACTCAGCTCTAAGCGTGTTCCAACAAGATCCACATCCTTGGGGCAGGTTAGAAATGCAGAAGCTCAGGCTTCACCCCAGCACCAAGGAATCAAAATCTGCAGTAATTCACATGCATATTTAAATTTGAGAAGATCTGGTCTATAAAATCGACAATTATTAATTAATAAATCATATGCTTCTCAGGTGGCACCTGTGGCTCAAAGGAGTAGGGATGCCAGAGGTGGTAGGTTCAAACCCAGCCCCGGACAAAAACTGCAAAAAAAAAACCAAACCATATGCTTCTCTAAGGCTATCACACAATGATTTCCAGTACTCAATGTAGCCACCCCTCATATTCACAAAGAAGTAAACTGACTATGAGTTCTAATAAAGTTGTTGGAACAGCCGAAGAGGTTGAGAGGAGGGACTGCAGTCAGGACAGATACAGAGCAACTGAGCAAGGAGGGTGGTGGACCCCCATGAACACCAGAGAGCTGGTACTATTTTCATGTAATAAACACTGAGTTAACCAAGCAGGGAGGCAATAGGAGCTGACACTGGGATTGTGTGTGTGTGTGTGTGTGTGTGTGTGTGTGTGAAGGGGATGGGCATGGACAGGGAAAACTGAAAAGGAGTATCACTGCCTAACAATAGCTTGAACATTTTTATACTTAGTCCTGAGGGTAATATTTGGTCACTTCTGAGTGTGTATGCAAAAACTCATTAAAAAACAACTGACTTTGTTTAAATCCATCAGCGCTCTTCTGAGATGTACGCTCCCTCTCCTCCTAAACTGCCACGGGCGAGTATTGGAAGAAGAGGTCTGTTTGGGACTCGATCTTCAGCTTACCCTACATACATTTTCAAAGACCAGGAAGAAGTTATTAAATCCAACATCTCTGATCCCTTGCAAATCATTAAAATAATACGTGAAAATGAAAATCTTGGATTTCTTTATATGATCCCTGCAGTGCCAAGGTCTTCCATTGAATATGATACGTATAATCTGAAGTGAGTTCTCTTTTATGAAGTAATTTCTTTAAAACTGAAAATTATAAGATTGTAAATATTATCCATAATTGATTACGGTCTTAATGATAAATATGATTAAATATAATTTTGGTTGTCATCCCTTGATAAATGAATCCCAAAAACAAAAATTTTTTTTGCCAAATATTTTTCCATTATCTGTCTAGAAACATTGCCTACTTTGTGGAGTAGTACACTATTGCACTTCTCTATGTAATGTTATGCCTATTATAAATATAGTTTGGGTTATGATTGCTGAGGAAAGAAGATGGAAAGAAATCTTTAAAACATAAATGATTTCTGATTTGTTTTCTATGTCATTTCAGGTTTCTTTTATAGGTTAAAAATAGGATTTTTTTTTAAATAAGATGAGCTTGATAACTTAGGTTATTCGTGTAGATTGATTTCCAACCCACACACTTAAACTTTCTTTCTACTGTTGCTTAACACACATTTATTATTGACATAATTTAAAGATTCACACAATTTTGAGTCTGTGAATTGCTTTCAAGTTCACAAGAGATGACAGTTGGTCAATAGAGTTTAAAAATGATAATGACTTTTCACTGTTGTTGAGTTGGGCTGGCAGTAAGTCTTTCCGTGATGGTGATAATAGTTTAGCTTTGCCACTAAATTCATTGAGTTAGCTTCCCCATTGTTTGTTCTCTTATTCTCCTTTATTCAGCCCTGCAGTTTTGGCTGGGCAAAGTGACACTGAGGAAAGCTGCCAGAGAGAAGGGGGAAAGAAGAAACATATTTTAATCAACATTTAAAAGAATAGATTTGCTGTAAATCCAGAAGAGCTTAACAGTAGTGAGAAATAATTTATAGGAAGAATAGAGATACTTATAAAAATCCAATCATTCCACAAAATTTATTGAACACCCTCTCTGTAGCAGGAACTGTTTTAGGTGCTAGAGATAATATTAATAAACCATGCAGATGGAAACTGCTGCCCTCAGGAGTTTACATTTGAACAGAGGAAGACAATAATAAACATGATACATGAGTAAATTATGTGGAATGTTAAAAAGTGATAAGTATTATAGGAAAAATGGAGTACGTTACAGAGGGAAAGAAGCTGTGAATTAACTAGGGTAGTCAGGGAAGGCCTCAATGAGAAACTAGCATCTGAGCAAGAAGATGAGCATTCCAGGCAGCAAAAGTGAACACAGATATCCCGAGGCCAGAGCAGATCTAGCCTGCTCAAGGGGTAAAGAGGACACTGTTGTGACTATAGTGCAGTGAATGAGAGATAGAGGACAGATCACGCAAGGCCTTGTTGGCTATGGTAAGGACTTGGTAAGGATCATCTCAGGCATTTGTCATTTCTTTGTGTTAGTTATAGGAAATTCCAATTCCAATCTTTTAGTTATTCTAAGATCTACCTTAACTTATTGTGGATTATAGTCACTTTATTGTATATCAAATACAGTAGAACCTCCATAGTTGACCACCTCATTAAGTACAATAGGCCTAGTTCCTTATGTTGACCACCTCTGTAAGTTGACAGATTTGTTACAGTTCCTTGATTGGTCAGCCTACAGAGATTCTACTATATTGTTTATCCTAAATATCTAACACATCCCCACTGTATCCTCCCCTCCCCATTATCCTTCTCATCCTCTGGTAACCATCATTCTATTCTCTGTTTCCATAAGATTACTGATTTTTAATATTCATCTCCCAGATATGAATGAAAACATGTGAACTTAGTCTTTCTGTACTTCTACTTCTGTTATTTTATCTAACATATTGTTCTCCACTTCCATCCATGTTATTGCAAATGGCAAGATTTTGTTCTTTTTGTAAATGATATAGTATTCCATTGTGTGTATATACCACAATTTCTCTATCCATTCATCCATTGATGAAAACTTAGGTTGATTTGAAATTCTGGTTATTGTGACTAGTGCTTCAATAAAGGTGGAAATATAGATATCTTTTCAATGTACCGAAGTCCCCTCCTTTGGCTATATTGCTAAATATAGCAATACCCAGTGGGATTACAGGGTATTAAGGTAGTTCTATTTTTAGTTTTTTAAAGAACCTTCATACTGTTCTCCATAGTGGTTTAAGAAGAAATTTTGTAACCATAGTTTGTTATCATTTTTGCATTTTGGAGTTGAATGCTCAATTTTCCTCCTTGGTTTGAACTCCAAATACTATAAATCTCATGAATGAAGACAGTTATTTGGATGCTACATAGTTGGAAGCATCTAAATTAAAAGTTAAAAGTAAGATATACTAGTTCAACAAGAGGAGGACATATTATACCAAATTCCTTTTCAAAGTTGTCTAGTGAAATAACTATAATGGCTTCACATAGTTTCTGATAAAATTTCTAATGTTATAAAATAACTATGATGTCTTCATATAATTTCTAAGTGTAATAAAATACATTTGATGTACCATTCTGCAATGTTTACCTCTACTATGGTCTCTCCAAGTTAAAAAAAAAAAATTTCATTTATCAAGTTTTTGCTAAAGAATCAACTTAGTGATATAGTAACTGAGTTAAAACTCATATCATCATCATTGGACAGCCAATATGTTGAGAGATAAGGTGTTGGGGCAAGGAAAGCAACTCTTATTTGAAGAGCCAGCAAATCAAAAATATGGAAGACTAATGTCCCAAAGAACCAGATTAAGTTAGTAGAAATTTTAAGCTCCTTTTTATCTTAAGGGAAGGAGAGAGAAGGTTGTTGAGTTGATGTAACCAAGGGCCACAGACATCTGGGTGTTGGTGAATGTCTAAGGCAGTGTTATTCAACCCTTTTTTATCACATAGCACACTTGAACCTAAATTACGTTAATCAAAAAAAGAGTCAAAAGAATATACTTATTGTGCTTTGAACTTCTTTCAAAAATAATTTAAGTAATGATCCTTAAAAATTTTCCCAGCACACCTAAAATCCTCTCATAGCATACAAGTGTGCTGTGGCATACCGGTTGAAAATCATTAATGTAAGGAGGTTGTAAAACTTCTCTGATCTGGGTCAGTTAACTTTGAAGAACAAAGGTCAGGTAGATCAGAATGTTCCCAAAAGTCTTTAACATAGCATATTACTTGTGTGTATATTTTTCTTATCCATTTGGCAAAGAAACAATTGTCATCTTTCTTCTCATCCAGTTATTATCTTTCTCTTAGCCTACATGTAGAGCTAAGCAGAAGCTTTTAACCTAAAGAATATTACCACAGGGGGTCAAAAGCAAAATGGAACTAGTTATACTAAGCCTCCCTTACACTCTTAAGCTATCTGTTAGACATCAATGATTTTGTCAAGAGTAAGCTTCATAATTGTATATAAAATTAGCACACTGTACCCCATAAAGGCATCAATGTATACTATACATGATCTATGTGTTTATGACTTAATTTTTAAAAAAAGGAGTAAGCTTCCAGGAGATGTCTATCTATTTGGAATATCAGCCCAGTGTTATGGGTTTATGCTGCACATAATCTTGCCAAGTAGGGAGTATAATGGGTGACTCTGGTCAGGTCTGGGACAAGTGAGAGGAAACAAGGCAAAGGATTAGGACCTAGGGAGATCATGAACAGTTTAGAGAACAAAGAACAGTGCTGACCAAGAAAGAAAAATAGATTTATTTTGTTAGGACTTAGACCTTGAGCAAGAGTGATTATGATTGCCAGTTGTCATGTGGTGCTAGGGAAGTCTGGTGCTAGAGAGCAGGGTTATATGCCTACTAAATGAGAGGACACCAAAGCAAGTCACCACATTTTTACATGTCCTATAAGTTGGTGAATTATTGGTGTTTACTACATTCTAGATACTGTAAAAGTACTTATGTGCATTAAATTATTTAAATAATAATACCATAATATAGAGAGAATTATTATCTCTATTTTATAGAGGAATAACAAAATGATTAAATAATTTCTCCCAGGTAATACAATAAGTAAATGATGGTCTGGCTGTAGAAGCTAAACTGGATTAAATCTCTATGCTCTCCTAAACTCAAGATGAAATTTAGAGGTATTTCCAAGAGCCCCATAAGACTGAGAAACTGTGTTATAGATGGTCTATTGTTTTACTTCCAAGAAGCTCAGTGAACAGAGTCCTTTCTAATTCACCCAGGCAAGTTCCAAATTGATCAGGTTATCGCTATTGTTGGGAGAGCTTCATTTGTTTCCATCATACAGATTCTATGTTTTTTAATTTTTATATATCTCAACTTTCATAATGACCAGTACTACTAAAGACTATTTTTGTGATATTAGTGGGTTTACTCAAGAGATATGTTTAGGTCTTGAATAGACAACCTATCACTTCAGTGCCAAAATATTTTTAAGGTAAGAATACAATATTGGGATTTTAAACTGACTGAACTCTAGTGTAAATGTAATATGCCCCTTACTCAGGGCAGTGGCTCTTTCCAACATTTAATGATTTTACTAACTAAAGGAAAATAACATGTTAGTGGGCATATCTATCAAAAAATCATATTTAAATGCAAAAATTTGAGGAAATACTTTTTAATCCAAATTCAAAGAGGTTTGAGAATTTGTTTACTGCTATCTCCTTAATTCAAACACTCAGCCTTAAAGCTTTACAGCATAATGAATGAACTGAAATAATAATCAGAAACATGTAATTGCTAATTTTTTAGGGATATCTAAACTTAACTTTGCATCTGATTCAGTGCTAAAAGCAGACTTGAATGACATGCTCAAGAAATTCTAGGCCTTTAAATTTTCCAGAGATGCAAAACTATGTGACAGAAGTTGCAGTTACATTCTGCCATTTCCAAAGACCTAAAGTTGTTATTTAAGATCATTTAATTAAAAAAAATTACAACTGGGAAATGGGAATAGCTGTGTGTGAACCCGCATCTGAGGCGCTCACACTGACCATCATTCAGCTGCCTAAAGAGGAGAACCTTGTGAATTTTAAAATGTTATGACTTGTATTTATTATTTTAGAATTTGTGATGAGAATTTTACAAAGTTTATATAACACTGGTGGTCTGAATGAGTGCCAAATACCCACTAAAGTGATTTTAAATGCCTTAATGTTCTAGTAGCATAGCTATAAAGTAAGCTTCCAGCAGAGCAAGTGACTACTGTTATGCCCAAGGTGTTAATGGTGGTAAAAATTTATTTTAGAAAATACAATCATTCAGAAATATTTTTTCTTTTTTCACCACAGGTGAAATTTTATTTTCCTAATATTCCTATGACTTCCTTCTTAAACTTTATGAATTCAGAAAATATTTTCGTGGGTAAGACCGCATGGGCCCTCTGCGAGAGAGTAGCTCTGTAGTGTTAACAAAGGTGGCTCCCTGTCAAGTTATCCCACCTAGTTTGGTTCTAACTATGGACATTGCCCATAGACTTTTAAGGCAAACTCAGTTTATCTGCAAAATTCTTTGTCTTATTTATGTGAGAAACATAAAGAAATTCTTCCTTAGTTTTGTTTTTTGATTTTGTTTACTCTTGTGATTTTTAAGTTTTCCTATTGACCCAGTTGTATATGTGCTATATATGTATGCCATTTTTAATAGTTATGATTAGGTATCCCTAAAAAATTGGCAATTACATGTTTCTGATTATTATTTCTTCCCCTTCTTTCCTCTTCTCTTATTTGGCAGTTTTATTCAACTGGACAAAAGCTGATTTAACTGGATTTTACAATGAACTGTTTTTAAAAATTAAAAAATAGTTTTTCAAAGCATAGTTTTTATTTATTTATTTATTTATTTATTTATTTTGAGACAGAGTCTCACCATGTTGCCCTCAGTAGAGAGCTGTGTTGTCACAGCTTATAGCAACCTCAAACTCTTAGACTTAACAATTCTCTTGCCTCAGCCTGCCAAGTAGCTGAGACTACAGGTGCTTGCCACAATGCCTGGCTATTTTTTTGTTTGTTGTTGTAGTTGTCATTGTTATTTAGCAGGCCTGGGCTAGGTTCGAACCTGCCAGCCACAGTGTATGTGGCCAGTGCCCTAACCACTGAGCAACAGGCACCAAGCCCAAAACATAATTTTTAAATAATTTTAATAAATTGTTTTGGTAAAGAGCATGGTAGGCCTTTATAAATTTTTGAAATGATTTGATCATACATGAGTGTAAATAATGTTTATATTTTTAATTTTTTAATTGTACTTCTTAAATTAATACTTAATGAAATCTATATCTCAGTGATTCTTGTTTTTGCTACCACATCTTTGACTTGAATTTTTAAAAACATTTTAATACATGTTATCTAAATTTTTAAAATTCATTTTCTGATATCATTAAAGTCTATATTTCTCTTAAATACTTTCGATTATGTGGATTTAATATTTATGTTTTCATTCATAATGGACAATTTTCTATAAAAGCTAGAAAACAGATCATAGGGCAAAATAGTCAAAAAAGATTAGAAATTAGGCAACATGATTAAAATTATTTTAAACTTAAATTTGTGAACTACAATAATATTCCTATTCTTTTTTTTTAAGATTTTTTATTAAATCATAGCTTTGTACATTAATGCAATCATGGGGTACAATGTGGTGTTTTCATATACATTTTGAAATACTCTCATCAAACTGATTAATGTAGCCTTCATGTCATTTTCTTAGTTATTGAGTTAAGACATTCATACTCTGCTTTTAGAAAGATTCACTTGTACCCTTGTAGGATAAACCATAGAGGTGATCCCTCCAATCACCCTCCCTCCACTCAACCACCCCCTCCCCTCCCCTCTTCCAGCCCCCTCCCCAGATTCTAAGGCTATAATTAGGTCATAGCATTCCTATGAAAGCTATAAATTAGTTTCAAAACAGGGCTGTGTACATTGGATACCTTTTCTTCCATTCTTGAGGTACTTTGCTAAGAAGAACATTTTCTGGTTCCATTCATGGAAACGTGAAGGAGGCAAAGTCTCCATCTTTCTTTAGGGCTGCATAGTATTCCATGGTGTACATATACCACAGTTTATTCATGGATCAGTGGGCACTTGGGCTTCTTCCATGACCTAGCAATTATGAACTGGGCTGCAATAAACATTCTGATACAAATATCTTTGTTGTAATGTGATTTTTGGTCTTCTGAATATATACCTAATAAAGGAATTGCAGGATCAAATGGCAGGTCTATTTTTAGTTCTCTCAGTGTTCCTCAGATGTCTTTCCAAAAGGAACGAATTAATTTGCATTCCCACCAGCAGTGTAGAAGTGTTCCCTTTTCTCCATATCGACGCCAACATGTCTGGTTTTGGGATTTTGTGATATGGGCTAATCTTACTGGAGTTAGGTGATATCTCAAAGTAGTTTTGATTAGCATTTCTGTGATGATTAAGGATGGTGAGCATTTTTTCATATATCTGTAGGCTATGCGCCTATCTTCTTTAGAGAAATTTCTATTCAAGTCCCTTGCC
>NW_003852542.1:3658088-3662005 GCF_000181295.1 Otolemur garnettii | reverse complement strand
CTGAGAATATCCTGGAGACCTGGTTTAGTTATGGCAAATTTCTTCAATGCATGGATGCCATTAAAGTATTTAATTTCTCCATCATAAATGAAACTCATTTTAGCTGGATACAGGATCCTGGGCTAAAAGTTATTTTGTTTTAAGAGATTAAATGTCTATGACTACCCTCTTCTTGTCTGAAAGGTTTCAGCAGAGAGATTTGCAGTTATTCTAATATTCTTCCCCTTGTATGTTATGGTTTTCTTACATCTCTGCTGCTTTCAAGATTTTCTCTTTCATATTAACTGTAGTGAAGTTAGTTATGATGTGTCTGGGGGATGTCTTATTCAGGTTGAGTTGTGCTGGGGTTCTGAACCTGTCTGCTATCTGAATTTCAGGATGTCTTGACATATCTGGAAAGTTATCTTTCAAAATTTCATAAAGAGGGGCCTCTGTGTTTTGTGAAGCAACTTCATCCACCTACAGGAATTCCTATAATGCAAATATTAGTTTT
Source organism: Otolemur garnettii (assembly GCF_000181295.1). NCBI lineage: Eukaryota > Metazoa > Chordata > Mammalia > Primates > Galagidae > Otolemur > Otolemur garnettii. The sequence continues at coordinate 3,661,512 of NW_003852542.1, read as the reverse complement.
CTTCAAATTATTCCAGAGCTCTCTGAGAGAATGATCCATTTTTGCTTTCCATTTCTGTTCCTCTTTGGACGCTTGGACACGTTCAGAATCTTTGTCTTCTACATCTGAGATCCTTTCTTCTGCCTGCTGCATTCTATTACCAAGGGATTCTACTGCATTTTTCAGGTCTTTGAGGGGTGCAATCTCTTGCCTCAATGTTTCAAAATCTTTGGTGGTTTTGTCTTTGAAGTCATTGAATTCTTGAGTGAACTTTTGGAATGTTCCTTGAATTTCTAGTTCTATCTTTGCCTCTATTCTGTTTATCTTATTTGCAATCCAGATTCTGAATTCAATTTCTGACATCTCAGCCATCTGTTTATAAAAGGGATCTTCAGTTTCATCTGCCACATCCTTTCTTGGGGAAGTTGACCTACTCTGGTTATTCATATTACCAGCCACCTCCTTTCTTGGGGGGGGGGGTTGATCTACTTTGGTTATTCATATTACCAGAGCTTTTCCGCTGACACCCCCCACCCCATGATTATTTTACTCCATTTGGCTTTTCCCCTTGAGCTTCATGAAGGACCCGTACAGTGTTACAGCCTAAGAGACTGGGGACATGCGTGGTGTGATGGGGCTAAGTGACTCTGTCTTATTTTCAGCTGGTCTCTGTCCTACCCTAGTGAATCAGTTACTCTTGGTTGAAGTCTCAGCTGTGTAGAAATACCAGCAATTAAGTTGCCCCACCCCCCCACAACTAAAAATTAGGCTAGGAAAATCAAACCTTCCCTGGGTGCTACTTTGAATAGTCCTCAGGTGATTTGCCTGGTTCAAGGGGTCCAAATCGGTTGTCCCAGTCAGCACCAGTCTCAGGTGGGAGAGTTCAAATGTCTCCAGCAGCTAGATAAGAGGGGTCTGCTGGCAGCTCAGATATAACTTGCTCCAGTGCTCCGTGAGGGCAAAAGGACCCACCCAGCAAATGAATTAGTCTGAGAAGGTCGATACCTCCTTCCCTACCTTGCACCCAGTCACTGGTAATTCCCCAAGACTGTGACCTAGTTCACTCCAGTAAGCAACTGCTCCCGGGTTACTCTGCTTACTCTGGCAGTAGATGACTGCCAGAGTCATCAGGAGATCTGAGTCCAGCAGGGGGACTTTGAGTGTTTAATTTAGGCTGGGGAAGTTCACTCAGTTCCAGCCCAGCGCCTTCTGTCCCAGCTAAATTCCTCTGCAAGTCAGACGCTGTTAGAGCTGATAAGAAACAGCCCTGGGCAGCAAGCAATTAGAGTTTACACTTAGGTGTCAATTCCAGCTTCTGCCTGCCCACTGCCTTTGTCTCAGCTATATTCCCCTGAGGGCTAGGTGCTAATGGTCTCTTTACTCACAACTTCCCACGTTGGTTCACCCAGTGGCTGCTGTCCAGAACCTGGGTGACAGGGGTGAGATAGGGGTGCCTATCTGGAATGGCATCAGGCTGCTCCTGTATGGCGTCCTCTGAGCTAATGTTCTTCTCCTCACTCCTGTGCCACAGAGTCAGCACAGCCCTTTCCACCTCCACTCCTCTCAAGGAGATGCCCAAGAATCTGGACTCCATGGGTGACAAAACTCCAAACCTCAGGGTGAGAGTTGGGGGAGGAATCCTCAGAGTTCAGAGTTGCAGGTAGGGAATATATGCAGTTTTATACAGTTTTACAGTTTTATGCCTGGCCAAGGGTACCGTGGTATGCCAGCAGGGGTAGGAGGTCTAGTTTTTAGGGGGTCTCTCCTGTGGGATAAAGTGGGAGGATGTTTTAACTCTGCTCGCTTGTTTGTATGGAGTAAACTGTGAGCCCTTCTTGTGGAGGAGGGGACTCCTGTTCGCTTGGTGGTGGATTTTGTACCTTTTGATTGTATTTTTGGAGTCGCAGCTCACCTCACCAAGGTTGAAGTGTGTTCTTCAATCTCTCTTGGCTCCATTCCAAACCATCAGCTCCCTTGCTAAATTTCTGTCCTTTAAGTCTCCTTCTGGACGGGAGCCTCTGTAAAAAGCTGGCTGCAGTCTGCCGTCTTGCCTCTGCCTCTCTAATATTCCTATTCTTTTGCTTGAATATCTTATTTGTATGGAACTGTCATCAAATGAATCAGTGGTGCTACGTAAGCTGTATCACCACCATACCAGAAGATATCCATCCCACACAGAGAAGTGTTTGAACTTTTTAAAGCATGTACAAGAACAAAATATGGAACAAAGTTCTGTTTTTAGATAAGATCAAGAAGACCAAGAAGCTAAGAATGCAAGGACATGTGATATCTAACGTCAGAATGAATCACTATTGCACAATTGCAATTTTGCCAGTTTGTGTGGAAATTTTTCATTCTACGTGGAACCAGACAAGCAAAGAAAATCAGTAATTCCATTGGTAGATCAATGGATTAGATAATATAGATTATCATAATCCAATACATTAAGCTTTACTGCAAATAAAAAATTTACTGCATATTAATGAATCTACAGACATTTCTAACTGTTAGATAATAGTACCATTCAGAATCCTGAAATGAAATGTTGGAACTTTGTTTTGAGGAGGATAAAAATAACAGACAAATCTACTGAAGATGAAATATTCAAGACCAATGAAATGTCATAGAAATACTTTTTTTAAATGTTTATTACATCTAGAGTTTATTCTAATAACACTGAGGTTCAAATAATATATTATTTTATTCACAGAGGAACTTCTATATGTAAATGTTTCTCTACAGTTATAATTTAAAAATTTAATATTTTTTAAGTGGTGACTATAATAAAATCCAAACCACCACATCACCATATTTCTACATTTTAGCTCCCTACAAATAAATGAGATCAGATCACCACCTTGCATTGTTTCATACATAAGTGCATTGGCCATCCAAAGGAAGGGTTTGGTCAGGAATTGGAAAATATTTTGCACGTGATTCAACTTTGCACACTTAGTGAAGCATAGTTCTTACATATCCTGTTACTTAACTGACATTTGAACACTTGAATGAGCTTAATAAAAAATTATAAGAACTGCCACAAAATGTATTAACACATACCAACAAAAATTAAAAATACAAAACAAAAATGCAGCTTTAGAAAAGTGATATTTAAAAAATGGTTCTTTAGTTATTTCTATTCATTGTTATGGATTTAAACCCAAAGAAAATTAAGTCAAATAGAGTAAAACTTCTTTCTATATTTGAGAAAAATCTTACCACTATTTTTGAAATACTTGGCTATGGAAACATTTGATTGGATTTCATATCAATTTCATCATTGCAAGAAATTTCAACACTGTACTGATCAAGGAAAGAAAAGAAACAACTGTTAAAGAATAGCACTACCTTTGGTGTGTAATTTCAACAGAACAAGTTATCCTAATTTTGATTAATGGAAAAAAGTTTTCATCCATAGAGACAAAGCAATAAACCATCTTCTGCC
>NW_003852542.1:3653304-3657969 GCF_000181295.1 Otolemur garnettii | reverse complement strand
GCCAGCCCCCCACTCCTTTCAGCCACAGGCACTGTCCAATGCTGCCTCCTACTTTTATAAAGTTTCTCAGCAGTGGTGACTACCAAGATTTTAAACAGATTATCATGTCTTGATTAGAAACTCAGCAACTTCAGAAAACTTGTAGTCACAGCTGTGGTTACTTATGAGCTAGACATTAATTGGAAGTTTTATCTCCCTTATATCTTGTGGGATTTTTATTATATAATATAAAGAAATTATAATCAATGTCTTCCCCAAGTTGCCACAGTTTTTATCAGTTTGTCTTATAAACTGTTATCATTATGTGGGTGTTTTATAACATAAAGTTAGGGAGGCACTAGTCTAGGATTGTTGAACAATTTTCTCCTACATAGGAGTCTGACCTTTGGTTAACTCTGCAGTTCTGTGTTGGAAATCTAGTCCAAACGTAGTGTATAAAACTGGAAGCCTGTAAGGGCATACACTGTTTCATGTGCCTGGTGGCAGCATGAGAGCAATGCAGCACCTGTCTTATTTCCTGGAATCTTTTTATTGGGTACATAACAGAGTATATGTGCAAGAAATGTAGTCAGCAGTCAAGGTTGAGACTGAGAGAGGGGAGACTACAGACTTTAAGAAGGTTGGGTAAAGGGTAAACAGGGACATAGGGTAATGGAACATCTGAAGAGGCCAGATAATGGAACAAGCAGGAAAGAGGGTCAGGGGACAGCAAGTCTTATCTCCTACAGACATCTCAGCTTCTCTAGTCTAAGCTACTAGTTGATGGTCTCAGCTGCCTGCATTGCTAATTTCCCCATACTGGGATAGTCACCTTCAGACTCCTTTCTTCTCAATTAGGAGTACAGGGGTGGCCCACCTGTGGGCTTTACTGTGGCTTTTGAAGAGCTCATGGGGTCTTAGCCTATCTATTCCTACATTCTATGCCCCTGGTAAACTAATAAGACTTAAAATATGGATTGTTTCTTAGCAGAATGGCTTATGACAAAAATGATCTAAGTTGGTAAATTACATCTGCATTGGGAAGAACTAAAAATGAATTATAAATACTCAATGAGAAGTTATAGCTTTGGACTTTCCACAGTGTATGGGTTCTTATTCTGAGTACATTTCTTGTAAGAACCTTGAAATCTGTGCTGTGGAATTATTGTGAAAGATGTTGGCTCCTGAAGTAATAAAACCTTTAAGCTAGGGTGAATTGTGTACACACTCAATGTGCATCTCATCTTGCATCTGAACTGTCACCTGGGAAGATGATAGCTCCCAGGTGACTGTTATACCTGCTGCAAAGACTCCCACAAAAAAGGAAAGTCTGATGCTGTCCTGATGGCAAGAAGTGGGTCCTGTGTTGTGTCATTCTGAGTGGGCAGATGCAAAGTTTAGTCTATGCAAGTCCTATGAGTTTGAACATTTAGTTAGATCTTAGATGCCCCCTGGTGGAGCAATGCTTGTTTCTTTCTTCATGCTGGTATAAAAAGAGCCACTGTTGGATAATTTCCTTCCTAGTAGATGATGGATTTTTCCCATATCTATGTAACCCCTCACCTCACTATTATTTTAATTATGTAAGTGCACATCTTGTTCTTTTTTTGTTTTAGTCATTGAAATATAAACTTACTCATAATGGTAAGGAACTATGAATGCTTCTATAAGGCCATAGTACTAAGTCTTTGCAATGTTAGTGTGTGAGTACTGCAACATGACAATATTGATATTAACTCTTAATGTATGCCAAATCTTGTTCTAAATGTTTTATATATGTTAGCTGATTTAGTCTTCCTAACACCTTTATAAGGCAGGTAGGATTGATAAATCGAGTTCACAAATGACGAAACTAAGGCACAGAGTTGAGTAACTCGACCAAGTTCACAGAGCTAGCTGAGTCATGAGGCTGAGACTTCAGAGCCAAGCAACTGAACTTCAGAACTCAAGTTATGACGCACCATGCCTAACATACTCATCCTCATAATTGCAACTTCTCCTGCATTTCTGTCGCACATTGTGCTAGGTCTTTCTCTGGGCACTTTCTGTACATTAGTCTATTTTATCCTCATAAGAGTCTTATTAGAACAGCATCATCTATAATGGAAAGATGAGAAAACTGGGGTACAGACATATTAGACTTTGTTTTTCAATATTATTTTTTGATTTACAGATAGGAATTTCAGAATAGTGACTGATACGTCCATCTTTCTTTCATTTATGTGATTTAATCTTCTGTGCAATGCAATTTTAAAGTAATGCTTTAAAAGGTAGAAGGTAATGGATAAATCAAACAATTTAGTAGGTCCCTCCTCAAATCCTGAACATCTTTAGGGTCCATAGAAAGCCATGAAAGAGGAGACAATGTCTCCTATACCTCAGTGTCTCCTGATGTGTATTTCCAGGAACATTAGATCCAAAGGATGTTTAAAAATGATTAAAAAATAAATGTTCTGGTATAATGTAAATTTGAAACATATTTAGTTAAAGTGTGTCCCAATAAGTGGTTTGGATTAAGGTTCTGATTCAGATTCTTTGAAACATGTATACATGACTTGAGCTTTCAGAACCATGTTACTTTCTAAATGATTAAGTTCATTCTCAGTTTGTTTCAAGCCTATTATGTTAAAAGTATTTTTTAGCCAGCTTTTAAAATTTTAAACTAAATCTATTTTTTCCTTTAAACTAGATTATATGTTTTGTGGCCTAGAATGGAAAACACAAATAGATGCCAGCTTGGAACTTTTTCAAATGGCAGCATTCTAGTTTCCATGTGAAGTTATAACCAATAAAATCAACCTTTGTAATTAGTTATACATATTATATAATAAATAACAGGTCATTTTGAAGCCATATTATCAGAAATCTCACCAGTTTATCTAACATAATGACAATTTTTCATAGGCTAGTCCATGAAGAAATTTAATAAACCAAATTTGAGTCAGCTTGGAATCATCAAAAATCCTCCTTCTGGTTAATGAAACCAAAAGTAAAGGAAGCATTTCTTTTCTCCAGTTTAGGTGAGATCTAGAGTCCAAATTGTCTCCCTAACCTTCCTTTAAATTCATGTGCATAGGAATTGTGCACACATTTATACACACTCAAACCCCTTGTTTCTGGCCTGGACTGATGACAATGTATTGGATGATAGTTTCATTGCATGCAAAAATCTGTATAACCTAGAGCATTAAGAACCTAATTCTTAACCATGGCTACTAATTAGAATCTGTCAGGCTTCACTCCCATAAATTATTTCATTGGTCTGTGGTGGTGTCTGAGCAGCAGGGTTTCTTTAAAACTCACCAGATGATTCTAAGAATCAACCAGAGTTGCATACCAATGACCTAGAGCAGAAAAGTTCTCAAATAAGCCCTAAAAGACTTGTTAAAACACAGGTTGTCAAGTCCCAGAGTTTCTGATTTAATAGATCTATGGTGACGCCTAAGAATTTGCAATTCCATGTGATGCTGATGCTACCCTTCCAAGAACCACATACTGGGAACTACTGACCCTAGATCATTCTCTTACTGATGAAACTTGGAAGTTTCCTCTTAATTATACTTTTGTTTACTATTCTAGGTAAGGGAGAATTCCTCATCAGATGTCATAACATTGTCAGTTAATCAAACAAGAAGTAAAGCAAGCCTTTTTCCTCCCCAGTTTAGGTTAACTCTAGAGTCATTGCATCATGTTACTGACCTTCATCAAACAGTTTGAGGTTTATAAATGCAGAACTCAAGAAATGGCCCATTTCTTCTAAGACATTTGCTTGCTTACCTTCATTTAATAAATATATTCAAATCATGACAATAAAACCTATATAATAATGAAAATACTTAGATGGCTTAGAGTTGCATAGGGCCACAAGAGCTTCTCTATTTCAGTCTACTATTTTAAAGCAAGTAAGAGATAATTCTCTTTCTTAGAAAAATAGGAAACTTCACCAACAGAGTGAACAAAGACATAGGCATGCATTCAAGCATGGCCTAAGATGAACAAGATGAAGAAACTAGTCTAACAAATAAGAGTGATTTGTGTGGACACAGAAGGAACTAACGTGAAATAGGAGGAGAGAGTAACAGGGCAGAGGGTTGACATGAGGCAAACTATGTTTCTGCAATATTTGTCTGGTGGACTGGTTTAAGGATGAACAGAAGCACTCTCAATCTGAAATAACAGATCATATTGAGTCTACTGTTTTGGAAAATCAAAGAATTAATTTCAGGGGAAGAAATCTACTTTTTAGAACCTCTGTAGGGTATCTAAACCCCAAAGTATGTTCACTTTGAGTTATATCTGAAATGAATAATAATAGGACAATTTATGACTTGCTTTAAGGGCCTTACAGTTCTCTTATTCCATATAATTCTATCAAATAAGGCATACATACCTTTAGACATTAATGGAAGCTTTGGAGTCTACATTTCATTTCAGATGGAGACAGATTCTATAGTGAAATAATTTGACAAGGAACCCCTCACTGCTACACTGAACAGCAAGAAAGCACTACAATTTTTTTTCAATTATGAGACAGTAGAAAGCACAGTGAAATGTAGTTTTTTTCAAAACTTTCTTCTTCCTGTGAGTAATTAACTACTCAAGAATCTCTGTTAACTGGATTATAAAGTCATCTTAGTAGGAATTTCATAGCACAGAACTTGAATTTTTAAAAAAAGTTTTATCTTA
>NW_003852542.1:3651798-3653142 GCF_000181295.1 Otolemur garnettii | reverse complement strand
GTCTAAGGAAAATAGATACGATTATAGAGAACTATCTGTGCATATACCTTTTTAATTTTTGCAAAGTTTCTCTTGACCCTATTGCTCCCTCTACTACCAACTGGATTGGGCTGGAAGGAAGTCCCTATTGCTCTTTGAGAGAATAATTTCATTAGTGAGAAACAAAACCAGTGTTCAAGAACTCTAAGAAGGAATGGATGGAACAGATATGCCTATTGATACACATATTATAAAGGACGTTTAGAAGAAAGCAGAAGACAGGGGATTTTAAGTTAAATGGACAGTGAGATTAAGAAAAAGCCTTCAATTTTGTATTGAATACTTAATTCACAATAAGCAAAAGGGAAGTTCCATATGTTTTTAGTTCAAAGGAAAAGTAACCAAAAAGAGAATTTTAGAAAAGTGAGGTGAAACTTCTCCATCTCCACATGGAAGAAAGTAGGGGAGAGATATGCAGAGGAAAAAACATGGTATGTTGATTTTCCAGTGAAGGTATGAGTGAGAGCTCACTTTATCTCAGCCTTATTTAGTTTTGTTTGTCTTCAAATAAAATTCAGTGGTTCACAAACATGATTGTGTATCAGAATCGGCCAGGTATCACATTGAGTCTTAGAATGCAAAAAAATTCTAATTCTTTGTTGGAGACAGAAATCTGGGTTTTTACTAAGCATCTCAAAGGATTTCCATGCTTGTATCCAATCTTTAAAAAAAGACTCTTGTGTGTTCATTTGCTCTATGAAGAGTAGAGATGTGTAAGGAAAAGGCTATGGGCTTGAGAATGAAGAAAATATAAATAAAAAGAATTTCTAATTGGCACTGAGCACCAACCAGTTAAAATCCAACATCATGGATCACACCTACCACCTTCTAGAAGGGCCACTGGTAGCAGATCACACAGAGCAAGTTTTCCAGATATGCACTAAGGGCTATTTGTTCTTGTTGTTGGGGTAGTTTGAGTCTGATATAAATGGAACATCTGAAGTTGATTATAATTTTAGTGGCAAGTAAAGTTTCAGATTTTAGAGAGAATCACTCCCAAAATATCATAATTATATCTTCAGATGTTGACAATGGAAGAAGGAAAATTATTTCAAATGTTTTCCATATACTCCACAAGCACAATGCAATACCTGGCATTTTTCCAAATATTTCTGGTATAAGTTAATTAGAAAACAGACAAAATGTTAGATAGAGGGATCAGGTAAAATCTAAGGGGGGGGTGAAAGTTTCCTCTTGCAGCACTAAAGTAAGAGAATGTCCTTAGAGGTGATTATCAGCCCCTCTTCTTTCCATAGCATCACCAGCCCCAGCTTTCCCTGTGGTCTCACATGAACCACACTTGGT
>NW_003852542.1:3622865-3651389 GCF_000181295.1 Otolemur garnettii | reverse complement strand
CTCATAGAATCTGCATACATGTTATTTTCCTGAATTCCTAAATATATTTTAATAAGGTGCTATGTCATATTTCATGTTTGTTTGGTTATTGAATATTTAAGTTGCATCAATATTTCCTTGTTATATTAATAGTTAAGATTACAGAAAATATATTTGTGCTGTAGGCAAATTCTTATTTTAAGTTTTAAAGGAGCAGCCCTTTCTGTTCTCACTAATTGTTTCTTTCTCCTACTAATCCTCCTTTTATCCCCTTCATGCTTTTCATCTTTACTTGATCAGTTTCCTGTTACTCATACAGTTGAAGAACACCTCTTATGACAACCGAAAGAAAGATATCATGAACCAATTAATTTTCTCAACAATAAATTATTTTGTATATGATACATTGAGCATAAATTTTACCTTAATTTCAGATTCTAATCTCATGTTTTTCTCTCTTCATTTAGCTCTTTCTCATAATTCTTTCAATACTGAGTAGTGTAAAATTCTTTTACAATATTAATTCTGAATAGTTTCTAAAGAGCTAATAAAGAAAAACTTAGTTCTAGCTTTCATGTAAGACTATTAAGTCTTTAAAATCCATAATTTGTTTTATTGTAAAAATAGTGTAACTGAAATTATCAGCATATTGTGATGGTTGTGAAATCTGTATAATAAGGTAATAGTTATTTAACTCTTATTTTCTTGACTAATTTATTTAATCTGAATGTTTCAAATTTTAAATATTTGTTTTCCAAAATATGTGTTATTTCTTTAAAACAAAAAGTAATGCAATTGCAGATTTTGTATTGAATACTTAATTCACTTGTCCCAATTTTTATTTAATTCATAGAGTTGTAACTTACGAGAAGATCAATAAAAATGACTACTATACTATTAGCAAAAAGGCAGTGACCCACATTTGTAATGGTGACATTGAATTTATTGAAATTGATCGATGGGAACAGGAATATCTATATCACAAAGAACTCACTAAGATTCCCATATTTTCACTTTTCCGGAAATGGAAGGCTTTTACCGTGTGGAGGAAGAATGTTCGCTCCAAGAAAATCACTGGATGTCGAAATTCTCTACAAAAAAATTTGTTCATTGTTGATTCTGTATGTATTTATTAATCATATTTTAAAAATACTACTTATAGAAAGAGAAAGTGTGAATGTATTATAGGTGTTGGTATAGACTGTCTCTAGAAAATATTTCTTTTTTTTTAGGAAAGTTCACAATTCCCATCCTTTTTGTCATTTAGGAGTTTAGGGGCATTTCTACATTTTGTCTAGGGTTGCAAAATGCAGAAATGTAAGAAGAAAGTTGCATGGGTCCCCTTTGTTCAACATAGCCTCAGAGTTTTGGATTTATGATCCTTTTGTTGCTGATTGGGAAAGTTGTATGTCCTTTTGAGCAAAAGAGGATAGTATCCCCTATTAACTCCTCTTATCTTTGAGACACTCTGAAGTTTATGGTCCAGAAGAATTTGGGGCTTGTATTCAGTGCTTCCCAGTATATGTGTTCCTCTACAATGGATTCAGGTAGTAGGGAAATTTTTAATATATACTTTGGACAATGAGGGGGTGATCATGAAAAAAGAACTGTTAAAGAACTATTTAAAACCTCTGCCCACTGAATTTCAACTTGCATTAGAAGTTGACCCCTCGGAATGAACTGGAATGATTACTATTATGCTCAGAGTACTGGCTCCTCACCTGTCTATTTCTATGATAGTGAGTTATCACCATCTCAGGTCAGAGGCCTCAAGTTTGTTTTTGACTAGTCATTTCCTTTACTTTGCATATGGTAATCTGAAAGACTGTTATCAACATGTCTGTCACACAAAATGGGATGTTCAAGGAGTCTGGCTAACATAAATGTTAGTGCAAAACAAATACTTAAGATGTACCATCTCAAGTTATCCATTTCATTGAGCATTATGAGCTGTGAAAAAATATTCCACCCTTCTTGACTCAAATTTCATTAAAGATGCATCAGTCAGCTACCTTTCATCTTTTACCATGTCTTGAATGCTTAGGCATATCATAAATTTGTTACTAAGTATTTAAAATAGTTATTCCTGGATTAAAAGATTATCTCTATCCATCCTCATAGCATGTTCTGTTATATTACATGCTGACAGTTATCATTCTTGTTCTCCATTCTTCTTCTTATTATTATTATTATTTGGGACACCTTGAGGGTACAAAGAATTGGGTTCCGTGATTGCATTTGTTAGACAAAGTCCCTCTTATAATTGTGTCCCACCCCTCAGAAGTCTGTCATACACCATGACCCCTCACCACCCTCCCACCTCCCCTCTCCCTACTCCTTCATTCCCTTACCCCACTCCTTGTATTACCAATATGTTTTTGGGTTTTGTAACATCTTCTCTTGAAGTTAGTCCTAAACAGACTAGAAAGTTCTCATTCTTTTAAGCTAGTATTGACCTAAATAGCAGACCCATGGCAGTGGCTTAAATAACTATTAGGTGCTGTAATTACCCACACACATACCACTAGTATTATATTTACAATTAGTTGACTAGGGTGGTTGATTACCCTACACTAAGTTAAAGGAAGAAATATGAATTTGTCCTTGAAAAGTTTCTTTTTGTGATTTTTTAAACAACCAACTGCTGGCATCTGGGCCTACATTTTCTTATAACAATTTTGATATATATTCTACATACCACATAATTCACCCATTTAAAGTATACCATTCAATTATTTTTAGTTTATTCATAGAATTGAATCAATTTTAGAACATATCTATCACTCCAATAAGAAACTCTACCACCATTAGTGATCACTCTCCCCAGCTACCCTGTCCTCCCCCCTCAACTATTGGCAACCACTACTCTACTTTCTATCTCCATAAATTTTTCCATTCTGTACATTTTATGTAAATGAAGTCATATACTATAGTCATCCTTCAGCATCATAGGGGAATGGTTCCAGGAACTCCCAATGGATACCAAAATTCACAGATGGCTCAAGTCCCTTATGTAAAATGATGTAGTTTTTGGATATAACCTATGCACATCCTCCCATATACTTTAAATCATCTCTAAATTATTTATAATACCTAGCACAATGTAAATACTATGTAAATAGTTGTTATACTGTACTGTCTGGGAAATAATGATAAGAAGAAAGTCTATACATGTTCAATACTGGCGCAACCATTTGCTCTTGTTGAATTCACAGATGTGGAACTCACAGATGCAGAGGGCCAAGTATATGTGGTCCTTTATGACTGGCTCTGTCACTTCACACAATATTTTTAAGATTGTAGCATAGCATTTCTTTAATTTTCAGATTACATTCTGTTGTATGGATATACCTATTTTATTGTGGATCCATCTGTTGATGGATATTCAGATTGTTTTCACTATGGGCTATTATAAATAATGCTATGAACAATCATGTGCAAGTTTTTTCTGGACATATATTTTCATTTCTCTTGGGCAGATATACCTAGGAGTGGAATCGCTGAGTACATTAATAATTCTACATTTAACCTTTTGAGCAAATGACACTGTTCCCAAAGCAACTTGTTACCCACTAAAATTTTAAAGTAAAATTTTTGTTTGCTCTCTATCATAGCCTGTTAGATTACTAGATAGGCCCTTCTATTATCATAATGACTGGTGTCTTAAAGTCCTTAAGGTCACACGTCACACAAATATTTCAGTATCCATTAGGCAAACTTAATGAAATTTAAGATATTGCCCAGTTTTCTGTTACTTGCCCTCAATTGCATTCCTTAAATAGACATGCATGTGTTTTCAAAATGAAAAGAGATTTGGGCAAATTAAATCTGATAATGATAACTCAAGAATCCTTTTAGAAAAAGGTTTCAAAAGTGCTTCTGTTTTGTAGTTGTGGCTAAAGTTAACATATAGAACCATTATTATCTTTAATGACCATTCTTGCTCTTTAAATATTTTTATACATTTAAAATGCAGAATTTTTTTTCACTAAGTAATGATAAATTCTTATTTTCATTCAGTATTTGCGGCCAGCTCTTCTTAAAATAAGTGAATTGTGTTATCATTTGAGTTTCATGGGACTGTGTTATATTGAAAAATGTCACACCTACACCCTGCAGGAATTTAAGGCTGTTCAAGTCTTACGGCTAGCAGAGGTAAAAAAAAAAAAAAAAACTTTGTCTATAACGGTCAATATTTTTGCCTATCACTGATATTTTAGTACCACTAATCATACATATTCATCAATATCTAGGTGATAGAGCGCCTAGAAGAATTTCGAAATGAGGCCAAAGAGGTGGTCAGGAAGGCTTGTCGAGCTGCTTTGCACGCTGCAGGATTTGTTCCTGATGATGTGGCATATGGATATTTTGAGGGTATGCAGAAGAAAGAAACTTGATATATCAGAGTAGTGGCTTTCTAACGTATCAGGTCTTTTTTTATTTTAATGTTCTCAAGTTTAAATAATGATCATATTTTTAAATTATTCCAAACTTTTGCTTAGTATGTTATAAATTCAATGTGTTTTGTAGAAGGAGAAAGGAATATAAATAATTGCATTTTTCACACACTTGTGTATAGTATTATACTCCCATCTGTGTATAGTATTTCTAAACTGGATACAGAATCTTAATTCAAAAACCTTTTATGGTGTACTCAGCACCTCTGTGCTTAAAGGAAAACCCAACCTGCTAAGACAGACAATAGGTTTTTTAAAATTAAGGGCCTAGATGGATCACAGGATTGGTGCCAGCTGGCATGTCCTAGAAAGGATGACTAAAATGCAGGTAGAAAAAGAGGGTAAAGGTGTCCATGAGAAAAAGGTAGTATATTATACAGATCAAATACTGTTAATGATAATATTACTACTGTCTACACTCTTGTTGAGCTGAAATCCTTTGATGTGAATTTTTTTTTTTTATAACTGAGATGTTTTCTGGGGTCTGAAATGCTTCATGATTTAAAAGATTGTTATTGTTGAATTGTATTTGTCTTTTCTTTTAATCACATTGAACAAAATAGAATTTTTATACAACAATGCTCGTTGTGCCTTCTGTTACTCTTAGATGATATCAAAACATCGACTGGCCCAGTTCCCACTGCAGTATCATTTGAGTTGCCCACTTACGGAGACTCAGAGAAAATGACATACACAGAACAGGCCAGCAAAAGGCATCACTGCATGAGGCTGACGTGGTAATTAATCTTTCTTTTTTCAAGAAAAATTGGAGCATTCATCCTTCTCAAGTTTCATTAAAAATTAAACCCTGGAAGGTGATGGACATGTTAATTTGCATAATTTCGATATGCATATCAAAACATCATGTTGCATGCCTTAAACATACTATACAAAATTAAAATAAAAAACTAGAATCTTTTCTAGGAAATAATGTTTCATTTCAAAAAAGAAAACCATTAAGCTCTTTTTTGAAGTTCATGAATAGTGGTGAGGAACTTGAGGGATATGTGACCTAAATGAATGCTCCAGAAGTGCCCACCCTACCCAACCGCCACCTGGCAAACCAGCTGCTGGGACTAGCAAGCTAGTAGAGGCTGTGGTATGAGGCCAAGGCCAAGGCCAAGATCCTCCTTCATCTCTCCAGCTTTGTTTCCCTCTTGCTTAGCCTGGAGTAAAGAGGCTGTATACAGCAGAGCAGGCTAAGAGGGGTAAGGAGGAGTCAAGCACCCAAACATTTATACACCAGCTCACGTGATCCTGGAGGGTCCCATTTTTTTTTTTTTTTTTTAGTCACTAAAGAACCATATGCAGTTGCATAACCACACAAAGTTCTACTCTATCCTTGATGCAGGTCTTGCAACTGGAAAGTCTTCTTTCTACAAGTTTGCCAGAGGACTGAACCTCGTTAGCTTTAGTTCTGCCACCTACTTACCCAACTGGATCCTGACCTTGATTGTTCCAGTGTTTAGATTTCCCATCATTCTAAAACCTCATGATTACTACAAACAACTCTTGCAAACAAATCATCAACCCTTATCTCAAAGTTGTCTGTGAAACTATCAAGTTCTAATGATTGCTATTTAATGCTCACTAACTTAATCCAACTTCGACAACTGTCTGTTTCAGTGGTTCTCAACCTTCCTAATACAGTTCCTGTGGGTCACACCCCACAAGTTGAGAGCCGCTTGACTCTAAATAAATCTTGACTGTGTACTAGTTTATATACCCCTATGAAAATGTCCACAGAGCAACAGAAGTCCGTGCAGAAGTTTCTAAGACTACCACCATCATGGGGCTAAAGTACTAGAAGCCCTGGAGCTCTTCTTAAGCAGAATGAAAACATCAAAACATCCATTGTATACCTTAAATATACAAAATAAAAAATAAATTACTGACTCAATCCACATTCTAAGCACTAAAGTAAGGAAACATAAAATTTGCACTTTTGGGTTAGCAACAGCTGTCAAACATTTAGTCAACAGCAAAGATTTCACTTTTTACCATTAGAATGCAAGTTACAGATATTTTAAGCATTGATTTCTTCTTTAAAGCATCTTTTTAAAAAATCTGTTGCCTCTTTATTAGCTAGGTGCATTTTCCTTAACTATGTTACTTATTAAATATCCTATTGAAGAACTAGAACACCTAGCTAAATTGATGTTCTGTATTTGAAATTTCTTTGCCTTAAAAGGGCAGCTCTGGCTCAGCACCCGTAGTTCAGTTCTTAGGGCGCCAGCCACATGCAGCAGAGCCGGTGGGTTCAAACCTGGCCAGGGCCTGATAAACAACAATGACAACAATAACAATAACAACAAAACAACAACAACAAAAAATAGCTGGACATTGTGGTGGATGCCTGTAGTCCCAGCTACTGGGAGGCTGAGGCAAGAGAATCACTTAAGCCCAAGAGATTGGGGATGCTGTGAGCTGTCATGCCATGGCACTCTACCGAGGATGATATAGTGAGACTCTGTCTCAAAAAGTAAATAAATAAAATAAAAAATAAATAAAAGGACAGCTCTTCTGGACAATAAATCTCTGTTACTTAATATAATTAAATGGTAAAATTGTAATATTTTAAAATTTAAACACTTGCTTTAGAGGTACTATCAAAAATATGTAGTGAGTATGGAAAACTGAAGCTGCATTTGTTTTTTTCTTTTCAAGCTTTATTCGTCTAAATGACTACCTAATTGAGAACACCATGCACGTCTTAACAGTAAATTCTATTAACTCTCTTTTGAGTTATCTCACTGAGAAGCTAAAACGAACACCTTCAGCAGATGTCATTCAGAAGTGGATTACTGAAGAGAAACCTGAAGTCACTGATAAGAAGGTATATCCAGACAAACTTCAGAGTATTCATTGGTCAGCATTGATTAAGGAGTAAATACCATGTTCTATGAATTATGCTATTTTCTGTGCACTGAAAAAATAGAGAAATGCTAGAGGATTTCATAATATTATCAGAGCCTACCATAATGCCTATGAAATGGCAAAAATCAGCATATAATGAGTATCTAATAAGAGAGTAAGAATCCACTGTACTGAGAAAATACTGCTGTCTCTCTCATAGCAATTCACTAAAGGCTATTCATGTGTTCACTGACCATCTAAGTGCCAATCCCCATACTCGATGTGGGGTATTTAGTGATGAAAAGCATACACAGGATCCTTGCCCCCAAAGCAGATAATATGGGGGGGGGTCACTGTGGGCATGAACTGGCAAAGACAAACAGGAAAAGTGGTATAAATGAAAGAGATAAGCAATAGTTAGAGGTAAAGAAGTAAATCACACTAGCAAATCTTTGTGACCTGAGTGGATGACCTCTCAGGATGACATCTTAAGACACGCAGTAATTTAGGAAGTTTGAGATGAAGTAGTACAAATTTTCACATTCTGGCATAGTTAAGAGGGAATTCATATTATCTCATATCCAAGTTTTTCAGTAAACTTTGCCCTAGCTCTATCTTTGATATTAATGTCGTCTTGCCAGAATATCTGAAAACAGCAAAACATGCTCACTGGTTTCACCAAGCCTTCTACCTTCACATCTCAGCTCCCTCCCACCCTGGAAACCTAACTGTGCATGTAAGACCTGATGGTCTTTGCCTTAGTTTCTTTTCTCCAAAAGTTAGAACACAGTCACATACTCCTTTTCATTGCTTTCTCTCCTTCTCTCTTCTCAACTCCTTTTTATAAACACATGCACACTGAAAGTTTTAAAAGTAAAACATATTTTTCTAATTATAGAAATAAATGTATATTAATTGCAGGAAATTCTAAAAACACAGAAATGTACATTTCTGGATATTAATTGCAGGAAATTCTAAAAACACAGAAAGGCATCATTTGCTGCACAAATATCTATTTCCAATATCATTTCTGTATATTAATTGCAGGAAATTCTAAAAACACAGAAAGGCATCATTTGCTGCACAAATATCTATTTCCAAGGAGAAAAAAGATATCATACTTTACTTACTACTTTATCTTGCTTTTTCCACTTAGCAAAATGGCATTGTGAAAAATTTCCCAAGTCAACACATATTTTTCCATGTAATCTGAAATATAAATGTATTCTAATTCCCATAAAAATTATTTTATCAATCACATTCTCGCTATTCCAAATAATGCCACAAAGGGTGTACTTATCTATATATTTTCACACATTACTGATTGTTCCTCTTAGAAGAAATTCCTAGGTGTGGAATTGTTAGGTCAAAATAATGCATGCTTTTTAAGGTTTTTGATACATACCGATGCATAAATTTCCAGAAAGTTTTGCCAATTTTCTACTTCCCTAGCCGTGTTTGAGAATGAGCATTTACCCATATGCATGCCAGATATCATCACTTATTTAATCTTTGTCAATCTGTTAGATGCAAAGTAGTATATCACTGCTTTTAAATGTTATACTTCTTTAATTGCTACTCCAGTACACAGGTAAGAACATAGGTTCAGGAATCAGAAATTCTGGTCTGCCACTCACTAGCCACTATGTTGTGAGTGAAATGTTTTACCTTATCCAGGTCCCATTTACTCATGGGAGTAATAATGGCATCTGCTTCATATGGTTGGTGTGGGAATTACATGAATAGTACTATGCCTGGAACACAGTAAACAATCAATTGAATAAACTATTTTAAGAATGAGAAAGAAGAGATTGAATGGTCATATCTATTTTCCTTTTAAGAATGATCATATTATGCCCTTTACCCATTTTTCTATTTCAGTACATGTCTATTTGAATATTTCTATTTAAATATTGCAATAGTTAATAAGGTATTTCTATTAAGTATGTCAATCATATTTTCATTCAAATATCATCAACTTTTTATTATCTTCTAAATACATTATTGGTATGTTTTCCCAATTTATTATTTGCTTTTTCATTTTTTCAATGTTTTTTACAAAAAGAAGTTTTATATGGCTGTGTAGTCTTTCAATATTTACCATTTGTTCTTTCTATAGTATTATTGTTTTTAAAGACTTTGTACACAGCAAGATTATAAATTTAGCTAATCATATAAACTTAAGTTCACATGTCTCTTGCTATTTTTTCTTAATTTCACACCTTGAAACTTATATCTTTATAACATTGCAAATGTGCTTATTTCAGGGGGCGGCTGTGGTAGAAAAGCAAGAAGAAGATGAGTCCCTGATCCCCATGTTCCTCACAGAACTGATCTTGACTGTCCAGTCGCTACTCTTTGAACCTTCTTTGGAAGACTTTCTGGTGTGTGTTTTTCCTATAAAATCCACATACAGGCACCTTTTGGGAAAATGAAGCAGGTGTTTTACTGTCAATTGGATGACAGGATTGCAGTTGTCACTTCTCCAAACTAATCATAAGAGAGAGATTGCTTTGTTCTCTCATAGGATTACATCTATAAAAAACTATCTGACAGGCTAGCATATGTCTTTAACTTGAGGCTAGTAAGGTACACTAGCAAGAGAATGTACTCTATGCAACATGAGGACTTGACTATTGGCATGCTCTAAGAAGAGTCCAAGAAATCAGTCTTTTGTAAATGCCAATTTTGAAATATTTTTGAAAGTATGCTGTATTTGGGAGAAATTTCATTGTTTTAGTTATCTATTCCTGTGTAGCAAATGAACATAAATTTAGCAGTTTAAAACAAAAACTAACCATTTCTTACCTCACAGTTACTGTAAGTCAGGAGCCTGGGCACTCACTGCTCAGCTCATCCTTTGTTTCTAGATCTCTCCAGGCTGCCATTCAGGTGTCTATGGGGCCTGTGATCCTATCAGAAGCTTGACTAAAGAAGGATCCACTTCTGATCTCTCAGGATATTGGAAGAATTCAGCTCTTTCATTAGTAGAGGTTCCCATTTACTTGAGGGATATCAGTAAAGGACCACCCTTAGGTCCTAGAAACCATGTGGTCCCCTTTATAGACACTTTACAATTTGACCATTTACTTCTTCAAGGCCAGATAGAGCTGTCAGAAAGGACCCAAGTACTCTTCTAACGGCTTTCAGTCATGTCTACCCAGGATAATCACCTTTTTGACCAACTCAAAACCAATTGATTTGTGAGCTTAATTATGTCTGTAAAGTCACTCTACTTTTGCTATATAATGTAACCTACTCATGGGAATGATATCATCATATTCACGGGTCTCATTTGTACTCAAGAGGAGAAGATTGTACAGGATATGTACACAGGAGTCAGGAATGTGGGGATTATCTTAGAATTTTGCCTATCACATTTGCATAGTAAGCCAACTGGAGTCTATATTTTCTGTTGTTGGCTGGTATAGTAAGGTATAAAAGTGCTAGTAATGAGGATCTTTAGATTTAGTCTTGGCTTTGCAATCAGTAAACCATTTGACCTCAGGAAAATGGCTACCTCCCTGGGTTTCAGTTTCTGCATTTGTGAAATGAGTTCCCGTGGTTCCAGTATTGCTTCCTATTCCAGCAGGCTATGATTTTGTGATATATGAGATAGGCTCTTTTAAGGTATTTATAGCATCAGGCAGACTGCTAAGGCCCCTGTGGTTGAAATCCCCCTCAGAAGCTCCCACACAGAGAGATACTGGACACTTATGTCCCAGCCTGACTATAAGACATATGTCTTTCATGTGAGACACAAGTGCCCCTGTGCTATAGATGACACATGCATCTTCTATGCACAAGGAGGTGCTCTCCCACAGTAGCTAGGTGTTCTTTACCCTTTAGTGCTAGGCCTCAAAAAACTTTACACCTCCTCATTTCCTATTGTTTGGCCCTGCTCCCCACATGGATATTTTTAATTCCTATATGCCAAAAATACATGGCCAACTTCTGGGCATAATCGACATGTTTATGTGTGCATACCAATATAATATTTTACTTTATATAATCCAAAATTAACCAGTAGCAGTTAAATAGGACTCTCATTCATAAATTTTCTATTTTTCCCCTATTGTTTTGGTCATTACCCTTCATCATTACCACCCAGGTGTTTCAAACACACATAAAGCTTAGAGTCTGTGTGTGTGTGTGTGTGTGTGTGTATAGATATATATACAGACATATACACACACATACATGACTATAGATCTAAGTCATGACATCTTGCATTGTTCTTGCTTAATTTACCTATGGGTCCCTAGTACTTGATTCAATATATATACTTTTCAATTTCCATCTTTTCTGTTGCATTTGATTCTGTTTACTGCTTTCACCTCTTGAAGTACTCTTCCCTCCATTGATTTCTCCTGGTTCTACTCCTGAGCCAACATTTTTCCTTCTCAGTCCTCTTTCCAAGAACCTCTTCCTTATCTGACCCTTCACTATTGCTATCCTAACAGGCTCCCTCCTTCTGCTCAACCTCTGTGCTCTTCCTGGATGCTCTTTTTTGTGCTCCTTGTTTTGACTACCACTTCTAGAATGCCAACATAGATATACAATAGAGCCTCTGTAAGCTGACTACCCAAGACACTGTAGCAAACTAGTCAACATACAGAGGTGGTCAATATGAGAAACTAGGCCTGATACATGCATGTGGTACATGTTCAGTCTATGAAAATTAGATCAACTTAAGGAGGTGGTCAGTGTAGGGAGGTGGTCAACTACGGAGGTTCTACTGTATATTGAGATCTAGTACTTTTCCTTCAAGCTTCAACTAACAGACATTTGGAAATCTCCATTTGAATATCTACAAATTAACTACAGTTCACCAAAATGATTTGAACTTATTGACTTCTTCCAAAACTTGCTCTTCCTTCTCTATTTCCACCTCAATGAAAGGCACTATCCAGCTGTCCAAGCCAGCAACCTGGGAGTCTTTCTAGAACCTCCCCTACCTACTCAAAACCACATCCCCAGGCCTGGTGTGCTAACCCTTGGTGATACCCCATCTCCTGCTCCTCATCATTTCTCATCTGGCCTGCTGTAAAAGTCTATTCTGATCTGCCTGCCTCTCTTCCTTCTAAGCCATTCTCCACATTGCTGACAGCAAAATTATTCTCACAAGCAAATCTGGCCATGTTACTTTCCTGCTTAAAATTTCTCTATTGCCTATAGTAGCATTCTTCATAGGATTCTCTGTGAGATGTTGATCAGCATTTTAGGAGAAAAGGGATTGCAATACAATTTTACAGATTAACAGCTACGAAAAGTCCCAGTTAGCAGGTCCTGTTTAACTCTGTTTAACCCAAGATTTCTTCCCAAACTTACCTGGGAAATTAGGACCCTTTATCCTCTGGGTAGTCCATAGTCAAAATCTGGAGAGTACCAGCTATGGGCCAACATTATCATTGTGCATAAGGCCTTTCATGAGGGGCCAACAGCATGGTGTTTTCCTCCACACTGGTGCTGTGTTCAGCACCTAAAAGACTCATGCACACAAACCTGCTATTTCTCCCTCAGGTCCCTCATACACAATGACTTAGCAAAGACTGTACTCCTGTTTTGTAAATTTAGAAAGCTCCTGTTCATTTTTTAAGAATCATTCATTTCAAGAGGTACCTTTTTCTTCTGTACATTTATAGGTACAGTTTTGTTATATGATTGTACTGTATAACAGTAAAGTTTGGGATTTTAGTATACCCATATTCTGAAAATATCCAATAAGTAATTTCTCATCCCTTATCCCCCTTTCACCCTCCCACCTTTGGAGTCTCCAGTGTCTTAATATTCCACTGTGTGTGACCATGCATTCAAGAGATATCTATCTTTTCTTTATCTTATTTTCTCTAATTAGATTTTGTATTTGTTATAAATTATAAACTAAAAAAATTATAATTCATGTGCATTGAAGAAATTTGAAAAACACAGAAAAATTTCATTAAAAGTATTTGTAGTCCTATATGCTAGAAACAGAAATAACCCCTGTTCACATTTGTACAAATTTCATTCTACTCTTGTTTTAATACATACTGATATACTGCCATACCTAACTTACCATGAGATTATATGTCATGTACATAGATAGATACAGATATAGATACATGCTTAAATTGGGAAAATATGTATCAGAACAATTTTATATCTGTTCTCCCTTTTTTTAACTTAACATTCTATCATAAACTTTTTTCCATACCATTAAGCACTTTTCAAAGATACAATTATTAAAGGATACACCATAACTTATTTAACTGTACTCCTATTTTTGAACACTTAAGTGTTGCTCTAATTAGTTATAAGCAATGCTGCAGTGAATGTCCTTGCACATAAATAAATTGTTGTTTCGTTTTATACATGTGTAATTTTTTTCCCTTAGGTTAGGTTTCTAAAATAGAAATAATTGCTCAAAGAATATAAACTTTTAACCCTCCTTTTAAACTTTCCCACAGGCTTACTTTGGCCTCCCTTTCCTTATGACTGGCTAGTGTTTTGTTCACACTTTAGATAAAGAACTCATCACAATGTGTTATAATTTTTTGCTTTACTGGCTCTTTCTCAATTAGAAAATGTGTGTCCTGAAGGCAAGACTGTGTCTTATGATTTATCGTATACTCAGAATCAGCATAAAGCCGACCTGGGAGAATGAGTCCTTTTTATTTATTTTAACTTTCAAAAAAATTCAAAATTATTCATAAATATAATCATATATATGTTTACATTAATGTTTATGCCTTTCTCTCTAACAGGATGGTATTTCAGGGACAATTAATCATTGTCAAAACACCGTGCTATCAGTTCCTAACCTCGTACCTGATTCATATTTTGATGCTTTCACCAGTCCTTACATTAACAACAAACTTGAAGAAAAAACCTGTGGAACAGGGCCAAGCTTATCAGCAGTATTTGATGATGATAAGAATTATCACACAATTATCTTTCACATAAAGGTATATTTACTTTGACTAAAACTGTTTTATAATATTCTCAATTTTTAAGAAATTGGGTAATACATTTTCTTCCTTTCTTATCTTTAAATGTTCTATTTGCAAGAATTAAAAGACACCTAATCTCCACAAGGTAAAATTTAAAAGTAATGTTTACCCTTTAAAAATTATCCTATTCAGCATGAAATAATTTTTTAAAAACAGTAAAATACCTGGCAAAAGTTACATATCATTAGCAGTTCATGTGCATGTGTTTCTATAAAGGCAATCATAGATACGGAGATACTGAGAGCCACAAGCAGAATAATGTGACTTGCCAACCACACAGTCTTTTTTATTATAGTCATTTTTATTATGTTTTTTACGTTTTATTAAAATGTCGTGTAATTACTTTAGGCCCATTAGAAAAGAAATGTAATGGCATTTATCCATAGCCCCTCGGATGCAGACACTAACTAAAGATCGTGTTTGAAGACTTTGAAAATAGTTTTCTACCTGTTAAACTTTTCAGCTTCGCTGCCCCAATTTTTAAAAACAAAAGTATATTTATTGAGGAGATTGATGAGAGTAAAGAAAGAACAGCTTTCCTTAGCCTGTTTCTTCCCTAATCTCTAGAGAACCTAGTCTCCTACATGGAAAAGAGGAGTGTGGCTAGATATTGTCACAGTCTAGATATTGTCCCCTCCAAATCTCATGTTGAAATTTCATCTCCAGTGTTTGAGGTGGGGCTGAGTGAAATGTGTTTGGGTGATGTGAGAAGATCCCTCGTGAATGGCTTGGTGACCTCCCACAGTGACTGAGTTCTTGCTCAAGTGGAGAGCTGGTTGTTTGAAAGAACTTGGTGCCACAGCCTCCTGTTCCCTGTTTCACCATGTGACAGGTTGGCGCTTCTTTTGCTTTCTGCATTGATTGCAAGTTTCCTTAAGCTCCCCCCAGAAGTAAATTCTGGCACCATGCTTTTTGTACCGTCTGCAGAACCATAAATCAAATAAACCTCTTTTCTTTATAACTTACCCAGCCTCAGGTATATCCTTTCTAACAACACAAAACGGATGGACACAGTAGCCCTCAATTTACTGTAATTGCTTTTTACCAGTCCTTACATTAACAACAAACTTGAAGAAAAAACCTGTGGAACAGGGCCAAGCTTATCTCCTGGCACCCAGTGCAACTATAATTCTCAAACTAAAAATTTATTTATTTGTCAGTCATCAATATCCATAATGCATAGAGCCCTATGTAACTTAAAATTAGCATAGTGTTTAATTTTGTTCATTTTATAAAGATATGGTTATAGCTATCACAGTATAATTGTAAAATGAATATAGTATATTCCATCTATTACTATTTTGATTCTTGCTTACAGTGGAGCTCTTATTCTCAACTGTGTTATTTTAAATTAATTCAAAAATGATAAGCTCTTACCATGTTTCTTTGTCCTTTTCTAAATTTCTATGTAGTTTCTAATTCCAAAATTTATTCTGTATCTTTGGTTCTTTTGCATTAATACTTGCACTAGGCAGGGAATTTCACAACCTTTTTTCATTCACTATCATAATATCTAGCTGATAATAAATGCAAAAATGGTTTCTGCTTCATCAACTTCTCTCCTTGGTCAATTATTTTCTTTAAAATGATAGTTATAACATTTGTAGTTAAAGAATATATTTTCAATTTGGAGGAGCCAAGGATAATGGTACCTGTCTAAATGTGAATCACACCCTGTATATCTACAGCCATACCACCCTGAACGTGCCCAATCTCAACTGAATCACCCCATATATTTTCCAAAAATAATAAGGACCTACAAGAAAAAGAAATAAAACTAAATAAACTTATTCCTTTAACAAGTAACTAGAAGACAGAGAACACCCAAATGTCAAATTAACTTTGAGTATAAAATAATAAACACAAATACCAATGAGCTTTCTATTTTATACTCCTGCCATGAGCCTTTATAGACAATGAAGCCAGCAAGGAGCTAGCAGAAGGCTTGAGGTTAATCTAAAACCAGAGCTAGAAAGAAGTCCACCTTACATTCAGAAATAATTTTTTTAAAGGGCTGGTAGGTCAAAAAGGTCTTAAAAGTTAAAGCTATTCAAGATGGCATTAGTTCTGAGGGAAAAGTAAGGTTAAAAATGAAGAAAAGGCATTATATGAACATTGGGTAGTGCAGAGGAAATGAAGCAACTAATGAAATGTGAGAACTCCAAGACAAAAAAGAACCAAAATGATGCCAAACTCTTTCTCCACCACAAAATAAATTTGACTGACTTTGAACTATAAATTTTTAAAAGCAGTCTAAGTCCATAAACTGAAGAAATTAAAATAGATTAAATACATGCAAATCTACTATGAGGAGAAAACAGAAAATGAAAAGTAAGACAACTGAAGAATATATTCTCCTCTACTCCTAAACAGCCATGAAGCAAAAGCAACACCAAAAATCTAAATAAATAGTCTCAAGGAAGTATCCAAATATATGGAAAACCACTGAGAAAAAATTTCAAAATAAAATGGAAGAAGGAAAAATGGCAAAAATCATCTCAAAATTGAAGAGTAAATTATATGATCCCCATGGGAGATCTTCATGTACTTTTGACATGAGTATAGAAGAATGACAGAAAAAATAAGAAAACAACCAACAGAAAGAAAATAAGATAGAGAAATAAATAAAAAGGTTTAGAGAGAACATAATTAGAATGGAAGAGAGCCAAAGAAGATATACATATAATTGACCTCTGGAGAAGAAAAACAAACCGAGGAGATAAACATTTATAACTATAGTCTAAGAAAAGAAAACATGAATTTACATGTTGACAGGATCTACGGAGTTCCTTAGAAAAGTGACCCAGAACAATCAACTCTGAATTTTAAAGCTAGAGAAAAATTTCTCTAGGTCTCAAAGAAAAATGACCAAAGAATATACAGAGGTGAGAGAATTATAATGGCATCAAACTTCTCAAAAACAACAACATATGAAGCAAAGCAACAATGGATCAACATTTTCTAAATGAAATTCATAAGAAGAAATTTTGAATCAAAGATTTCTTTTCTAATAAGACTAGTCCTTCAAATATAGGGGCTTTAGAAAAACAGTTTTGAACATTTAAGGACCCAAAGAATTTGGTAGTCATCAAGAATCTACTATGGGATCAGTTTCATTCAACTAAGACATGACTTTGATGGGGAAATTTGATGATGAGTATTTAATATGTTTAACTGTAGATATGTCTAAGTCTAAAACAAAGATAGTAATAAGGATAGGAGACTACTATATAAATGTATGTTCTAATGAAGTAGAATAATACAACTTTAAAAAGAGAAAGAGAAGGGAGAAAAGAAGAGGAAAGTAGATTAAATTTACTCATTGAAGTAGAAGTAATAGATGTGAGTTAAAGAATATCAGTAAAAATCAACAAATCAAATTGTGAAAGGTCAGTAATAGGTGACCAATGGCATTTAAGAAAATATCACACAGAGAAAGAAATGCAGAAAATAACCATAAAACACATAAAAAATAACAGGACCAAGTTGAAATCAAATATATCAATAATATAATGAAATATTAATGGTTCCAGTCATTTAATAAAAGAAAAAGATTTTTCAATTTGGATAGCAGGGCAAGACAAAATAGTAATCTAGATACAAGAGACAAACACAAAGTAATTCAGAATGGCTAAAAATGAAGGGGTGCTCAATGGCATACAGGCAAATGTCAACAAAAAGAAAGCAGGGCTTCTGATCCTATAGATCTCCAAAACCATCCTATGTTCTATGGTTTGCTAGACCTCACAGAACTCAGCAATAGTTGTACTCACGGCTGAGATTTATTACAGTGAAAGACTATGAAGCAAAATCAGCAAAGGGAAAAGGTACATAAAGTTCAGAGGAAACCAGGCACAGGCTTCCAAGAGTCCTCTCTTCCAGTGAAGTCACACAGGATATACTTGATCTTTCCAGAAATGAGATGTGGCAACACATGTGAAATATTGTCTAGCAAGAAAATTCATTAGAATCTCAGTGCCCAAAATTTTTACTGGGAACTGACTACAAAGGCACTCTCTACCTAGTATGTACCAAAGTCATAGACTCCCAGAAGGAAAGCAGACGTTCAGCGTAAACCACCTTGTTTTCCTAAACAGTTAAGGCATAGTGAGCTACTCTTCCCAGTTAGGGAATGGTGAGAACCCTTCTGAAATCCAAGTTACTCAACACTGCAACATTGCAAGCAGGCCTTTCAAGGATAGCAGTTTCAGGCTTGCTATGTTAACTCTCTTCTGCACATCTTAGCATTAGAAAGAGTAGAGTTTAAGTCAATAAGCATCCAATGTGACAAAGACACTTAGCTATTTTAAAAGCCACAATTTGTAATGAAAATATGATAGTTACAGGAGGTGCCTGTGGCTCAAGGAGTAGGGCACCGGCCCCATATACCAGGGGTGGCAGGTTTAAGCACGGCCTCGGCCAAAAAAAAAAAAAATATATATATATATATGTATATATATATATATAAAATCATATATATATGCTAGTTACATATATATGAGATAAATATCATATATATATGATAGTTACAAATCTCTATGCACCAAATAGTACAGGAGACATTTTTATAAAGCAAAAAGAAGGAATGGAATATAAATAGAAACACTGTGAATAGAGGACATTAATATACCATTTTCAGTACAAAGCAGATTAAGTAGAAAAAAATTAGTTAAGATATAGAAGTTCTAACCAAAATAATAAATGAGAAATGACAAGGAAATAATTAAAACAGAAAAAAGATAGAAATAAGATATTATCCAAGAGATATATCTTATATCTAAGACATAAGCCATAAGATACTAGCTCAGAGACATTAACACAAATAAATTTGAAAACCTTAGATAAAATAGAATGTTTTTTAGGAAAATATGTTTACCCAAATGTATCACACTAGAAATAGAAACCCCGTCAAAATTCACAGAAGAAATAGAAATAAAGAAGTGCCCTACAAAAAAGCACCGGGCCTAAAGGATTTTATGGGGAAATTTTATCAAATTTCCAAAGACCATGTATTCGCAATGCTAACTAAATTATTCTAGAATATTGAAAATTCCTGGTGGAAAACACTCCATCTATAATAGCAACAAAGAAGGTAATATATTTAGAAACAAACTTAATAAGAAATATTAAAAACCCATATGAAAACCACTCATTTTTTAAAAATCTCCTGGAAAATACAGTCTAGAGGTATATAATTGTACTTAGATGGGATGACTCAACATAGTAAAGATGTCCTTTCTCTCTAGGTTAATTTCTAAATATAACACATGACAATAAAGTATAAGCTTTTTTCCATAGCTATACAGATTTATAATAAAGCTTGCATATAAAAATAGACATGTAAGAATATCTAACAAAACATTAAAAAAGAAAAGCTATGAGGGATACCAGACTTACTAAATACTAGAATTTAAGTACTCTATCATCAAAAGAATGTGATAATGGCACATGAATTTAACCAAGTAAAACAGAATAGAAAACTCAAAAATGTACCAAAGTGCGTGTACATGTATATACGGGTATATCTTAAATCACTGAGACAAATATGAATTTTTTCATAAATGGAACTGAGACAACTGATTAGCCAGTTTGATAAAGACAAAATCAGATTCATAGTTCATATTGGACATAAGAATACATGGATTGGGAATCTGAAAGTAAAATCAAATCATACAAGTACTAGAAGAAAACACAAGTGAATTCTTGTGTAATCTTGTTCATAAGGTCAAATAAAATCATACAAGTACTGGAAGAAAATAAAGGTGAATTCTTATATAATCTTGTTCATAAGAGGTTATCTACAATAACAAAAATAAACAAAGAGAACCTGATCAAGTTAAAAAGTTTCTGCATAGCTAAGGACATAATCGACAAAAGCAAAGAGACAACCTTCAGAATAGGAGAAGGTTGCTCTGAATCTGACAAAGAGCTAATAACCAGAATCTACAAAGAACTTAAGCAAATAAACAAGAAAAGAGCAAGAGACATGAACAGAAACTTTTGTCATGACAATGGTTGACAAATGACCAACAAACATAAGAAATACAAAATCATCATTCCTTATCATCAGAGAAATGGAAATCAAAACCACCCTGAGATATCACCTAACCACAGCAAGGGTAGCCCATATTACAATGTCCCAAAGCTTCAGATGCTGGTGTGGGTGTGGAGATAAAGATGAAATAAGATAAAGATAAAATTAGATCCATAGTTCACATTAGAACTATGTAATGCTATTGCCATGTGTTATATTTAGAAATTAACCTAGAGAGAAAAGATAAAGTTCCAGTCAGATCCATAGCTCACTTTGGAACTTTATCTTTTACACTGTTGGTGAGATTGCAATCTAATATAGCCTTTGTGGAAAGAAGTATAGAGAATCCTCAAGAGCTAAAAATAGACCTTCTATTTGATCCTGCAATCCCATTACTAGGTATCTACCCAGAACAGAAAAAATCATTTTACCATAATGACATTTGCACTCAAACGTTTATGGCAGCTCGAATCATAATTGCAAATATGTAGAAACAACCCAAGTGCCAATCAACCCATGGATGGATAAATAAAGTGTGTTTTATGTATAGCATGGAATACCATTCCACAACAAAGAAAGATGGAGACTTTATACCTTTTGTATTTACCTGGATAGATTTGGGGAACATCTTCCTAAGTAAAGTATCACTGGCATAGAAAAGCAAGCATCCAATGTACTCAATATTGATACGAAACTAGTAGATGCCCACATAAGAGAAAAACACTTTTAAATTCAAGAATGGGAAGGCCTGGTAAGCTCTCACCTATCAGGTCCAATATAGGGGTATATGGTACACCCCATGGGTGAAGGTGTCAACTGCAATTTAGACTTGACTTAACAAATGCAAACAATGGAACCTAATTGTATATACCTTTATATTAATCTAAAATTTTTTAGAAGAAAAACATTCAAAACATGTGACAGAAAATTCACTAAAAAATAGCATTTAAACATATTAAAATATATTTTTACCTCATGCACAAGATAAATGCAAATTAAAACAAACAGAGGTATCATTTCTCAACTATCAGATTAGCAAAATTAAAAAGTATACTAACACATTCTGTTGGCTAGCCTATGGGGAAACAGATGCTCTCACATTTTGCTTGTGGAAATTTAAGTAATGAAGGAGAGTTTTTAAATATGTAACAAAACTATATATGGATTTGCCTTTTGATTCAGGAATGCCACCTTTAAAGATGTGCCATGCAAATACATCTTCAACAATACAAAAGTACACGTGCACTAGGTTATTCTTTGCATCATTGCTTATCATTGCAAAATATTAGAAACTAGCAAAACACCCATACATAGAAGAATGAAAAATCTGTGGTACATCCACACAGCAGAATACAAATGAATGAGGAAAACACCTATTGATTAACATAGAGTGATTTCCAGGACATATTCTTAAGTAAAGTACAAAAGAATATCCCTAGTACACTACAGTTTATGTCAGAAGTAGCGGCAAGGAGGGAGATAAACCAGAAACTAAGGAAATCGATTACCTAGAGATGATAAAGAAAATGGTGTGGAGAAGATGAGGATAGTGAGTATGGAGTGGGGGAAGTGAACACTTTGAGTATACCTTCGAATATAGTTCTAAAAAATATGACAAGGAGAGAAACCCCTAAAATAAAATATAAACAAAAACAAATGAATCTTAATGTACTTCAAATGAATAATAAGCCACACTGAAGAGAAGGGTGAAAAGAACTAAACCAAGTAACTTTTCAACACAGAATTTGATCAATAGATCCTTAGGCCTAAGATCACTATCACAAATAGGTTTGTTGTTAGTGTGTTAGCAATTCTGAAACTGCTTTCTGTGTGTTTTATAGTTAAGCAAATAATTCAATATATTGTGAATAATGAAATGAGGTTACTTGTCCTCAGAAAAGAAATTACAATTAGGGAAGAGGGAAGGCTACAATAAGCCCTATGGTGCTATATTAGAATTGGAGTTATGAATTCATAGCTACTAGTTAATCTGTAGAAAGAGAGAAAAATATGTAAGGCTTTGTGTGTACATATGTGTGAGAGAGAGATTGTGTTTTTGTTTCCTAGACCTGTCTGTTGAGATGGCCCAGAACCAATGATGTTCTAATAGCAAAGAGCACATCTAGTATCCACTTGTTGGTTTCTATATTCCATACCCAGTCAAAAGGAACTCTTTTTGGTCTCTTTGGAAAAATGTTTTATTCAAGAGCTTAGTCAGGGAAAGTATAAGATGAGCTCAGAGCACATTGTTGAACCAAAAATAAGAATTTACCCAAATAAAAATGGAAACAAGTAGAAAAGATAAAAAGCTAGCTTGAAGTGTCTAACTGGGACAATTTGATAATTAAAATAAATAATGATTTAACAGTATCATAATCCTTTGAGTAAAATGAGAATATATGATTCCCTACTGTGAAATTAATTAATTGAATGAGTGAGGAGGGAAATTTTTCCTTCAGTAGAATGTCAACTAATAAATTTAGAAGGAAAACATAATTAGAAAAATCAGCATAGTAGCCATCATAGAAACAGGCTTCTAGAATCCCCAATGTAGGCTAGACTGAGTATACAAATACATGATGAGAAACAGGATATAGACATAGTCTCAAATCATTTCTCGGTAAGATACTTGTTGATTTAAAAGGGGGAGAATAGTAAGTTTACAGTGATAAGCCTGCCAGACACCACCTTAACCACATGTTAACATTACCAACAGGACAAATTAACAAGTGCCTTGTGATATGATGCTCAGAGAACCCATGCCACTTCTGTGGTTCTACTGCCAAAAATGTATGCTTGAATCTAAGCATGGGCAAATATAAAACACACACACACATAACTAACATAAAATTTGAAGTTTGGAAAATAAATAGGTGTTGCCTTTTTGCCATCTGTTTATTAGTAATGTATAAGTTCATCATGAAACAGAAAAAAATTGCAAGTGTACTTCTTTCAATCATAAGGAATAATTCTTCAAAAGACAGATTTGGAGATAGACTTTTTAAATTTTCATAACATTTTCTTCTTGAATTCATTAACTGTTCTTTGACATCAAGGAAGCGATCTTTTCCTCACTCATGTATCCTCAGATCCAAGCATAATCAGGGCACAGATCATATGTGTGTATTGTTTGTTTAGTTATAGTAAATTAATTCTACTTAACAAAAATAGTTTTATTCATCTATTTGTGTATAATATTTAGGAAACTGTTAAGGCAGCATTCGAATCTGCCCAGTTATATGCAGCTACGTTCGAAAAGTTACAGATATTCTTCAAGGAAAATGAAAGTCTTGATTTACAAGCTCTTAAACTTCAGGAACCTGGTAAGTATTCTGTTTGTCCTTACTGATTATTTTCAATGGACATACTAAGATCTTTAGTCTTCTAGGTTTCTGTTTGGTTGGTGTTTGGTAACAAAAATGATAACCCAAAAAAGTTGACCTGACAAAAGACAAGAGTTTATGCATCTCTAGGTTATTTTCCAAAGAATTATTCCTTTGCTCTTACTCTGTATTACTGTTTCATCTCAGGATAATATGGGAAGCAATTCCTACTTTATGGAATATCTTTTAGTGTGAGGTTGTATACAGTGCTAACGGTATATAGCCCGTATGGGGAAAGGAATTGAAAGGGACGTGAATCCCTACCAATTCCATTAAATACGGTTTACATAAGTTTTTCAGTCTCAGAATTCAAGGTACTCTTTTTTTCTGGGACCACATTGAGACCTGGTAGGTGTGAATCAATAACTCTTAGCCATGATATTACACACATAGAGAAATTATTCTATTAGACTTATCTATAACAAAAGAAAATGATCTACAATATCCAAGTGAAATTTCAGGCAAGGCAGTTCTCAGGTAATCATGAAAATTAGGTACATTTTATTTATTATTACGATTTTAAAATGTGAAGTTTATCATTCACATTCTTCTTTTATTTTATGAACTAGCCTTATAGTTTTGTTTTCTTTAAACATAAAAATAATTACTTTGATACTTCGCTTCATAAAATTGCACTAATTAAATAAACCTGTATTTTTTAACAATAATGCTGAAATATTTCAAGGTAAATTAGATATTTCATCCCTAAGTTAAATAATTCAATATGTGCCTCTAAAAAACTTGTTCCTAAAGAGCCAAAATAGTAATAGTACACCCCCCAAAATCCAGTAATTTCTTAATATCAACACTTACTCTATATTTAAAATCTCCCAAATAAAGTAGCTTACAACTGCTTTGGCCCAGGATCTAGTCCAAAGGCAGGCATTGTATTTGGGTGTTATGTCCCTTAAGTTTTAAAAATCTGTAACAGACTCTTCAAGATACTAATTTACTAGAGAGACCAAAATGGAGCTCTACTTGCCTAAAAAATTGGACAAGTCTATTCCCACTGTTCTTCAGCAATACTATGACACTAGGACTTGGCATGTGCTGAACTGGAGGTTTAGTGACAGAAACATGAGGACTTGATGCCTTACATGCTGTGGCATAGCATCACGATGGCAAGAACGTATAAAGCCTGATGTTTCACAACAGGGAAAAGGCATGACCTAAACAGCCAGATCTAACTACTGAGCTCTTTTGCTTATCTCATGAACTCAAGGCCTCTTAGTCTCTCACTACCATATTCCTCATGTTGAAAAACTTACCTAGACATCATCTGGGTAAAATACCCTGACATCTTTGTTGCTCGTGATCTAGTCCTACCATGGCTTGTCAGTCTTGCCTCTAAAATCCAACCCTGTAACCAGGTCTCCAAAATAGTAACTATTTGTTGGCTGGTACTTTGGAGTGCCTTGGCTTCAACTCCCAACCTTTTGTGCTTCTCCTCCTTTTGAAACTCTCTGATACTTTCAAACTTCTGAATCCTATTGTTTCTAAGAGGTGTTTTATAGAAAATGGTTTTGCCCCCAGAATACCATGCCTTGCCTGTTGTTATCAGGTGTCCTCAGACTACTACAATATTGCCTAACACACCTAACACAGCAGTTCTCAATCTGTGGGTTGCGACCCACAGGAACTGTATTAAAGGGTCGCAGCATTAGGAAGGTTGAGAACCACTGGCCTAACGCATATTATAGATCCTTAATAAATGTTTGCTTAATTGAACTATTATCCAGATTGCCTTCTGTCCAGCCTCACAGGTTCATCAGGGGATAGGTTCTGGTTTCCTAACAATCAGCCACATCTCACCATCAAATTCCTAGAAATGTCAGTGTTTGTTAATAATTTCTACACTTACTAAGCACTTATGATAAATACTATTCTAAGTGATATTCAGGCCTCTCATCCAATCCTCACAATTCAATAAGGTGGTAATTAGGATACGATTACTATTTAATGAAAAAGAAAATAGAGATCTATAGAAATTAAGCAACTTTAATGTTACACAGCTAGTAAGCGGATTAGAAACCAGCTGACTTAAAAGCTGTGTAACTAACCATAATATATACTGTCTCTCTTCTATCTCAAAAAGAAATCAAACATAAATATTAATTCTCTCCTATCATCTTTACTCTTTTTCTTTTTCTTTGGCTATGTGACCATGGCCACATCATTTAACTTCTTTTGAGGTATTATTTCTTTAGGTATAAAATGTGGACATTTTGGACCAAATCAGTGTTTCAAAAAGTTGCATTCTTAAACAGACTACTATTCTGAATGCTATTTATATGACACCATGAAAAGAAAATGTATATTAAATTAGTTTATAAATTACTAGGCCAAGCAACAATATATATATTACCTTATCAAAAGACTTCTCAAATCATTTTCTATCCTTATGTAGTCAATTCTTAAAAATGCACACATCAAAACCTTCTAAACTGAGTAGGGGAGGTAATTGCCCCTAATTTATTATTATGAGGAAGCTAGAGCTCAGAAAGATGAAGTGACCTACCCAAGACCACAAACAAGTTAAAGACTTCGGCCTGGGTCATCTGTCTGGTGTGTTCTTCATACTACATCAAACTCCCACTTATGTTCATGAGAGGAGATGGCATGAATACAGACAGGAAACAAGACCTTTTCTTCTTTGGGGTGTGGGAGGAGTATTAAAGAAGAAGAAAAGGAGACAGTAAAGAAATCAATCTGACTCAAGCAGAAAAAGTAATTAGAAATAAAGTTAGAAATAAATTTTCAGAGGCCTAAAGGGTACAGGATTTTCAAAGATAAGCAGAGGAGTTTAGATTTATACATACGTTAGAAAGAGCTTCTTTTGACCAATAGTATGATAAAAGTGTATTAAAGGATATTCAGGCTTCCAATAGTTCCAGGAAGATTAGGTAAGGAAGAAAATTGAGGCAGGAAGATTACCAAAATGCAACTACAGCATATGCCACATGCAAATTGACAAAAACCTTACCCATCATCTAGGGAGCAGGAATGGCAGAGTGTTAGTAAGAGGAACAGAGGTAACTTTAGCTGTGCTGGATCTCCTGTGTTTCAAATTTTTGTTGTTATTAATATTTTCAAACTGCTCTACTTTGAGGTACTATGTGGAAAACATTAGATTAGCCCAACTTCAGACCAACCTAACTCTAAAATCTACTCCATTCCAGAATATCTAAAGCAATTGCAATTTTCATCTATCACCTTTTAATAGTAGCCAGAAAACATATCTACATTTTAAAATCTTAGTTTGTTATGAGAATAAAACACTATAAAGCATTCGGAGTAGCATTTTAAAGTTATATAAGGTACTGTAAGCATGGATAATAGCATTATAAATATGTATGTAAATTTATTAATCTAATGATTTTTAATATATTTTGTAATGATCTTTCAAAATCCAATATGGTATGTTTTATGATTTATGTGAATTTTTTGTGTAGATGTTATGTTCTTTAGTGAACAACTGGAAAAATATCACAAACAGCACAAGGATTCAGTGGCTCTCAGACCCACCAGAAATGTCGGATTGCTGCTCATTGACACTAAGCAACTGAAAGAAAAGCTAATTCCATCACCTTTGCGATGCTTAGAGGTAACTAGGAACTAGAAAAGAAATTACTTATGTCTCTGCAATTATTTCATGATTTTTCTACTTCAAAAACCCTTATATCTATCTTCTAATATTAAAATTGACATAGGACTACTGGGCATCCTTAATTTCTAAGAAAAGCTCCATATTCTTCTTTCTGTCACAATTATAAACAGCTTTTAAGTGAGATGAGGGAAAGATCTGCAGGCTTCAAATTGGCCTCTTGTCCTGCTCCTGTTTCCTTTGTTGAAAAAGGATTCCTGCAGAAGAAGTACCCCTGTGACAGCTCAGTGTTCTAGGAGGAGTGAAGATTGATGCTAGGAACTGAGATCAAGTTTAAGGAATCATTCCCTCATCTGAAACAGTCCTTATGGGTCTGATTATGTTTGGGTGAATTATAGAAGTAGAGAAATTTCTGCAGTAACTTGCAGATCCAATTCAATAATTTCTTTTGGGGCCAGAGTATATATTCTCAAATGCCTCCAGAGAAACAATAGTTGTACAATAGGGATTGTAAAACCATAGCCCATGGAGCCAGTGCAGCCTGCCCCTGTTTTGTATGTAGTTTTACTGGGACACAGCCATAGCAATAGGTTTATGTATCTATCATCTACATCTGCTTTCTCACTACAAGGACAGAGTTGAGTGGTTGTTAACAGAGACTGTGTGTCCTGCAAATCTGAAATATATTCTATCTGGCCCTTATAGAAAAACTTTTGCTGGTAGGTAACATAAAAGAAAGCATTGTATAAAACCCTACAGGTCTGAGTGCTGGTATCTTCTGCCATTGATTAGTTGTATAGCACTGAGCTTTCTTTTGGAGCTTTACTTCTTCAGCTGCTAAAAAAAATCATCTCCCTGTTCCCATACAGAGAGAAATAAAGATTGTGGTTCTCAGTATACATCTCTCTCAGCCCTGTGCAAAAGTCCTGGGCCTTTATGTGATCATATTAACTAAGGTCAGGAGATCTAGCCTAATCTGCTCACTTTGACCAAAGGAAGTCACACTCATATACATATTTGCATAATGACTATTTTGTCAACCTTAAATAATTAAAAAGCTCAGAATCCAGTATAGTTTATTCAAGAGCAAAGATTAAGAACTACAGTCCAGGACACACTTCCAAGTTGCCTGGAAGAACAAAAGTTGCCTGGAGTTCTCTGGAGAACAAAAGAGAGGCTCAAGTTTTTAAAGGAAAAAAAAGGATAAAACTGGAGAGGA
>NW_003852542.1:3591591-3622474 GCF_000181295.1 Otolemur garnettii | reverse complement strand
AAAACTGGAGAGGAGGCAATCGCAAAAGTTGTTCATCAGAAATTCTTATTGATTTTCAGAAATAACATTGATTAGTTATTGGTTATACATTGTTGAACTATAATGGCATTTTATGGCTACTTTGTCTCAATCTAGAACCTGCATAGCAAATGGCTTCCAGAGGTAATTATTTAGCTTAAGGGGAAATGAGATCATGCCTGCTATTACATTTTAAGTGTCCTTCTGGGCCTGATATCTTAAAGGGGCTCACATTTATCAGATAAAAGATTTTTCTCTCTCACCTTCA
Organism: Otolemur garnettii; assembly: GCF_000181295.1. Taxonomy (NCBI): domain Eukaryota; kingdom Metazoa; phylum Chordata; class Mammalia; order Primates; family Galagidae; genus Otolemur; species Otolemur garnettii. The sequence goes on along the minus strand of NW_003852542.1, from coordinate 3,622,188 downwards.
AAACCTGATCATTTTGTTGGTCACTGTTGGTTCAGTGATTTAATGAAGGAAAAAAGTCCCTTCATGTTCACTGTTGCTTCCAATACCTGCTGATTGAACAGATGTCCAATTAAAATTTGTCTAAAATATAAGATAAAACAGAAGTATTTAAATATGTATCGTTCACATTTTCTTTTTTTTTCTTAGGTACTAAACTTTATGCTTCCTCGTCTAAGCAAGAAAAAAGTGGATGCCATTATCTCTGAGGCACAAGATGCTGAATATAAACTTGAGTTTGTTCCAACTACTACCATAGAATATGTTAATAGCTTGGTATTTCTTGATGAAATTCAGGAACGGGTGAGTTGATTATCCATATTACTCAATATTTTAGATCATATGGTAAGAAAGGTTTCATGAACCAGTGCAAAAAGTAAAGGAACCAGAGTGGGATTGGTGGGAAATGGCAAAATAAAATACAAAAGACAAAAACATGAGAGACAGAGATGGAATTGAGAGGCAAAGATGGGATCGGGAGGTCTGGGATATTTTTCTCTGTCACCAGCACCTGAATGCCCAAACAGCTTTATTTTTAAACAGGCAGTACAAAGTTGTTTCTTAAGGAAGTAAGACATATTTCAATTTAATTATGAGAAGAGAAATCAGGCACAGATTCCCAAGTGAACAACATCTATTTTTACTGTGTGACCTCTAAAATGTGGGCAATACTACATATCTACCAGATTAGCTGGAAAATGTACATGACTGCTGTAACGTGCAGCTGTAAAGTTAAAAGCTAAAGTTTTAAGGAAAACATGTTTTTAGTCTGCTGGGTTAGAAATTAAAACTTAGAGAAAATATGTTATCTGCTGAGGAAAGTCAGTAGAGGGGGGTTCATCCCCTGGATGTTCTCCCAAGCTGTGTGGGCCCTGCCACCTCATAGCTCATGCTCTACAGAAAGGAAGATACAGGAAAAGAAAAAGTTAGAGAATAAAAGTCAAAAAACAACTCTTGAAATATCAGAAACTCTTGGCTAGGTGTGGTGACTCATCCCTGTAATCCTAGCACTTCAGGAGGCTGAGGTGAGAGGATCACTTGAGTTTGAGACTAGCCTGAGCAAAGCAATACCCCTCTCCCTATCTCTACTAAAAATAGAAAAAAGTAGCTGGGCATTGTGGTGGGCACCTGTAGTCTCAGCTACTTCAGAAGCTGAGGCAGGAGGATCTCTTGAACCCAAGAGTGTGAGGTTTCTATTAACTAGGCTGATGTAATGGCATTCTAGTCTAGGCAACAGAGTAAGACTCTGTCTCAAAAGTAAAATAGCAAAAAGAAATGTCAGAAACCCTTTCGGACAGAGTACATGGATGTTCTACATCACAGCAATAATGCCAGCTAACAATTATCAGATTCATACTACTAGTCAGGCACTGTTACAATTTTTTTATATGCAGTGTATTTTTAATCCTCACAGAAACTTAAGAAGTATGAACAGTTTTTATTGTCATTCTGCAGACAAGGAAACAGAAAATAAAATGGGCTATGGTGTCCGTGATCACAGACGTGTATGTCTACAAGGCATGTATATTTGTGGTAGAGCTGGAATTTAGACTTGGGTCTCTTTGGCTGCAAAGCCACTGTTTTCAATCACAGTTTATTTGGAATTCTAATTTTTAGTAAGAGTTAACAGAAATGTAGTTTAGATATTAGGTATAATAGAAGTCTTTACCCTTAAACTATACTAACATAATAGTCAGGAACTATTATGAATGAAAGAAACCCAACTCAGACTAGCTTAACTAGGGACATGGGATAGATAGAAAAAAGTAAATGAGATTGAAGTGATGCAGATGAAGAGGGCACGTCTCTCTCCCCACCCTCCTCTCTCTCATGCAGCCAGTCTCTCTCTCTCTCTCTTTCTCTGTCACACACATACATGCGCACACAGACATACATTCACTCCTTTGTTTCCTTTGCTTCTTTCTCTCTGGAATTCTGGTTTCCTCCTTTTGTGTTCCTCTTTGTGGCAGGCAATCTAGTATTTGGCTTGTATAATCAGTTGATGAAGTGTTCATGAACTTTTCATTCATATGATGTTCAGCATGTGAAATAGGGATAAAGTATTTTCTTAACTATCTGAGATTTTGTAAGAACTGTTACAAGTAAGGAATTATAAACTGAAGGAAATAAGTCATTAACAACCTGAATAGTTTGTTATATACTGTGAAAAGAATTAATTTTAAAAGACTATTTCACATGGCTACAGAATAAACAGGTGTTTTTGTTTTGTTTTGTTTTTTCATTTCAAGAAATAGTGCCTTCTCAAAGGCTAGGAATGATTATGGTCTTCCTCAGATTTGCTTACACATCATCCTGGAAGTCTAAAGATGCCAAGCCTCTTTGGAAAAATATGCAAAATCCACTTAAGCAAGCTTAGGCCAAAATAGGGACCCCATTTAGGGATTAAAGGGTGTAACTAGGCTTAGGAAGCCATCAAGTATGTAACTAGGCTTAGGAACTAACCAGAATCGGGGACAGGACAACTGTAGAAAACGCAGGGAAGTAGTCCTCCTGCTCTAGCCCTCCTCTCTTCATTTCTCTGAGGGTCGGTCAGTTTCACTTCTTTTCCATTGCAGAAGGCTGCCTCTGCTTCTTTATCCCACCACACCAAATATGGCCACCAGCAGCTTCCAAGTTACAGGTTACGCGTCTAGCCATTCACCAAGAGGGAGAATCTCTTCCAATATCAAATCTAAGTGTCTACTAAAAGGGCTCAGGTCCCTCTTTCTGTTCTATAAACTATATTAGGAACACAGGATCACCACAGACTCAGTGGCTATTAAAGTCAGACAGCTCTCACCTTGGAGTCTCAACAGGAAGTTGATACACCAGGCAGAAGACACGGACTGTGTCCCATCTCCCTGACATTGTCTGTGCTTGCTGGTGGTATGCTGGAGAAGCAGCTTCCCTTAGAGAAATGCTCCACACACACAAACAGCTTTTTGGGGAACCTCATCCATTCAGTCAGCAAATTAAGTGAACACCTATCTAGTAGGGTACAAGGATTATAATGATGAGCAAGAAGCTCGGAGTCTAGAATGCAAGTAGACAATTATGCTATAGTGAGCCTAGCTAGGTACAACATAGGATGGGGGTGGGGAGGGTTGTAGCCCTTCTTACCTATGGGTCACAGAAGGCTTTCTGGAACACAAGATGTTAACCATGTCCTAAAGTACGTCAAACATTCAGGTAAGCGTTTCCAGGGAGAGGGAAAACCATGTGTAAAAACAAGAAGCAACATGACAAAAACAGGATTTGGTGATTTGTGTCTTATGGAGAAATGATGTTTGGTGGAAATGTTGGTGAACTGTATATAGCTAAAGCAGTGTTTTTAAGGATAAGAGAGAAAGAATGAATTATAGAGATGTTAACTAAGTAAAATTGAAAGGATTTAATGGGTAACTGAATGACAGGACAGCAAAAGGATTCTGAGGTGACTCTTAGATATCTTTTCCTCAGAGTAAATTGTGGTATCAAACCAGTAAGGGGAGGATAGTCCATATAATTCACTGTCTGATCGGGACATATTTGTTTTTCTGAGAATAAAACAGACACTATTGATCATTATACTAGGACAATAAGTACAAACTAGGACACTCGCAGAGAAACCTGAATATATGCTCACCCAAAATATAGAAAATAAAAGAAGATGAATAGATCTTGGTAGAGAGAGACTTGGTTCTGTTTATAACTTGTTTCAGACAATAGACACATTGATCTAAAGTCACATGACTCACATAGATAGCTTAGAAAAATGGGAAGATTTTATTCTATGTTTGCAGTAGTATCTTCCAGAATCCAAAGGTATAGAAAGAATCTGCCCTTTAAAAAAAGAAAAAGAACTAAGGACTAAAGGAGCACAGGGAAACCGAAAGGCTTCTTTCTTTCATCCCTGCTTCTCTCTAGAACGGTGGTTCTCAAAGGGTGGACTCCAAATCAGCAGCCTTAGCATCACCTGGGAACTTGTGGAAATGCACGTTCTTGGGCCCTACGCTAGACCTCCTGAATCGACATGCTGGGAAGAGACTCAGCAACTTATTTGTACAAGTTTTCCAAAGTCACTGCAATGCAAGCACAAGATTGATAATTATTTTTCTAAAAGCTTCTCTGCAGATACCCTCTCATGTTAAGGACCTGCTTTCTGTTTCCACATGAAAACAAATGGCCTCTCCCAACAGCTGGAGTCTAACTCTTCTGTGTTCAAGAAGAGAAAGATCAGAGCTAGAATCTCTAGATACCAATTTGCTGCTGCTTTGTTGAGCTTGTGGCCAGAAAGTTGAGCCAAGTAGTATGAACTTGGCTGAATACCCTATAACCATGTTGCTAAATTGGGAGTGAGGGATTTCTCCCTTGCCAAAACATTAGAAAAGACAAGAAATACTGTCTATTGAAGGTAGAAAAACAAAGTGAAGATGTTCAGTAGTCATTTGGATATAGTAAAATGGTTTTTTTTGTTGTTGTTGTTGTTTTTGAGACAGAGTCTCTCTATGTCATCCTGGGTAGAGTGCTGTGGCGTCACAGCTCACAGCAGCCTCAAACTCTTGGGCTTAAGCGATTCTCTTGCCTCAGCTTCCCACGTAGCTGGGACTACAGGCACCCACCACAACGCCTGGCTATTTTTTTGTTGTAGTTGTCATTGATTTTAGCTGGCCCGGGCTGGGTTCTAACCCACCAGCCTCAGTGTATGTGACCAGTACCCTACCCACTCAGTTATAGGCACCACCAATGACCTTTTTTTTTTTTTTTTTTGAAACAGAGTCTCACTTTGTCCCCCTGGGTTGAGTGCCATAGTATCATAGCTCACAGTAACCTCAAACTCCCAGGCTCAAATGATTCTGTTGCCTCAGCATCCCAAGTAGCTTGGACTACAGGTGCCCACCACAATGCCCAGCTATTTATTTAGAGATGGGGTCTCACTCTTTCTCAGGCTTGCCTCGAAGTCCTGAGCTCAGACAATATATTCATTTTGGCCTCCCAGAGAGTAAAATAATTTATTAAAGGATAGTGGAAGGCTCACCATAGGTTTGGCTTCTGAACCTGTGCAACTGGGGAAATGGCCTGTCCCCACCACCTCAGGGGCTGCTCTGGGACAATCGCTGTTCAGCACATGTGCCTGGAAACTCAGACATTACAGCTGAACATCCTAACAGCACATGTTGTCTTAAAGAACTTTAAATGTTGGCACTGTTTAATGCTACTAGAGAACAAAAGAGAAAGAAAGAAGAACCATTGTAAGAGCACTACTGTGCTCAGCACTGAACAACTTACCTCCTGGGCCTGGTTACCTGTATTATATTAAATAAGAATGCCTGTGTTTGTCATCATCCAGCAGGTTTCAGTCAATGTGATTATAATGTTAAATACCTTACTCACAGCTTGCTGTTCACGTTGTATAACAACTGTCACAGAACACACTTAAAAAGCATAATAGGACTCTCCTATTTTAAAAAGCAAATAATGTTTCTGTCTAGATTGAAACTCTTGAAGAGGAAGGAAACACCGTGATACAAATGTACAAGCTTATTGATCAATATCAGGTGCCCACTCCACCTGAAGACTTTGCTGTTTTTGCAACTATGAAGCCATCCATTGTCGCTGTTCGAAATGCCATTGATAAAGCAGTGGGTGACAGAGAAGCAAGCATTAAGCAATTCTGTCTACATCTGGGTAGAGATCTTGAAGAACTAAACAATGAAGTGAATGAAGTAAAACTACTAGCACAGGTAAGCTAAAGCAGAATTTCCCAGAAATAATCTTTGCAAAGCTTGACTATGATGATTTTTTAATTAAAGTATAATAGACAAATCAAAATTATATATGTATATATTTACAGTGTACAATGTGATGTTTTGATATATGTAGACATTGTGGTATGGTTAATAAAGCTAATTGATACCACTTCACATACTTTAGCACTGTTTTAGGGGACAGAACATTTAAGACCTACTCTTTAAACCACTGAGGAAACAGATTTGTCTTTGAGCTACAGTTTAAAATGAAAGTGTTTCTGTATTATATACCATTACTATCAAAATATATATGTAATATTTTGTATTATATAATGTTCTAACTTGTACTTATTATTTTGAAATTAGTGTTTTTATGACTTGCTAGCACATTTTACAGATATTGTCATAATTTTAAAGCCTGCTTAGCATATTAGAAAATGCCCCTTTAGTAAGGCAGAGTATAAATTGATAAGAATATTTTAAAGTTTTACAGTTGCACCAATATTGCTTTAGAAAAGATATTGGGTTTTTTAAGAAAAAAAAAGAATTTTGAATAGACATCTGAGTAATTATTAACTGAAGTGCATTTGGAAATATGATTTTGTAATGCTATGTCATGTTATCATTAACAATAGCTACATCTTAACACAGGCATATAAAACCATGTAAAGTTATAATCAAATCACAAAAATGGAAAAAAACCTCAATGTCCATCAACACAGGATTAATAAAATAATTAGTAAAATGATTACAATACAGATGTTAAAGACAACAACATGTGTTCACCTGTTGGTTTAGTACACTTGTATTGCTCAAGGAATACCTAAGTCTTGGTATTTAATAAAGAAAAGAGTTTACCTGGCTCACCATTTTTCAGGCTGTACAAAAGCGTGGCATCAACACCTGTTTCTGGTGGGAAGACTTTAGGAAGTTGCCACTCATGGTGGAAGATGAAAGGGAGCACCTGGTGAGACAGGAAGCTGTACCAGTTCCTGCAGGAACTAAAAATGAGAACTCATTCATTACAGTGAGGACAGCACCAAGCAGTTCATGAAGGATCTGCCTCCATGACCCAAACACCTCCCTATAGGCCCTCCCCCTACCACTGAGGATCAAATGTCACATGAGACTCTGTGGGGCAAAAGAAACCATATCCAAGTCATAGCCCCTGTCTTGATATGAAAATGTAAAAAAAGTTACATTGCGTGGTCCTATTTGCCAAGCATGGTTCTAAGGACTTAACATTATTTTTAATTTTGTATTGAAGGATTTTTGTATTTTCTCACAGACAAAAGTATACATAACTGTAGTTACTATCCAACTCATGGAATTATCTGAAAGTGAACACATCCACATGTCACCTAGTCATGTTAAGATCTGCAGCATTGACTGGTACCCTTCATGTTCCCTCTCAATCATTAATCCTATCTTCCTCTCTAATGGCAGCTACTGCTCTGAATTCTTATGTCATAAATTAGTTTTGCCTATTTTTGAATTTCAGTTAATTAGAATCATACAGTATATCTTTTATTTCATTTTAGTATGTTCCTGAGATTCACTCATGGTGCTCTGAGTGGATGCAATTCATCCATGTCTGTCACTATAGAGTATTTCATTATATTTTATAATTTAATTATTCATCCCATAGTTAAAGGACTTTGGGATTGTTTATAGTTTTGGACAGTGATGAGTAGTGCGCCTAGAAACATGTTTGCATGTTTAAGCTGATTTAATTCTCAAAACACTTCCAAGATTTTATTATTCACATTTTACAGATAAGGAGATTAAGTTATAGGGTTAAGTGACTTGCCCAGAGTCACACAGATATTAAATGGAGGAATCAGGATTCAAGCTCGAGCAGTCTATTGCCAATGGTTAATAGTCTGCTTTTAACTGTTGTACCATGCACTGTATTCTACACACAGCAGACTATTAAAAAGTATGAATAATTATCTTTGGTGCATATAGTAGCTTGTGAGAGGAGAAGTGCCAGCATATGCTCCATGTGTAATCAAGAATCTTAAATATCATGATGTCCATACACAAAAAAGAGAGCCTGGGATTTCTCTAACAAGTGCTTCTTTTGTAGAGGATTTGAAATTAATTCATTATCACTCTTGGGCAAAGAGCTATAACTTCATTACTTACATAAATGATACCACCTTGCTGTCAAGACTTCCACTCTTGCTGAAGGGGGAGTTGGGGAGAAACTCTAAATGTGACAATTGATGATAATTCAATTTACTTCAGTTTTAAGTAACTCTTTCATTCTAACTTGGTCTCTTCTGGATTTAAAAATCTTGACTTCCTAGCAGGCACTTCTTCACCCATGGGACCATCACCTCCCATCTTTTGCCCCATAAAGGGAAACTTGCATTTCCTCAGACTGGATAGAAGGGAGGAATGCCCAGTCCTTGTGCTTCTTTCTGGACCCTGCATCTTCCAGTGTAGTTTGGCTGGGCTGGGTCTGGCAGCTGTTAGCTCAGGGTCCTTTCTTGCTCTTTAGCCATGCTAGCCACTAGGATGCAATCTGTCATTGTTGCCACAGCCTACATTCTCAAGTAATCTGTGGCTTTCCTATCCAGCCTCAGACTTCTTTTGGTTCACCAGTTCTCTCAACAGTTTTCATTTCCAGATTCAACACACATGAGAACTTCAGGATCTCCTACATATCATACCAAAACATGAGGGACCAAAGTGTCAACACAAGCCCCTTTTGCCTGAACGCTACTCTGTTAATTTGTTCTGATCTAGATCAGGTTGCCATTTGAATACAGGGCCATGCTAAACTGCCCCCCTCCCACAGGCTATGGCTATTAGGGTTTTCACATTTCTTCAATTATCTCAAACCTTCTTGGTGTTTCTACTTTGCTCCTGAACTATTCCATGCCCATTCACTAGGGTTCACCCCAAAAGGTCAGTCAGAAAACATTTTTCTTAACATTTATATTCCTCATTTTCTCTCTTGTTCCCTCTCATAATTCAAAGGACTTTCCACTCCTTTATTGTGAAACGGAAATCTTTCTTCTGTCATACCCTCTTTTTTCTTTTCCCATTGCATTCAATTCTCACCTGAGGCCATACTGGCTGAAGAAATGTAGGAAATAAAAGTAGGTACTGCTTTAAAACAACGTTATCCCCATGGCACTTCTTTATGCAATTCTGTACTGTTTACAATGTGTATGTGTTGCTTTAATATTCAGCAAAAGTACTCATTTTAAAATAATTTATAAAAATCAGAAAGAAAAAAGAAAAAGAAAAATCAGAATTAAATCTTTTTGAAAATATTAATTCATTTCATTTCATTGAACTGCATAAATCTGTCTCAAAAAAAAGTAGGAATAACTAAAGACTATCTTAATTTTACAGGATCCACAGATTTTGGATGCTTCTGCTGACCAAGACAAAATAAAGGTTATGTTGAGTGATCTACAGTATATTCTAGATGATCTTCAAAAACGTGCATTCCAGTATAAATCTTATCAAAAGAATTTTAAGGTAATGGCAACTCTACACATTTATTTTTAAAATGTATACATAGAAATAGTATTTATGCACAAGCACTTTCAACAATATGACTGTGAACATTCAATGTTTGGACAGCTATGTGCTAGTAAGTGTGCCATAAACAGTCTCATATACGAAATACAGTAGAGCCTCTGGAAGTTGACCACCCAGAGACTGTAACAGACTAGTCAACACACAGAAGTGATCAATATAGGGAACTAGGTCTACTGTACTGTTACAATATGTATTTTACTTTCTTGTATATCTTTATATCACATTAAATCATATAATCAAAACACAGTAAAATCATGCATATGATATCATACAAAAATCAATACATTTACTGTTTTCCCATGGTTTAATCACTCTTTCTGAAAAAAGAGTCAATTTTGGTCTACTTCTTATTCTTATTACAAATGTTAAGTGGAGAAAGCAATCTCAATGCTGGCTATGCTACTCAGCATACCTGGGTATTTTTCTATAGCAAATTCAACTGCATTATCAGTTGCCTGACATCATCTTCTTTTGGAGTCTCTGCAATTTTCTGTGTCATCCTCACTTTCTTGTTCCACTTTATCAGCAGCTTCATGCACTGGTATGCTCTGCACTTCTGTACTTTGGTCAATATTGCTTGGAAAATGTCTTCTGGGTCAGGTTCATTACAGGTTGCCGCCTCATCATCCATGGCATCAAAACCTTCAAAATCTACTCCTTCAAATTCTGCCATAGGAGATGGACTGTCCGATGAGCCCAAAACATTGTGTTCTTGGTTTGTGACAAATCCAGCTTTCTTGAAACACTTCTATATCATTTCTGGCTGAACTTTATTCCAAGCAGAACTGACCCAGAGGACAGCATCCACAGTGTTAACTGATGCAGTAGATGAAATTGCTTCCACAGGTGGACCACAGGTTTGTGTTTTAGTCATGGCCCACTGCAGGAGCTGGGCTGATTAGCACATTTTAAATGTTTTGATGATGGCTTGGTCAAGATGTTGAATTTTTGAGGTAGTATTTGGAGGCACAAATTTCACTGTTACATTTGTGAGATGATTCACTTGTGGGTAGCCAGGACAGTTGCCTACCTGTTTGTAGAATAGATCATTTATTCTTCTTTAATTCTCAGTCATTACCCCTTACCCATTGCTTAAATAGGGTACCAATCATCCATGTGCCTTTTATTTGATCTCCCAGTTACAAGGAGGTCTTTGGGCTTCAGGTTCTAGAATGTACATTGCTTTGCCAATTTACCAATCACCAAGGGCTTTAGTTTCTCTCCAATTGAGCTAACACAAAGCGGAACGGTGAATTGGTCTTTGGAAAGTTCTCTGCTCTTACATTTTTTACCCTTTCATGACAAAGCTTCTCTCTTAAAAGAGTCCACTCAACAGCATTAAACATTTCATCATCTTTGAAGCCTCTGGCAAAGTCAAAAAACTTTTTGGTGAATTCTTCCACAACTTCTACCTGAACTTCATTGGATTCACCATACAAGACTTTCTGGGAGATCTCATTTTGCAGTTTGAATTTCTTAAGCCAACCACTTGATGCTTGGAAATCTGCTACCTCAAATTCCTGTGTGAATTTTTTAGCAACTTCTTGGATGTCAGCCCAGAGATTTAAGTATTAACTTCCCCCATTTGTTTAAACCAGCTTAATGGGACTTCATTGACTTCATCAAGGGAATTTTTCCTTCTTTTCCACTGTACGTCTCTGCTTTAATTACCATATCTCTCCAAGTACTAATGTTTGCATTTTTGGATGTTGCTAAAATCTTACTTACTCATACCAAAATGTTTCACTGTTTTTCTTTGGCTGCTGCTTTCCAGAAAATGTAGATCAATCTTTCCCCTTCAATGTCAGCTCTTTGAGCTTTTTCCTTTGGGCCATAATGTCTTAATTAACTGAAATATTTTTCATCAGTTGTAGGATGTACCTACAATTCAGACCACTCCTTCACATTGAAAAAATCTTCCACAACATGTGTAAACAATAGGACATTAGGACATTAGGCCTAATCCAACACATGATAATAATAAAACATGAAAACAGACCTTATGCTAAAGAAAAAATAGTTCAACTAAAGGGCAAAGCCAACATCTTCTACCCCTTGGTGTAGAGTGGACTCAACTTGTCAAGTTACAGAGGGTAAATTAATATTGTGTGACATAGTCCAAGTGGTCAAGATACAATTTATATTTATATTTAGTATATATAATTTACATATATATTTAGTCAATATACAGAGGTCAGTCTTCCAGTCTACGAAAATTGGTTCAACTTAAGGAGGTGGTCAATGTAGGGAAGCAGTCAACTATAGAGGTTCTATAGTATGATGTATTCTCTGCCTTTGATTAGTACACTTGTAACACAAAGTTTCTTTCTTTCTTTCTTTCTTTCTTTTTTTTTTTTTTGGAGATAGTCTCACTATGTTGCTCTCAGTAGAGTGTATGGTGTCACAGCTCACAGCAACCTCAAACTCTTGGGCTTCTCTTGACTCAGCCTTCCAAGTTTCTGGGACTTGCAGGCACCAGCCACAATGCCTGACTATTTTTTGGTTGTAGTTGTCATTGTTGTTTGGCAGGCCTGGGCTGGATTTGAACCCACCAGCTCTGGTGTATGTAGCTAACACCCTAGCCTCTGGGCTATAAGTGCCGAGCCCAAATGTAATTTCTATGTTAAAATATATGTGGATTTTTTAATGTGGTGATTTAAAGCCCCCCATCCTTTTTAAAGTAAGATTGACATTTCTTTCAGATCCATATATGTTATGATTTCATGATTATTTTCTGATTTGCCCTGCTTTTATGCCATTTTGATGAAGATGAGATTTCTAGTTAAGGCTGGGGACAAATAGTTCTGAAATGGCAGATTTGAAAGGCTAAAAGACATGTCTCAGAAAATTAAAAGGGCAAGAGATGCAAGTGCTTTGACAAGTTTTTATAGAGACTAATAAGAAAAGAGAATAGAAAAGAAAATATCCCTGTGGTCAAAACCAGGACAATGAATATGCTGTTGATCTCTCCAAAAGTCCTAACAGACTATGCCTGAACCTCACTTGAGAATGTGTCTGTGTCTTCCAAAGCCCCAGATAAATGGCCACTGACCTGATGTGCAATCTGTTACCTGATGTGCAATCTGTTATAGGAGCCAGCAATTGGTAGAGCTGTATGAAAAATAATGAGCTTGATACCAGGCAAAGAGGCAAGAAGTTTGTGTATGATGGAACCTGAGTTTAAAGTTGTTCCCATATAAGGATAACTATCTGCAAGTTACGAAAATACATAGCAGGAGGAGGAAAAGGAAGAAACACTGCTTGATAAAAAGCTACAACTAACATGTGAACACTCCTTGAGTCAGAAAAAAATAGCATTGGTCTTGTCATCAAGTATGTTGGAGTATGAAGCCCCAGCCCTTGCTTTCCCACTTGGACATACTGCTTCAACAGCAATACATGGACCAATATTTGTGAGAAATACAGAGACAAATTGTAATTGCCTTGCACCCTAGGCAGGCAAGTATGAAAGCAGCTGCACTGAAGCCAGTAGGATAATTTATGGTACCCTTTCACTATAATCTCCAGTCCCAGGACAGCGCCACATGATTAAGAGAAAGCTCTCAGATTCTGGGAGACTGGTTATTATGTGCACTGTTCAGATTTCGGTGGGGGGTTGAGGGGGGGCCTGCCTGAGACACTGGTTTCTGTCTTGCCTGAATCTGAGCGTGGACAGGGATAGGTCCCAGGTTGGGAGCAATTGAAAGCAAAAGCAACAGTTTGGACTAATTTGCATTCACTGGCCACAATTCCTCCCACTGATTTAGCACCAAAAAGCAAACAACAACTTTCAAATCCCAGCTCTGCCTGGATAGAGAAAGATTTGGAGGAGCTATCCAATACTACCAGTGTTTGGTGGGCTATCCAAGGGACTAGATTCTACATTATCCATCTTAGTGCTAACAGAGCCCAGCATATTCTATTTAGCTGGGGGCTGCTGAGAACAAAGGCAACAATTTTGGACTAATACATACTCACTTATAGGGCTTTTCCCCATGGTTAACATTACACTACCTGGAATATCACAGACCCTAGATTCCCTTTGGTGGGGGCAAAGAGAAAAATAAAACATACATTAAATGTTCACACTTTCTGGTGGAACTGGTTTCTGTCTCTCTTGCCTGTATCAGAGTTCAGATGGCACCCAACATATTCTAAAGGCCAGTGAGAAAAAAATGCAAAGACCTGAGTGAGAGGTGTACTGCTGCTCCAGATGATCCACATACAAAAAACAGACACCAAAGAGAACAAGAGACTATAAAGGAAGGAAGGAAAAGAAAGAAAGGAGGAAAGAGAGAGAAAGAAAGAGAAGAAGGAACTGGTGAATCTTGCAATTAGAAATTTAAATGCACAATTCCAGAGAAAGCACATCCATAAAGATTTGAGAAGCCCCAGAATCTGAAAATGGGTTGATTGGTGAAGATCTTCCCCTATAATAAAACAAGTTGTAAAGACTGGGAGAAATGGCTATTTTTTTATATGCAGAAATGTCAACAGAAAGTGTCAAAGAATACAAAGAAAGAGGGAAATGTATTCAAAAAAGGGAACAAAATAAATTTCTATAAACCAACCCCAAAGGAATGAAAGTTTATGGATTAATTGACAAAGAATTCAAAATAGCACTCATAAATGTGCTTCACAAAGTCAGGGAAATGATACATAAACAAAATGAAAGTAGTTCAACATAGTGATAGAAACAAATATATGTATAGTAAAAACCCAACATTTTGAAGCTGAGGAATACAATAACTGAAATGAAAATTTTCCTAGGTGAGTTCAATAGCAAAATTGGTCAGGCAAAAGAATCAGTGAACTTAATGGTAGAGCATTTGAAATTATCCAGTCAGAGAAGCAAAAAGAAGAAAATAATGAGAAAGTTTAAAGGACTTATGGGATACCATTAAGCAGATCAATATATATATATTATGAGGATCCCTGAAAGAGAAGATAGGTGAGAGAAAAGTTCATTAAAAAAAACAATGGGTGATAATTTCCCGAAGCTGGGGGAGAAAAGGAGCTTCCAGATTCAAGAATCCTAAAATTTTCCAAATGGAATGAACCCAAAGAAGTCCACACTGAAATAGATCATAATCAAAGTGTCAAAGTTACAAAATGAGCCAGGATCATCTTGTCCTACCAGCTAGCAAAGAAGGTATCAAAATGTATTAGGGTTGTAACAAAAAGAATTGGGGAAACAATCTTCAGAGGCTTCCAGTGGCTCAAGATGGAATGAATTGAGCATAAATAAGAGTAAATACAATTTACATCTTTTGTATTAACCTGGATTTTTTAACCATTATGACCTCATGGATTTATTTTTTTTCAGGTTAATGTGGGGGTACAAACAATTAGGCTACAATGTCTGTGTTTGTTAGGTAGAGTCCCTTTTGTATTTGTGCCCCACACCCAAAAGGTGTGCCATATACCTTTACATTGTGCCCATTAAGTGGGAGCACACCAATCCCTTCCTGTCTCATAGAGTTGAAATTCATTCTTCTTATTAAAGTATCACAAGAAAGGAAAAGCAAGTCTCCAATGTACTCAATACTAATATTAAACCAGTAGATGATCTAATATATGCCCACATAAGAGAAAAACTCAATTCAATTCAAGTTCAGGGAGGGGAATGATGGAGGGAGGAGAAGGGAAGGGATTTGTATACAATCCATGAGGATATAAAAAAGTAAGAAACCAGGCTATCCTCACCATGTTAAGCTTTGCCATCTTCCCCACCAGCTACTTGAAGAGCCCTCTTCCTCTTCCATCATCTAAGTGCAGAAGCCCTAAGGAAATCAGTGCCTCTAATGACTCATCTGTTTTCTTAAAAAAGGACCCTACATCTGTGCATGTATGATCCAGCTCAAGGAAGAATGCCCATGGTACTCTAACAATACATAGTATTTATGTCTTTAGAGAGTACCTAAGGAAATATAAAGAGATATATTTTGTTACTCAATTGGTAATTATATGTTGGGGTTTGTAGAAGTTTTATTTTTCATTTATTTCTCTCTTATTTTCTTAGGACCCACATTCTGCCAAGTATTCATTGTATCAAGAATTACTAATAGGTAGATAGCATAATATCTTTATATCTGAAAAGTAAACTGTGTATTTTGCTTGTTACATTTTTAAAGGTAGAGGTGTCCAAGTTTGAAGCTTTGGAAGAAGTTAGTGCTGAACTGAAGCTCAAACAATTGCTCTGGGATTCTCTCTCTGAATGGGATAAACTCCAAGAAGAATGGTTACAGGTAGAAAAAGGCTCTCAATTCTTAGATTATCTTTGTACTAATTAAACTTAAAATCCTCTTAACTTGATTTATAATTTTTAATAATCTGGTATTTTCTTACTGTCACTAAAATATGCAATGTTATAATTTTATGGGAATTTTTATAAGCTTTCCAGTGCTATGTATAAAGGTCCTTATGTCAGTACATGGTACAGAGCAGAAAATCTTAGGCAGACTTCTTAGATCTTCTACTTAAGATGGCTAAATAACAGAAGCATCAATTACCCTCACTGCGTGACATTTAACCACTTTGGTTTCTAAACGCAGTGGTAACACAGTGTAACATTATACACTCCAGTGTTTGGAAGGATAGAATTGTAGGATTTTATTTGTGTTGTATGCAGTTTTGGTTTCTGTTAACTTAGGTTTATGTTCTTGTTGTCCTTTTAAAAAAGGAAACCATTTTATTTTGTTTGATAGAATAGAATTGGAGTAATAAGATCTAAGATCTTCCTTTTAGAGCTCCGTAAGAAAACTCTCTTACTTAGGGAGCCAAGTACCTACAGCCACCACAGAGATTTGTTTCTAGGATTTACCCTATATTTAAACCTTAAAAAGTCTAAATAACAGACTAGATGGACACCTGTGCTTCCATCTAGTGTGATAGGTATGTGTTATAAATACTATCAAACTTGATAAATATTGTTTTATACTTCTCATTCATCTTGCCTGTGCTAATGCCTATAATTAGAAGTCACATATTTGGGTTAAAAAAGAGTGACACAGGAAATGTCTCCAAGCTATATGCTGGGAGTATCAGTGGAGAATAAGAAGGACAAAGTCCAAACCCACAAAAAACTTAGTTTTTGGTAACAAAATAATAAACCAATAAATACAAGATATAATATCATATAATTTGAAGTATTCTCCTATAATGCACTTATCACTTAGAAGTAAAAAAAAAAAAAATTCTTGAGAAGGAAGAAGCTTAAGAAAATTTTCTGATTACCACCACAGGCAGAGCAGTGACTTCCAAAGTAGGATACATTCACTCTAGGAAATGCACAAGAAAACCCATTAGGGAGCAGAAAGATAATGTTGAATCTGGAAAAAAGAAATAAAGGTTTACAAATGTTGTATTGCCTTCAGTGCATATGGTTATCTGACATGTCAATATATTTGCATATTTATATAATTGAGAAATAGAATTATAGATTTATGTATATGTTACAGGTGCATCTTTAAAGCATTTCTATTAAATGGGTACATATAGGAGACTATTAGGTGATAAATTTCTCATTAGAAAGAGTAAAAATTAGCTATTTGTCTCCTTAGAAGACTATATGAGTAATGATCCTCAGAAATAGACTATAGAGATTGCACTACTGCATTTGATGATGTGGTAGACAAGAACATGACAGGAATAAACAGGTGATGCTTGATATATTATTAGCTATTAATAATAAGTAGAGCCATTTCTAAAAGAACGGAGTCTATTTGTATTAATAATTTCACTACTAGGAAAATTCAAATAAAATAAACCTTTTTTTAAATAAAACCAGCACATTGTACCCCATGACTGCATTAATGTACACAGCTATGATTTAATAAAAATAAAATAAAAATAAAAAATGAAATAAGCCTTTTTTATTATTACAAATTTGCCTTTTATCATGTTTTAAGTTTATTATTTTTTTAATTTTCACAGTCCAAATTTGACTGCCTTGATCCAGAATTCCTAAATGGTCAAGTTACTAAATATGCCAAATTTGTGACTCAGCTGGAAAAAGGCTTACCACCCAACAGTGTAGTGCCCCAGCTCAAACAGAAAGTGGAAAAAATGAAGGAAAAGGTAAGGTTGATAGAAAATTATTTCAAAAACTCCAGATCAATCAGTTATTAATGGATGCTAATAAGACTGAACTCAAGAATTCTTTCCTGGTTAAGTTAGTAAACTTTGTAGACAAAAGAAAGAATAGAGAAATTCATCTTCTTCAGTGGCACAGACTGCATCCCTATCTCCAGCTGGCCAAACTGTGTAGTTGAATACCGAAGTTAGAAGAGACATTCGTAGTAAGAGTTTTCCAAGTGGTAGGGGAAATAATGCAGGAACAGGTAGTAGTTGTGCAAAGATACTGATCTGATCAGCCCTTAGTAGCCAGATGCACCTAGGACAGCCTTATTCAAGCATCTTTGTCCATTTGAACCACTGCACCATACAACCATGCCATTTTCCAGATGTGCCTCACGTGAATAAGGTTGGAAGCCAGATAGCAAGTGTATAGGGGCTCTGAGTTCCTTGTCTCTATAATTTGTTTTTAATTTTGAAAACTTTGCACCAGTATTTTTTCAAGTATTTCTTCTGCTCTGTTTTCTCTCTCTCTCTTCTCCTTTGTGATTTCTATTGCATGTATGTTTGCCATTTGATATTGTCCCACAGGTCTTACATGTTTTATTTTGTTTTTTTCATTTTTATTCTTTTTTTCTCTTTGTGTATCAGTTTCTGGAATTTATACTCATTTATCTTTAACTTCATTAACTCCTCAGCTGTGTCAAGCTCATTAAAGCCTATCAAAAGCTCTACCAGGAGGGCTTACTGCAGGGGGCATTAGCTCATGCCTATAATCCTGGCACTCTGGGAAGCTAAAGCCAATGGATGGCTTCAGCTCAGGAATTGGAGACCAGCCTGAGCAAGAGCAAACCCCTCTCTCTAAAAAATAGGTGGGCATTGCAGCAGGTGCCTGTAGTCCCAACTACTTGGGAGGCTGAGGAAAGAGGATCACTTGAGCCCAAAAGTCTGAGGTTGCTTAAAAAAAAAAAAAAAGTCTGAGGTTGCTGTAAGCTATGATGGCACAGCACTCTACTGAAGGTGACCAAGTGAGACTCTGTTAGAAAAAAAAACAAAGGTTTTTCAAGACTTTTCATTTCACTGACCTTTTTATTTTTAACATTTTTGTTTGATTTGTAATTTTACTTTCCATCTTTCTGTTGATATTTCTCAACTGATTTTGTATGTTATCTACTTCATTAGATCCTTTAAGATATCATAGCTACTTAAAATTCTCTATTTCTAATATGTATGTCATTTCTGAGTCTGGTTCTGATTATTGTTTTATCTCTTATGGTTTTTCTTGCCTTTTTATATGCCTTTTAAATTTTTTGTTAAACCCATATATCTTACATAGTACAGTGAATACTGAGATATAAAATTTTTATACTTAGAGATAAGCACGCCATTCCTTCTTCTTGGCTGTTTGCATGACATGTCTGCTCACTCTAGTTAGGAATTGAGCTAGATTTAAAGTTTGTTGTTACTATGTTTACCCTTCCTGTATCACAGACTTCAAACTTTTCTAGTAATACCTTGTGTTTAGGGTTTTAGCTAGTTTATCAATTTCTTCTCCTGACCTTGTCCTCCCTTTTTTTGTGGGCAATTAAGAATCTGTCCCTTTCATCTTTCCCCTCAGTATTCCACTGTTATTTTCACTCAGTACTTAAGATGTGGGGGAACATTCCCTCATGTTCTGATTAATCTTCTACCTTACCAAGGCACTATATTTCTTGTCCTCAGAATTCTAATCTTCATAGGTACTTCTCCCCTTCTCCAGCTATAGTACTGGGCCTAGCAAGTATTTCTGTCTCTCTCCCAGGGGTAGACTTTTTTCCATGTTCTGTTTCTCCAGTTATATTCAGATACCTTCAATGGCTTATCACCAGTGCTATAGAGTAATAGGATGTGTTGGTCTTTTGCTTATACATCAGGGGTTTTGTTTGATGGGGGAGCTAAGGGAGATGGGTTGATTAGAGTTAAGATAGTTAAATAGCCCCAAACTGAAAACAATATAAAAGTCAATCAATGAGAAAATGGACAAACAAATTGAGATATAGAAATACAATCACAGGGAATGAAAAAGAAAATACAAATACACTTACCAGTCACCTACATAAAAAAAAAGTTAAGAGTTAAAGTAGTGGCTATTGTTTTCCTGTTCTAGCTAGCACCACATGGGACACTTTCTTAGGAGTCTTTCCAATCTTCCCTGCCAACACTCCCATATTTGGAGGCCCAAAGACTCTACATTCTCATGTTACCCCACACTCAGTCTTTAGCAATTTGTTTTTAAAATTCAGCTGAATCTTTTTTCTATCTTGTATGTCATCCCAAGGAATCTGCCTCAGGCAAGCAAATTCTCAGTTACTTTTTCTCCCTGTGTAGAAACCTATGGGAATTGGTCTGCCCCAAATTTTGAGTTATTTGTGCCCAGAAAATTCAGTTTTCTGATAGGTTCTAGAAAATTTATTAATTCTGAATTTGTCCAAATTTTTCTTTATTGTACAAGTATAAGTTGAGCTCTTCACAGCTTCCACATTCACAGATTGAAACCAGAAGCCTTAGGTTGTATTTTTAAGATAAAAAATATGGTGCTTCTCAGAGTGTTTGTTTTCCAGCTTCCAGTTATCATGGACTTAAGAAACCCAACTCTAAAGCCTAGACATTGGGCAACTATTGAACAAACAGTTGATGCTGTCCTGGTGGAGGCTGAAGTCCCATTGACCTTGGAACGGCTCTCAGAGTTACATGTTTTTGAATTTGCACAAGAAATCCAGGACATATCTGGACAAGCTTCTGGAGAAGCTGCCTTAGAAACACTTCTTAAAAAGGTAAATCTTCAAAATATTACATGCATATATATTCTAAAAATCAGGAAATATAAAGGAAGGGTTTTAGATTCAAGATGAAGATCATCAAATTTTGGTTATCTGGATGAATTTATTAAAATTGCAGCTTTTGCCCTCTAATTATCAGTCATCCTTCTGTTGTTGCCTTATGTTCATTATTATTGCTATCACCTGTACAAATCTGCTCTTTCTGCTTAGCCTATAATCCACAGGAACTTGACTGCAAAACATTTTGAAATGTGTATTCTTATACAAAGAACCCATACCAACAAAGATCATTTATAACAAAATACAGTATCTTCCAAACTGCCAGAAAAGTCTGTGTTAAATGCTTCAAAGGGCATTGGTGAAGACTTTCCTACATCTGATTACTCTAAAAATGGATGTACAACTACCAGCTGCCTGCATAAAAAGAAAATTGTTTCTCTTAAAATTTAAAATGGAAGGGAAAACACATTAAAGTATCATAAGTAATTTATAGACGTTAATAAAATAAAGCAAATTTGTTTCATCGAATCAAGAAGAATTTAAACATTTTAAGAGCAATAAAAAAGAAAATGGTATAATTATGAACTTTTTACTGATTTTTATGCCACGTGTATTTCTTAAGTACCTAACCACAAATGAATTAAGCTCTCCTAAGGCTTAAATTATCTCTAAGGTGGAGGATTCCTGGAAAACAACTGAATTTGTCATTCTACCTCACCGTGACACCAAAGATGTGTTTATCCTGGGAGGCACAGATGACATTCAGGTAGGTATCTGGGTTATTGAAAATTTATAATATAGAGGTCCTAACCACACCTAGTCCTAAATCTTCTTTGGGAGATTATTATGAAGTAACAAAATACGAGAATCACTAAATGAGAAAAAATTTAATTGGGAAAGCAAGATATAAATACAAATAGTTGACATGAGAGTTTGTGCATAAAATATTTAGCAAAGCAATAAAAATGTCATATATGTGTAAGACTTATAATCGTATAGTTGATAACTGTTGAGGAATTTAGAAAAGCAAAGAAATCAGTTATGGCTAAAGTGATCAGGGAATTTTTCCTAGACCAGCTACAATAAGCTGAAACTTAACAATTAAGTAGGACTTCATCAACATAGAAGAGAATAAAGGGCATTTCAAGCTGTTTTCAAAAGGCAAAGAAACACAAATGAGCATTTCATGTTTGTAGCACACTGAAAAGCTAAATTCACTTGAGTTTAATGAGATTAGGAGTAGGTGCTCTATCAGCCACAAATGACGATAAATCTAACCCATGTGTTTGGAATATTCTTAGTCACTTAAAATCTGAAAGTACATTTGTTTAGCAAAAAAAGATGGGCCATATAGCCCAACTTAAATGGCAAAGTCCTATAAAGTGAGGTGTACTCAAGCCAGAATTGGAGATAACATGGCTCTGCCAGGGGTCAAGTGGAAGAGCAAGACCAGTCATCAGTCTACCAGCGGATGAGAGGGCAGACCCAAGAAAAGGCCAGGAAGTCTGAAGCCAAGTGATGCCAGGTGATGGAGTTTCAGCTCTCAAGAAGTTTATAATTGAAACAAACCATTAAATCCCTCAGATTAATGTTCATTCTTTAATTCACATATTCTGTGTGGGCTGCTGCTGTATAAGGGGCTGAGAGAGGGGTGTGAGGTGGAGGGAAAACTGGCTATTCCATTCAAAGCTTGATACCAATGAATTCATCACTTTGCTTCACCATGACTCCAAAGATGTATTTATTCTGGGTAGCACAAATGACATACAGGTGGGTAACTGTGTTATTGAAAACTTATGGTAAACATTCTATCCACACCTACTCCTCAGTCTTCCTTGAGAGATAATGATGAGTTCAATTTACTCTTCCTTAAGATAAGTGAGAGAAGACAGCCGATTTTCTCAAGCACAGGGTATTTTGAGAAGTGAAGGCCTGTCTGGGTGACCAAACTGTGTAAAGAATGTAGCAATTACCCAACAGGTAGAGCAAGAGAGAAGAAGAATGTTAAACTAAACAAAAACTTGTGTCATTAACAATTACAGGAATGGCAGAAATTTGGCATTCAGACATCCCTGGGTGACATTTGAAAGAACACCATAATGGATTGTAAGCCACAATGATGAGAATAAGTAGGGGAAATTGATGAGTAGGAAAGAGTCAGTGGGGCTAAGCTACTATATTCATTCAAAGAGTTGGCCTTTAAATGGACTCTTGGGATTAAATATCTGAAATATTACTAGGAGCACAAATAAATAGCACTGCATATACTTTCATCCTTTTCTTTAAAGGTTCTTCTTGATGATAGCACCATCAACGTTGCAACCATTGCCTCATCACGTTATGTTGGCCCACTAAAAACTAGAGTGGATGAGTGGCAAAAACAACTTGCTCTATTTAATCAAACACTGGTGAGTAAGGGTACTTTCAATTCATGGACTTGGAGAATTAGAGTGACAGTTACCTTAGAAACAATTTGTTCCATCATTTAAGTATTATATGGTTCAAAAAAGTAAGATTTACTTGGCAATATGTTATGATGCTTAGAATGTAAGGGAAGTACACATATATTGAGCACTTCTTTACATAGCTATACAGTTGAATGTTATTGCCATTGCCCTTGTGCGAGCATGCATCAAAAATATCTCAGGTTTGGTTCCAGACCATCATACTACAGTGATTATAACAATAAATATAATTGCTCAAATTTTTTGGTTTCCCAATGAATAGAAAAGTTCTGTTTATACATGTTGTAGTTTATTAGGTATACAAAAATATTATGCCTAAAAATAAAAAAAATGTGGGAGGGCCAAAATGGTAGACTAGAAGAAGCCTACACAATGACATTCTTGCAGACAGAATCATTTAAGCATTCCACATTGTGTATCAAATCATCACATTGTACTTTATAAATGTATACAGTCATGATTTAATAAAAATTAAATTTAAAATAAATAAAAATAAAAATTTTAATACCTAAAAAATCACAAAACAAAAGGAACAGAGAAGAGAATCCCAGGCTCCATGCTTCCCCTGAGAATACTGTGCTCAAAGGAGTAGGAGGGCCCCTCCACCTCACCAGACCTCCAGAACAATACCAAGACCTGACTAGAGGCTGTGCAAATGATTGTAAGCCTTGGGCACTGCAGCTGGTGCCCATGTGACATCCCAACCTCAGAATGCTACTCCTGCCCAGATCTGTGACTGTTGCCTCCCCCTTGCTGGACAGAAAGAGAACAGGCAGTCCCAGTACTTGTGCACACCCATGAGCAGGTGACATGCACACCCATTTTCACTGCCACTGCTAAGGGACCTAGGCAGAGCAGATTACAGCCCAATGCTGATTTGTGTGGCCTGGGCGATACTGCTCAACCCAATAGCCTGTGGGACCTGGGGGGAGCATGTACTCATACCCCGGGTGCCCACTACCCACTGTGGGGCAGCTGTGCAGCTGCCACTGCCACCACTGTCTGGGAGACATTGAGTATGTGGAGAGCCAGTTCAGCCTGTGACCTAGGCAAACTGCACATCTCAGACCCACACCATCCCAAACAGGTGCTCTGTGGGTACCCTGTCCCACCCAGACTGGCAGTACTGCAGGAACACCGTTCCGTGTGACCTGCTCCATCTCATGCAGGTGACCTGTCCTGTGAGCCTACTCTGTCCCCTAAGGCCCACTCTGCCACATGCCTGCACCACAACCTATGGCCTTCTCCACACCAAGGGATTGGAGTAAATCCCCTGTTCAACCCCCGGGGCCCATTCTGCCTCACAAGCCTGCTACATCCCACAGGCCCACTACACCCTGCACATTTGTTAGACCCTGAATGTACACCCTAAGTTTTTTAAAATTAAAAAATCAAATACAACAAATAAATAAAAATAAAATAAATGTAAACAGTGGTAATCACCAATGGGTTATAATGTGATGTTTTAATTTTTTATATTTTATTTGGTGACATTTTCTATTAAATCATAATCCACATTAAGAAACATAAAAGTTGGAATATAAAATTTAAAAAATGCTGTTGTGTTTATTAGGCTGTAGAGCACAGTGGCAAATATTTGTTTGACTTAAAATTCAAATCATGGCAGCAGTGTCCAGTCACTGCGATTAATAAGCAAGTCCTCTTGATCATGCTACTCTCAATAAAAATTTTTTCATGAATAACTAAAAAAATGCATACCTTAATTTAAAAATACTTTATTGCTAAAAGATGCTAACAATCACCTAAGCCTTCAGTGAATCATAATCTTTTTGCTAGTACAGGGTCTTCCCTGGGTGTTAATGGCTGCTGACTGATCAGGGTGATGGTTGCTGCAGCTTGGGGTAGCTGTAGCAATTTCTTAAAGTAAGACAGCAATGAAATTTGCTGCATTAATTGACTCTTCCTTTCACAAAAGATTTCTCTGTAACACGCAATGCTGTCTGAAAACATTTTCCCCATAGCAGAACTTCTTTCAAACTGGAGTGAATCCATTTAAATCCTGCCATTGCTGTATCAGCTGTTTATGTAATATTCTAATTCCTTTGTTGTCAAATCAACAATGTTCACAGCAGAGTCACAAGAAGTAGATACTACTTTCTTTGCTTATACAGAGGAAGCAATTGCTCATCAAGTTTTATCACGAAACTGTAGCAATTCAGTCACCTCTTCAGGCTCCATTTCTAATTCTAGTTCTCTTGCTGTTTCCACCATCCCCAGTTAATTCCACTGAAATCTTGAACCCTTTAAACTCATCTATGAGGGGTGGAATTAACTTCTGGTTTTGTTTGTTTGTTTGTTTGTCTTTTTCCTAAGACAGAGTCTCATTCTGTGCCCTGGGTAGAGTGCTGTAGCATCATAGCTCACAGCAACCTCAAACTCTGATGCTCAAGCAATCCCCTGGCTTCAGCCTCCCAAGTACCTTGGACTACAGTTGCTGCAACACCCAGCTGGTTTTTCTACTTTTAGTAGAAACAGGGTTAATAACAGTAGAGACTCCTGTTAATATTCATATTTTTTACTTCCTCCTATGAATTATAAATGTTCTAATGGTATCTAAAATGGTGAATCCTTTCCAGAAAGTTTTCAATTCACTATTCCCAGATCCATCAGGGGAATACTATCTATGAGAAGTGGAACCTTATGAAATGTATTTCTTAAATAATAAGATTTGAAAGTCAAAACTACTCTTTGATCTGTTGGCTGAAGAACAGATATTGTGTTAACAGCCATGAAAACAATATTAATCTCCTCATACACCTCCTTCAGAGCTCCTGGGTGATTAGGTGCACTAATATTTTGAAAAGAATTTTTTTTTCTGAACAGAAGGTCTCAATGGTGAGTTTAAAATATTTAATAAACCATGCTGTCAACAGATGTGCTGACATCCAGGCTTTATTTTTCTTTCAAAGAACACAGATAGAGAAGATTTAGCATAATTTCTTAAGGGTCTTAGGATTTTTTTGAATGATAAATGAGCACTGGCTTTAACTCAAAGTCACCAGATTCATTTGCCCCTAACAAGAGCCAGCCAGTCCTTGAAGTTTTTAATCAGGCATTGACTCCTCCTCTCTAGCTATGAAAGTCCTAGATGGCACCTTCTTCGGATAAAAGACTATCTCATCTATATTGAAAATCATTTGTTAAGTGTAGCCACCTTCATCAATGATCTTAGCCAGATCTTCCAGATAAGATGATGCAGCTTACTGCTTTATTAGCACTTGCTATTTCACCTTGTACTTACGTTGTGGAGATGACTTCTTTCCTCCAACTTCATGAGCCAAAATGTACTAGTTTCCATCTTTTCTTCTGAAGCTTCCTCACCTCTCTCAGCCTTCACAGGATTTAAGAGCATTTGGGGGTCTTGCTCTGGATTAGGCTTTGGTTTAAGTGGCTGGTTTGATCTTCTATCTAGACCACTCAAACTTTCTCCATATCAGCAACAGGCTGTTTTTCTTTCTTATCATTCATGTGTTCACTGGATTAGCACTTTTACTGTCCTTCAGAAATTTCCTTTTATTCACAACTTGGCTAACTGGCTCAAGAAGTCTATCTTCCAGCCTATCTGAGCTTTCAATATGCCTTTCTCCCTAATCTTAATCATTCCCAAAACTCTTCCTTTCACTCGAACATATAGAAGTCATTGTTGGGTTACTAATTGGCCTAATTTCAATACTCTGGTGTCTCAGGGAATAGGAAGGCCTGGGAAGAGGCAAAGAGACAGAACAACTGGTCAGTGGAGCAGTTAGAACACACGCATTTATCAATTGTTTGCTATCTTATATGGGCACCATTTGTCATGCCTCAAAACAATTGCAAATAATAACATCAAAGACCACTGATCAAAGATCACCATAATGGACATAATAATAAAAATTTTGAAATATTGCAAGAATTACAAAAATGTGATATGAAGACATTAAATAGGCACATGCTGCTGGAAAATGGTGCCCACAGACTTGCTCAATATAGGGTTGTCATAAGCCTTCAATTTGTAAAAAGCACAGTATCTGCCAAGATCAATAAAGCAAATCATGATAAAATGAGGTAAGCCTATATTATTATTTTGCTGTGAAATGAATGTGAACAATATGCATTTATCCCAGTTTATGTGGGTCAATAGTTCTAGGTCTCATGAGGCTACTATCAAGATAGCAATCAGATTGTGTTCTCATCAGAGGTTCAACTGGGGAAGAATCTGCTTCCATGCTCACTCAAGTTGTTGGCAGCTATTTCCTCACAACTCTAGAACTGACTAAGGGATTCAGTTTCTTGCTGTCTTTCACCCAGAAGCCCTCCTTAGCTCCTAGATTTTTTTTTCTGCATTGACTTCCCAGGTGACCATTTTCTGAATCAATTTAGCAAGGAAGAAAGTCTCCTGGAAAGATGACTTATGTTACAGTCCTATGTAACATAAACGTAATTATGTGTAGCTAGGTGCCTACACTGAAGGGGAGGGGATCACACATAATGGGAGACACCTTAAGAGTCTTTCCTTACTGGAAGGACATTCATTGTTGCTTGAGGTCACCTTGGAACCCTTCCTTGTGGTACTCATCTTTTTATTTCACATAGTAGACTACCTTAGATGATTCTAGAAAAACAAAGAACACACTTACACTGATCTCACTTTTTTCCATCCAATCTCTTTCCTGGATTTCAGATTTTTAGTTTGATTTAATTATGTTTAGGTTTCTATATATTCTAATGTGAAACATTATCTGTGAAATAATAAAGGTAGTAAATGGGGAAAAATGATTTGTGGCCACTTTGATTCAAAGAGAATTCTTTCAGAAAGCTACATGAACACCACATTGTCTGCCCCATATTCAGCCCTCTGGACTGATGGCTGAGCCTTGGGCAGGGAGGGACCTTAGTCAAAGTAAAAAGGCATATTTTCATAGAGAGTCCTTAAAAGAAGCCTATGCTGATTAGTGGGGACCCTCAAGAAAATGAATTGTAGGGGGGACAGAGCCAAGATGGCAGACTGCAGCCAGCTTTTTACAAAAGCTCCCATCCAAAAGGAGGCTTAAAGGACAGAAGTTTAGCAAGGGAGCTGATGGTTCCAAACCATCAGAGAGAAGCAGAGCCAAGAGAGAAGATTGAAAAGCACACTTCAACCTTCCTGAGGCAAGCTGCGACTCCAAAAATACAATCAAAATGTATAAAATCCACCACCAAGTGGATGGGAGTCCCTTCCCCCACAAGGAGGGCTCACAGTTTACTCCATGCAAACAAGTGAGCAGAGTTCAAACATCATCCCACTCTATCCCATGGGAGAGATCCCTTAAAAACTGGACCTCCTACCCCTGCTGGTGTGGCATGGCTCCCTTCTGTCAGGCATAAAACTGTAAAACTGTAGAAAACTGTATATATTCCCCACCTGCAACATTGAACTCTGAGGATTCCCTCCACCCCACCCTGAGGTCTGGAGGTTTGCTACTTATGGAGTCCAGATTCTTGGGCATCTCCTTGAGAGACATGGAGGGGGAAAGGGCTGGTGCTGCTCGGTGCTGACTGTGGCACAGGAGTGGGGAGAAGAAAGTTGGCTCAGAAGAAGCCATACAGTAACAGTGGCATCCTGAGCTGTGAACTGATGCCATTCCAGATAGGCAAGCCCCATCTCTCTGGGCAACCAGAGGTTCCAGACAGCAGCCACACGTGGAACGGACCTGGTAACTTTCATAAGTAAAGAGACCATTAGCACCAGCCCTCAGGGGAATATTGCTGAGACAAAGGCAATGGGTGGGCAGAGGCTGGAATTGACACCTAATTAGTGTAAACTCTAATTACTTGCTGCCCAGAGCTGAGTTCCTCATCAAATCTAGCAGTATCTGACTTGTAGAGGAATTTAGCCAGGACAGAAGGTGAGGGGCTAGAATTGAGAGAACTTCTACAACCTAATTTAAACACGCAAAGCCCCCTTGCTGGACTCAGATTTCTGGGTGATTTTGGCAGTCATAAACCCCAGGAGCAGTTGCTTACTGGAGTGAATAGGGTCATAGACCTGGGGGACTACAAGTGACTGGGTGCAAGGTGGGGGAGGAGATATTAACCTTCCCAGACTAACCCATTTGCTGAGTGGGTCCCTTTGCCCTCAAGGAGCACTAGAGCAAGTTATATCCGAGCTACCAACAGACTCCTCTTATCTAGCTGCCAGAGACATTTGAACTTTTCCACCTGAAACTAGTGCTGACTGGGACAACTGATTTGGAGCCCTTAAACTGGGCCAACCACCCAGGGACTATTCAAAGGGGCACCCTGGGTGTATGGTTAAGGGAAGGTTTGATTTTCCTTGCCTAATTGTTGTTTGTGGTGGGCAGGGAGACTTTTGCTGGTATTTCTCCATAGCAGAGACTTCAACCAAGAGTACCTGAATCACTAGGGTAGGATAGAGACCAGCTGAGAATAAGAAGGAGCCACTTAGCCCCACCACACCAAACAGGTCCCCAGTCTCTCAGGCCGTAACACCATATGGGTCCTTGACGAAGCTCAAGGGGAAAAGCCAAATGGGGTAAAATTATCATGGAGGGGGGAGTCAGCAGAAAAGCTCTGGTAATATGAATACCCCGAGTAGATCAACCCCCCAAGAAAGGATGTGGCTGATAAGATGAGTAACCAGAGTAGGTCAACCTCCCCAAGAAAGGATGCGGAAGAAGAAAAATAAGATCCTTTTTATAAACAGATGGCTTAGATATCAGAAATTGAATTCAGAATTTGGATCGCAAATAAGATTAATAGAATAGAGGAAAAGATAGAATTAGAAATTGAAGGAGCATTCCAAAAGTTCACTCAAGAATTCAACGAATTCAAAGACAAAACCACCAAAGATTTTGAAACATTGAAGCAAGAGATTGCACCCCTCAAAGACCTGAAAAATATTGTAGAATCCCTTGGTAATGGAATGCAGCAGGCAGAAGAACGGATCTCAGATATAAAAGACAAAGATTCTGAACATGCCCAAGCATCCAAAGAGGAACAGAAATGGAAAGCTAAAATGGATCATTCTCTCAGAGAGTTCTGGAATAATTCAAAGAAGACTAATATTCTCTTTATAGGAATCCCTGAAGGCAACAAAGTTGCTTCACAAAACACAGAGGCTCTTCTTTATGAAATTATGAAAGAGAACTTTCTAGATATGTCAAGAGATCCTGAAATCTAGATACCACACAGGTTCAGAATCCCAGCATGACTCAACCTGAATAAGACATCCCCCAGGTACATCATAATTAACTTCACTAAAATTAATATCAAAGAGAAAATCTTGAAAGCAGTGAGAAGTAAGAAAACTATAAATACAAGAGGAAGAATATTAGAATGACTGCAGATCCCTCTGATGAAACCTTTCAGGAAAGAAGAAGGTGGTCATCGACATTTAATGTCTTAAAACAAAATATCTTTCAACCCAGGATCCTGTATCCAGCTAAACTGAGTTTCATTTATGATTGAGAAATTAAATACTTTAATGGCATCCATGTGTTGAAGAAATTTGCAATAACTAAACCAGCTCTCCAGGAAATTCTCAAACCTATCCTCCATAATGACCAGTGCAATCCTCTACCACAAAAGTAAACTAACTCAGAAACTATTAATCAAACCCCAACTTCTACAGTGGCAAAAGGATTAAAAACGTCCACTGGACTTTTGAACAACTCAATACCTAAAATGTTATCAGGCTTATCAATAATTTCAATCAATGTGAATGGCTTAAATTGTCCTCTAAAGAGGCACATATTGCCTTATTGGATATGGAAACTCAGTCCAGACATCTTTTGTATACAAGAATCTCATCTTACCTTAAAAGACAAATATAGATTCAGGGTGAAGGGATGTCATCTATATTCCAGGCTAATGGAAAGCAGAAAAAAGCAGGTGTTGCAATTTTATTCGCAG
>NW_003852542.1:3578916-3580589 GCF_000181295.1 Otolemur garnettii | reverse complement strand
TCTTTCAGATCCTTGAGGGCTGCAACCTCTTGTCTCAGTGTTTCAAAATCTTTGATCATTTTATCTTTGAAATCATTGAATTCTTGAGACATCTTTTGAATTTCTTGAGATATTTTTTGAATAATTTCTTGAAATTCTACTTCCCTCCTTTCTTCTATTCCATTAATGTTATTTGCTATCCAAATTCTGAACTCGATTTCTGACATCTCAGTCATCTGTATATGAATCGGGTCTTCAATTGCATCTTCCCCATTTTTCCTTGGGGGAATTGATCTACTCTGATATTCAAGTTGCCAGAGTTTTTCCGCTGATTCCACCCCATGCTGAGTTTAACCTGTTTGGAGACTTTATCAGAACCGTTCAGGCAGTCTCTTCTTCTGATTGCCCAGAGAGACAGGGTGTGTCTGTCGTCTTTATCCAGTTCTCGGAGCTGGGGCGACCAGGGTGGAGCCAAATGGCAGCAGCTGCATGGGCGCCTGCATAGCCAGATCAGACCTCATTTGGCTTGCTGGGTTGGGGGGGTTGGGGGGAGGAGACAGACAGCAGTGGGCTCAGTCCTAGTTCAGCCTGCTGGGGTTACCAAGGGGCAGGTGAATGACAGCAGCTGCATGGAGCATAAGAGTGGCCAATCAGTCCTACTTCAGCCCCCAGGGGCAACAGGGGTGGGAAAGCGGGGCAGGGGAACAGCAGTGGCTGGACCAATCCTTGTTCAGCACTGCCGGTGCAGTGGAGGGGCAGGAGAACGGGCAGTGGCCAAATCAGTCCTAGTTGGGTCCCACCAGTGCCACCAGGGGGCAGGGGAATGGCAGCAGCCAGATCAGGCCTTGATCAGCCCCACTGGGGCAACCGGGGGGCAGGGGAATAGCAGCCATGTCAATACTAGTTTGGCCCCGCCAGGGCAACCAGGGTGCAAGGGAATGGCAGCAGCTGGGCAGCAAGGGTTCAGCCAGGTCAGTCCTAGTTCGGCCTGCAGGGGCAGCTGGGGAACAGGGGAATTGCTGCGGCTAGATCAGTCCTAGTTCAGCCCTGCCGGAGCAACTGGGGGACAGGGGAATAGCAGCGGTGGTGCAAGGCATGTGCGGAACCAGATCAATCCTAGTTCATCCTGCCAAGGCAACCATGGGGCCTCTAGAGGAACAGCAGCAGCTGGATCAGTCCTAGTTCACCCCCGTGGGGGCAGGGGAATGGGGAGTGGAGGACTCCTCTGCTGCCACCCGCTGTATGTGCACAACACTAGCTAGCTGATCTGGTGCAAGAGCAGAGCGGGGAACTCCTCCGCCACCACCTACAGGACGCAGGTGGCTCTACCAAACAGTTCTGGGCCTACCAGGAAGTTAACAACTTAATAGGACATCTCAAGCTACTGGAAAAGGAAGAACATTCTAATCCCAAATCCAGTAGAAGAAAAGAAATAACCAAAATTAGAGCAGAATTACATGAGATTGAAAACAAAAGGATTCTAGAACAGTGCAACAAATCTAAAAGTTGGTCTTTTGAAAAAAATCAATAAAATCGATAAACCTTTGGCCAACCCAACCAAGAAAAAAAAGATTAAAGTCTCTAACCTCATGAATCAGAAACGGTAAAGATGAAATAACAACAGACCCTTTAGAAATTCGAAAAATCCTTAATGAATATTACAAGAAACTTTATTCCCAGAAATATGACAATCT
>NW_003852542.1:3549940-3576951 GCF_000181295.1 Otolemur garnettii | reverse complement strand
AATGTCTTAACTCAATAACTAAGAAAATGACACGAAGGTTATGTTAACCAGTTTGATGAGAGTATTTCAAAATGTATATGAAAACAGCACACTGTACCCCATGATTGCATTAATGTACACAGTTATACTATAAGAAATAAATAAAAAAAGAAAAGAAAAATGAATTGTATAGAAACTGTAGGACCTGAAATAAATCAAGAAGTGGTTGAGACATTAAGGCTTAGGCATAATTCCCAAATCTAGAATGAGAAGCGAGGCTCTCTTTCATGAATCTTGCGTCCACATTTGCAGTGGTAGAAGGAATAGAGAAAAGGTAAGGTATGTGGACTTTAATTTCTGACCCAACATTTCTGATTTCTTCTCCTAAAGGGATTGTCTCTAAAAGGAGCGGCAGTGCATGATTTTCTTCTTCTTCCCAGTATTCTCTATCACATGTTCTGTCATGAGTAGCTTTAAAAAAAACAAAGATGAGGGAAGAATGTAGACATATTTGAGACAAAGATAATTTTTTAATTATAAAATATATATTTAGGAAAAGTCACTAAACTTACTACCTCCCCAACCATTCATATTTCTTTAAGTAAGCATCTTGCCACCCACTAGAACATCTCCTGAGGGTATTTTAATCATATTTCTCTAAATCCATTCTGGTTACCACACAGTAGACTCATTATAACTCCAGAGAGTGGGATGAAGTCAGACAGAGGTGAGTCTTAAACTCTTCAAGAAATTTAATTTCAAATGGCTTGTGAGGAGTTATTAAACAGCCCTTAAGGAAAAAGATAGTAATCCCCCATGTAATGATTTCTTAATGTAACCATATGTTTTTAATTTAGAAGTTAAAATTTGATAATGTCTATGTTTTTCTCCCAGGAAGAGTGGCTGACCTGCCAGAGAAACTGGCTCTACCTAGAAAGTATTTTTAATGCTCCAGATATTCAGAGGCAATTGCCTGCTGAGGCCAAGATGTTCCTGCAGGTGGATAAGTCTTGGAAAGAAATTATGAGAAAGGTGAACCGACTGCCTAATGCTCTTCGAGCTGCTACTCAACCAGGTATAAAACAAAAATTTTAAAAGACAAATAGAAAAAAAAAACTGTACAATTATCTAAAATGATTTTCATCTATGAGAATCTACCAACACACATTACATTCAATCTTTGATTTCTACTCAGCATCGATGACTAGCAACATTTGCATTTGACATTTGCTAAGCAAATGTGAATGGAACATTGTGCTTTTATTATTATTAATATCTCTGCTTAGTTTGCAGTTTTGAAACACAAGAATTTGCTTCTTTTTGCTGATTTTATGATTTGAGGATGTTGCCACAGGGTACTAAGTAATGCTTTCATTCACTACTAAGTAATGTTTTCATCTCAAATTTGTGAAATAGGACATACATTTGCATTCAGTTGACCTGTTCAATTAAAGCTCCTCTACATTTATAATCACAAAAATTTCCACATGTTATTTTTAATTCATTCATTAAAACTAGTTAAAAGTTTTACCACTGAGTGCAGTTCTTTAGCCTCAAGGTTTAAATGTGTTTTAATAAGCTCTATTTCTGTGGATGTGAAAATCTTTCTGGGCACATGTACTTATACATGGCTATTGAACTTTATGTTTTGTATCAAAGCCTTGGCATGCCTACTGCTGTTCAGCAAATGGCAACACACAGCTTGTCCTGGTCAGTGTCCCCAGGTAGCTCCCTTGCTAAACAGATGCAGCTTGCTCTGCTGCGCTCTTTGCCCTCAAACTCTTACATAAGACAGAAACAGAAAGGAAAAACTACATGGAATGATAGAATTGAAAACTCTCTGGGGCTTTTAGAGGCTGCCATGTGCCTAGGTTCAGAGTTATCTTGCCATCCTGATGGCAATCACATCATGCCATCCTCTGCCTCTGTTATCATTGCTCCTCCCGAGTTCTGACTCTCTTGCCTCCTTCTTACACTGGGTCCACCAGATGTTCCAGGATAATCTCTCCACCCCATGAACCTCAGCTTAGTCACATCTGCAAAGTTCCTTTTCCATGCATACTAACATATTCACATGTTAGGGGCTAGGACATGGATGTCTCTGAGGGGCCATTATTCTGCTTACCATAACCATTTAAATGTCACATTCGAAATATTTGCTGCAGAAATATTATTTAATAATATTTTCTATTATTACAGAGTGCTATCTCAGTCCCTACTAGACTTGTTATAAAATATAACATATGAAATTTTTATTAAAAAATACATCAGTTGTAAGGATTTCACAAAAGAAGTATAGACCTACATATATCATTTCAGGCAATGCTAAAGCTATGGAGAAAAATTAAGGTGCTAAAGAGTGGCTCTTTGGCTTGGTGCCTGTAGCACAGTGGTTATGGCGTCAGCATAACAACAATGACAACTGCAACAAAAAAAAAGCCAGTGTTGTGGTGGGCTCCTGTAGTCCTAGCTACTTGGGAGGGTAAGGCAAGAAAATCACTTAAGCCCAAGAGTTTAAGTTTGCTGTGAGCTCTGATGCCACAGTACTCTACTAAGGGCAACATAGTGAGACTCTGTCTCCAAAAAAAAAAGAGTGGCACTGTGTATGTATGTGTGTGTGACAGAAGGCTTTTTTGATAAAGTAGCTTTTGAGCGGAAACCCTCAGAAATGAGAGAGTGAGACACATATGTGATCTAAGGAAGAAGTGTTAAAGACAGAGGAAAGAACAAAGGCCAGGCTCCCAGGCGAAGAACATGCTTCCCAGGCTCAACTGTTAGCAAGGAAGCTGGTGTGGGCTAGAGTGGAAATGAACAAGGAGAAGGTTTTATGAAATGAGGTGAGTGTGCTTGGATTGGGAGACTGGGCATCAGATTGGGTCACTGATTACTCAGAGTGGAGAGCATTGTAAAGACTTTGGATTTGATTCTTGGGCACATAGGGAAACCAGCTATTATGATAAGCACCAAAACTATAAGGATGCATGAGACACAAATCTTGCTCCTTAATGAGCTACAGTTTAGTGATGATCCTATTGCCACAATTTTGACATTTAAATATAGAAGAAAACACAGAAAAGAAATAAGTAAGAAAGTGGCAGAGGGTGGGTAGGGTATAAAGACTGGCTTTGTTTGGAGCTTTAAAAAGAAGGCAACTACTTGGCTTTGGTTAATGACTTTTATCCCTCCAAGGTGGGAGATGTCAGCTAAAATTGTTTCAAATTAAATAGACTTGTTCACTCATGGTAAATGTTAAAATCAATATTAAAATTAATGTTAATTCTACATTCAAATTCAGTTCAAAAATCTAATGATAATCTACGAGGTAGACTAGGCAAAATAAAAGCATGCAATGAACCTCTGAACTTGACCTCTTTAAACTCATATATGCTATCACCTTGTTATGTATGTTCCCACTTATGTTTTTTAAAAAATAAGAATTAAAAAATACATTTTGCCATACTGAAAAATAATTAATTAATTAATTTAATTAATGTTAAGAACAATAGTTAATTCTTAACCAATCCTCCCAATGTTAATTTTTTTTTTTTTTTTTTGAGACAGAGCCTCAAGCTGTCCCCCTGGGTAGAGTGCCGTGGCATTACAGCTCACAGCAACCTCCAACTCCTGGGCTCAAGCGAGTCTCCTGCCTCCGCCTCCCAAGTAGCTGGGACCACAGGCGCCCGCCACAACACCCGGCTATTTTTTGGTTGTAGCCATCATTGTTGTTTGGTGGGTCCGGGCTGGGGATTCGAACCCGCCACCTTAGGTGTACGTGGCTGGCACCTTAGCCGGTTGAGCTATAGGCGCCGAGCCCCAATGTTAATTTATTAGATCACTCCTTTGTCAAATAATGCCAAAGCTTTAAAAATGTTAATAGCATATTTTATTTCTATTTAAACTTTATTCTTTGTTTATTTTACCATACCAATACATTTTTATTTCAACAAACAGGGCTTTTGGAGACTTTTCAAAATAATAATGCATTACTTGATCAAATTCAGAAATGTCTTGAGGCCTACTTAGAATCAAAACGAGTTATCTTTCCAAGGTAAGTTTATAAAGCAACCTAAGATGTCTTTCAGTACCTGTAACCCAGGGAACCAGGGAACCAGAGAGGGAATCAAGGAAGATCTACAATGATAAAATTCCAGGTAGTATCTTGATTGAGAAGTGCAAGTCTCAAGGATAAAGATAAAATATTTAGTGAAGTTTTAAATGAGTAAATACACAAGGTGCCAAAAAGATTCTTGATCACAGTATTGTTTTACTGTTTTGCTGTTGAATGAGTGTTCTGTGTGCACATGCATATGTGTATGTGGTCCACAGATGTGTATGTGAAAAGTTAGAGAGAATTGTGTTGCCTGAGCAGTTTTCTTTAGGTTAATTGGTGGGAATATTTGTCAGCTCTCCAATATGCCTAGGCTTGAGGAAAGTGATGCACTCTGCTTCATGGGTGTAGGGAGAGCTCTTAACACATTTCTGAACACACATAAAAAAAGTCTTCCTATCACTCGCCTCTCCGTCTTTAACACTTTGGTATTCTCAAATGCGTGAGAGACCTAGAAATAGTTACACTGCTACATCTGGTTATATTACTTGGGCAAGGTTTGGTCAGGAACACAAAAGTCACGCAGGTATTTAGGACAAGAGTTTCATACAGGGAATTAGAGGTATTCACAGGTGCTAGAGGCAGAAGAAGTGAAGAAATGAGGTTCACTCTGAAGAAATTAATTAAAATGCAAGCAGAGATCTCAAGGAAGCATCACCAAAGTCTCAGCTCCCTAACAAGAAAAGGAGTGATTGTCAGGAGAATACCTGAAAATCATGGACAAAACCATACTTCCTTCAGTCCACCCTTACTTAAATGGAAGAATAAAGGTTTCTTCTTGCCTCTCACCATCTCAGTCACAGAAAGCATCCCATGGGCCGAATCTAATCTGAAATTTACTGGAAAGAGATTCTAAGAAATGTCCCTGTGTGATGTAGTTGTCACACTGCTAAGTTGACAACTAACAATCTAGGGCATTTACTAAATGCTGGTTTGTACGCATAGTCCTTCAAAGCACAAAAGAGTTCAGAAGGGAGAGATCAGTAGAAAGCCCTCTTTATGACTGGGAAAGGTGTTTGAAAAACAGTATCTTAAACCTAAATTGTTAATTGCTCTAACCTGCTATAGGATGAACTAGGATAGTCATCTGGGATAATAAATCAAGTTCCTTTCAAGTGATTTGGAAAGGTCAAACACAATATAGAAACTATATTACATGAAGACTAGCATTTAGAAGAATATTTTCAGTTATGTAGAGCAAGGATGAATAACTTTTTTATAAAAGCCCACATAGTTAACATAGTTAACACCTGTAGGCATACAGTCCCTGTTATAGCTACTCAGCTAAGCCATTATAGTATGAAGGGAACCATAGACAATATATCTGCATGGCTGTGTGACAATACTATGTATGACTTAATTTACAAAAGTAGGTGACAGACCAGATTTGGGCTGTAATTTATCAGCCTCTGATCTATAGCAAAATAAATCAATTTACAATTTCCTTTACCTATCTTGCTGAAAATGATGTGGAAATATATTCAAAATGCTTTATTTCTAAATAGGTGTGGTTTCCTATAGTTGGAGATGGTGTGCTAGCAAAATTGTACTCCATTCTGCCAATTTTCACAATAGCACATGCTGCAGGGAATAGCATGTACCTTTGGGTTAATGGAATGGCCCAGTGTATGCTCACAGAACCAAACAAGGTTCTCTTACAACCACCCAATTCATCTACTATCTGTTCAACAATGTGGTGAATACCAGATATGTGTGAGGTACCAAGCTAGGTTCTAGGGAAAGCAAATAAGATATCTTCACTCTAGGAGCCCAAAGTCAAATAATATAGACAAACAAATTAGTATTATAGCAAGAGCTAGAATTTTTACAATGTTTATGAAAAACAAATCTATCTTTTATACACTAAGCATTAATTGTAGTCAAAGAAACAATTTAAAATTACCATAATAAATACAATAACAGAGATTTCTCTTTTTGGAAACAGAGTAGAGATACATCATCACTAATCTTACTGCAGTGTACTCTGAAACACGTGACCTCCCCAGAAACCAGGGCTGGTCTGATTGAAAGTCTAAGAAATCAGTGGTTGGAAAAGAGATGTGGCTAAGGATTTATTTTTTATGTCTATCTAAGACTTTACTTCAATTTCAAGTTATATTTAAGGATGTTCTTTAATCCAGATTTTACTTCTTGTCAAATGATGAACTTCTGGAGATTTTGGCCCAGACACGAAATCCACAGGCTGTGCAACCCCATTTAAGGAAAT
Organism: Otolemur garnettii; assembly: GCF_000181295.1. Classification (NCBI taxonomy): domain Eukaryota; kingdom Metazoa; phylum Chordata; class Mammalia; order Primates; family Galagidae; genus Otolemur; species Otolemur garnettii. The sequence continues at coordinate 3,570,637 of NW_003852542.1, read as the reverse complement.
GCTTCGACTCCATTTCAAAGCTCGAATTTGCTCTCATGCCTCCTACTGAAGGAAAAATTCCCGGTATTGATGGAGAGCCAGAAAAGGTTTATACTAATGATATTTTAGCAATGCTGTCACCAGAGGGAGAAAGGGTAAGGTTCCTTTTGTTTATAATTCTTAAGTGAAAAATTTTGTTAGTTTTGTAGAGTCGAGGGGTAGAGGTCTATTTATTCTCACTCTAAGCATAGCAGGTACTCTGCAGGCTCCTTAGTTTTCAAGGTTCCAAGACAAAACTCTTGCCATCAAATCGCTCAACAACAAGTGGAAAACTAGTCAAACAAACAATTAAAAATTACCACAGTAAATGCAATAACATGTGTTCCATTCTTGGGAACAGAATAGAGAAAACTGGAACTATGAGGCATGTAGTGGCCTGGTAAAGAGCTCCGGTTCTGCTGCCAGGCCACCTGGATTCAAGTAGTAGTTCCTGACTGGTGGAATGGTGAAGATGTTCAGGAATTGCTATGCATAATTTAGAGCAGTATCCAGTAAGTGTTAGATATTGGTGGCGGCACCTCCAGGACACCATGCAGTGCCTAGCACATGGGGAACGCTCAGAAAGTGAATGCATCAGCACATTGTGAAGAACCACATGACTTCACAGAGAAGGGCCACACTTGTACACACATACACACACAAACACACACACACGTGCACGCGCGCAGAATTAAGAGTGATGGAGAGGAGTATCCGGCATGTGGGCATGGAAGAATGGAGCATTCCAGACAGAGTAGCTACAGAAAAATACCAAGGAAACAGGTCCAGTTAGAGCACAACAGTGGACCTATGGGAGTTGCAGGAACCATAAACATTTTCTTTGTCCTGAATTGATTCTCTTGCAAAAGAAGGATCATTACTGATACAAAAGAAGAGAAAATGGAGGACCAATGACAGAATCTTGGGAAAACACAAAATCTAAAGGCAGAGTAGAAGAGGAACTTATGAAGGAGACCCAAATGCACAGGGCAATCAAGCCACTGGAAGTCCAAAAAAGAAATATGGGGAGGACTAAAAAGTGTCAGTTGAACTTTCCAGTTGGGAAAACATGTGTAACCTTAATGAAAACAGGTTTAGAGAAGTGGCTGGGGCAAAAATCAGATGGCAATGAGCAGCAAAATGAAAATAAGTGAAGAAATTCGTGCAGGGCACATAAACTCCTCTTTTGGGGAGCCAGTGCCAAGGGGAGCCATAAAATAAAGCAGTAAGTGGGGGAGCTATCACATAGCCCAGGGGTTCTGCTATGGAAATACAGTAGATGTACAGCTTTATCATTGCTCTGATTACCTTCTAGGTTGGCTTAGGAAAAGGCCTCAAGGCTCGAGGCAATGTGGAGGAATGGCTTGGTAAAGTGGAAGAAGCCATGTTCACGTCTCTGCGTCGCCTGTGCAAAGCTGCCATCGCTGACTATCAGGGGAAAGAGAGGACAGAATGGGTGATTGCTGGTCACCCTTCTCAAGTAATTCACACTTGTTAAATTCCTATCTCAGAATCCTTTCTCAGTGAGATGCAATGATTACATGCTCAAGGAAGATGTTTTCTTGCAGGTTATCCTAACTATTTCCCAAATTATGTGGTGCCGGGATTTGACTGAATGTCTGGAAACAGAAGACAGTAACCATATAGAGGCCCTCGAGGTTTTTGAAGGAGTAAATTTTGAGGTATGATCTTTAACAGAGTTACGTTGAACATATTGCTATGCAGAATGGTCTCAGGGGGGTTTATTAGCATGGTCAATGCAAATTCACTTTATTTCAGAAATTCTAATTTCTGAAAAAGCTCTGAGAAAAGCTTTGAGGTCCTTATTAAAACTGTATTCAACTTTTCTTAGGAACACTATATTGGTGTTTGTGTCTTATTTACATAAATACTTGTAAAAACAGGAGAAAAAAACAATTCAAGAAGAAATTATCAGGGTTATATGGTTTGCAACTTTTTTATTATGATGATTTTTTTTTTTGAGACAGAGTCTCACTATGTCACCCTCAATAGAGTACTATGACATCACAGCTCACAGCAACCTCAAACTCCTGGGCTTAAGTGATTCTCTTGCCTCAGCTTCCCAAGTAGCTGGGACTACAGAGGCACATGCTACATCACCCAGCTATTTTTTTGATGCAGTTGTTTAGCTGGCCTGGGCTGGGTTCAAACCCACCACCCTCGGTGCATGTGGCTGGCACCATAACCACTGTGCTACAGGCGCCCAGCCAGTTTGCAACTTTTAAAGAGAAATTATGTTAGGTTCTGGATATCGCTCATGGAAGTTTCTTCAAACCCAGAAAAACCTCCAGATTTGTGCCATTTCTACTTCTAGGCTCAAGATATACTTTTCTGCTATTTTATAGAACCAGCAGGCTGCTATTTAATAAAACAATAAATAATTGAATCTAAATACCATTCTACAAGAATGTTTTTGCTATAGCTGGGAAATGCAGTTTTACAGCTAAGCCTAATCTATCCTCTTAACAAATCTTTAGTGAACAATACAGTATTGTTAACAGTAGGCACAATATCATACAGCAGATCTTTAGAACCTGTTCACCTTGTATAACTGAACCTTTATATCCATTAAACAGCAGCTTCCCATTTCTCCCTCTCTTCTTCCCTGATAATAACCAGTTTACTCTGTTTCTATGAGTTTGACTGGTTTAGATGCCTCATTTCCTGTGACTGGCTCATTTCACTTAGCTTAATGTCTCCAGGCTTACCCATGTTGACACATATGATAGGATTTCTTTTTTTAAAGCTGAATAATATTCTATTGTATGTAAATACCATATTTTCTTTATCTATTCATCCTTTGATGGACATTTTTTTTTTGCATCTTGGCTATTGTGAATATTGCTTCACTGAACACAAGAGTGCAGATAATCTCCTTTTGATCTTGATTCCAGGTCTTTTGGATCTATAGTTCCACTTTTAAATAGCATACTGTTTTCCATATGGCTGCACCAGTTTTACATTCCCACCTACAGTGCACAAAAGTTCTATTTCATCAACATTCTTGCCAACACTTGTTGTCTTTGGGGTTTTTTTAATAACCATCATTTTAACTGGTGTGAGTAGCATCTTATTATAGTTTTGATCTGCATTTTCTGGATAATAAGTTATTAAGCACCTTTTCATAATATCTGTACGCCATTTGTATGTCTTCTTTGGAGAATGTTATTCAAGTCCTTTATCCATTTTTAATCAGGTTATTTGGGTTTTGCTGTTGAATTGTAGGAGAAATTAGATTAAGATTTAAATATAAAGCCTGAAACTATAAAACTACTGGAAGAAAACATAAGGGAAACACTTCATGACATTGCCCTTGGCCTTGATTTCTTGGAAACAACATTAAAACCACAAGCAACAAAGCCAAAAAATAGGCAAATGGGATTACATCAAACTAAAAAGCTTCTGTTTCAAAGGAAACAACCAGCAAAAGAGGGCAACCTAGAGGATGGGGGAAAATATTTGCAAACTGATAAGGACCTACGCCTACTCTTTAACTCTAAATTTAATTGTACTTCCAAGTAATATTTCATTTTTAAAGATTCATCCTGAAAACAGAAAAAGGAGGGGAAAAGTTTCTTTAAATAAAACATTATCATGAAATTCATCAAAGGAATTTCATCTCCAGAGCCCCAGAAAAAAGAAATGATTCCCAAAGGAAATTCCATCAACTTCTATGTAGAGGTGGTCCCTGATCTGGGTTGGCCTGAGTGAAATTTTAGCACAGTGGTACAAGGTCATCAGAGGCACTGCTCTTCTTTGAAAAAGATTTATAATTTAGGGAAAAATAAGAAGCTAATAAATCTTGCCAAAAATCTTTTCATTTAGTCATTGCTGTGGGTAAGACAATCAGGTTTTCTTATTACCAATGGAAAAACTACCCCTGAAAATAGAAGTATCCCCTTTAAACACATTTAATTTTCAAGCAGAATGGTGTCCTTTACATATATTATCACCTAGTGTTAAGAGCACGAGCTTTCCTTGAAGCAAGTGTCCACTCAGATCTCATTTTGGCCACTTTATAACTGTGTGACTGCTGTCAGGTTATCGACACTCTCTGACCTTCAGTTCCTTCAAATGTAACATAGGAGGTAGTAATAGTATGTACTTTATAGAAGCTTTATGGAATTAATCAAGTTAAAGTGTCATCCCGTATGGTCAAAATAGTGAAAAAATACTATACATTTCACTGTGACAATTTTTTTTAATTTGTAGAGATTAAATGCTCTGGCTGCAATAGTTCGAGGCAGTCTTCCTAAATTACACAGAAACATCTTAACTGCATTGATTACGATTGATGTACATGCAAGAGACATAGTCACCGAACTTGTTCACTACAAGGTAAATGTTTCATGTAAGCAAAATGTATACCTCTTTCTGAAATCGATGTATCTAACATATGCATCATTTATATCACCTGTAGGTAGAGGCAGTTGACTCCTTTGACTGGCAGAGACAATTGCGCTATTATTGGGATATAGATCTGGATAACTGTGTGGCTAGAATGGCTCTCTCTCAGTATACTTATGGCTATGAATATTTGGGTGCATGCCCAAGATTGGTTATTACTCCTCTCACGGTAAGTTATTGATCACTTAGGTTAATATTGACATATGTGCTTTTTTTATCAGAAATCTTGAAAAATTTCATTTAGCATTAATTCTTGAATGGATTTGCTATGTAAGATTTGGGTTACTATGTGCATGGATCTTTGAGTATATTTCAATTGCTATAAAACCTTTTCTTGGAAAACAGTGCCCCTCTTCCAATACAAAGGAAATAACTTATAAATTTGTGGCTAGAGTTAGTTCCTTTCAATGATGACAATTTATTAATTTATTTCAGGATCGCTGCTATCTTTGCCTCATGGGGGCTTTGCAGCTCGACCTGGGGGGTGCACCAGCTGGTCCTGCTGGCACTGGAAAAACAGAGACTACCAAAGATCTAGCAAAAGCTCTGGCCATCCAGTGTGTGGTCTTTAACTGTTCTGATGGCTTAGACTACAAGGTATAGTGTCTGCATCTGAATATTAACATTTATTTGTTAATGTTATATATTTTATGTATCTTTTTCTACTTACAATGCGACATACCAAAATGAGAGAATGGGATGATGGCAAGCAAAGGAAAAGGTAGGACCAAGAATGGTTAAAGTGAAATAACTAGAGCAAGGGAGAAGAATGAACAAATGTTGTCCTTGGTAGTCCAGGTAAGAATCCGGGCCAGGAATTATATTTATCAAACAGTGGGGAGAAAATAGCAGAGAAATCTAGGAACAAGGAATAAACTAATAGGAGGAAATGGAGCATTTCAGAGAATTGTGTATTGAAAATTAAAAATATTGGAGGAGAGAATTCAAGGTAAGCTTTTTCAATATAGTGGTTCTCAAACTTTTTGGTGATGGGACCCCTTAATATTGTTCAAAATTATTGAGATTTCCAAAGAATTTTTGTTCATATGGGTTATATCTGTTGATATTTACCATGTTAGAAATTCAAAAGCAGATATATTTATTATATTTGTTTTAAAATAATAGCAAGCCTATTGTATGTTAACACAAGCATCTTTATAAAAAATAACTTTCCAAACAAAAAATTTAGTGACATCATTTTATACTTTTGAAAATCTGTAATATTTAGCATAATAGAAGATAACCAGATTCTGGTATTTCCTTCAACATTTAGTCTGTTAACATATTTTATTTTGGATGAGTATTTTAAGAAAATCTAACATCACATAAATAAGTACTTTCAAAAGAGAAAGATATTTTAAGAATTTTTTTAGGTAATCATTGATATTCTTCTTTGAAACACACCAAAACCTGATATGTGGTAGTTTCTTAAAGGTTATTTGTAAAAACTGAACCCATAACCTTTTCATACTTTGTACTCTCTTAAAAGAATGAGAAAAAGACAAACAAAACTTTAGTAGGGTGGGCCCAGTGACTCATGCCTATAATCGTAGCACTCTGGGAGGCCAAGTTGAGTAGATTGGTTGACCTCAGGAGTTCAGGACCAGCCTGAGCCAGAGCAAGACCTCATTTCTAAAAATAGCCAGTGTTGTGGTAGTATCTGTAGTCCCAGCTACTTGGGAGGCTGAGGCAAGAGAATCCTTTGAGCCCAAGAGTTTAAGGCTGTTGTGAGCTATGACCTCACAGCACTCTACTGAGGTTGACAAAGTGAGACATTGTCTCAAAAAAAAAAAAAAAAACCCAAAAAACTGTAGCATTGTTACCAAAATGCTTTGACCTCACAGAACCCCTGAAAAAAACCATTGGATTTGCAAGGATCCTTGTTTGGTTTTAGTTCTTCTGGTCATTACTAATAAAACATTAAAAACACATATTTATTTCTATATTTTTATTTATTAACTTTGGACGCTAAAACATTAAAAACACATATTTATTTCTATATTTTTATTTATTAACTTTGGATGCCAATGCTTTAAATAGGTGAGGATTATTAAACACAAACTAATGTATCTAATAAAGTTGGATTTTCTGTTTCAACTTCACTTTTACTATGTCAAAGTTTATGAAATTTGCATACGATTCTGTAATAGCAGAAAATCTCCTTGCTGCTTCATCTGGGAGTTGAATATAAAAAAGTAAACCCAGATGATATGATTGTATATCTGGAAAACACCAGGATTCTACTACAAAACTCTTAGAAGCGATCAAGGAATACAGTAGCATCTCAGGTTACAAAATCAACACTCATAAATCTGTAGCCTTTATGCATACCAACAATAGTCAAGCTGAAAAAGCAGTCAAGGACTCTATTCTGTTCACAGTAGTGCCAAAGAAGATGAAATACTTGGGAATTTACCTAACAAAGGACATGAAAGATCTCTATAAAGAGAACTATGAAACTCTAAGAAAAGAAATAGCTGAAGATGTTAATAAATGGAAACGCATACCATGCTCAGGGCTGGGAAGAATCAACATTGTTAAAATGTCCATACTACACAAAGCAATGTACAACTTTAATGCAATACCTATTAAAGCTCCACTGTCATACTTTAAAGTCTCAAAAAAATAATACTTCATTTTATATGGAATCAGAAAAAACCTCAAATAGCCAAGACATTACTCAGAAATAAAAACAAAGCAGGAGGAATCACACTACCAGACCTCAAACTATACTGTATATCAATAGTGATCAAAACAGAATGGTACTGGCACAAAAACAGAGAGGTAGATGTATGGAACAGAATAGAGAACCAAGAGAAGAACCCAACTACTTAGCATTATTTGATCTTGGATAAGCCAATTAAGAACATTCAGTGGGGAAACAACTCCCTATTTAACAAATGGTATTGGGTGAACTTGCTGGTGACCTGTAGAAGACTGAAACTGGACCCACACCTCTCATCATTAACTAAGATAGACTTTCACTGGATTAAAGATTTAAACTTAAGACATGAAACTATAAAAATACTAGAAGAAAGTGCAGGGAAAACACTTGAAGAAATCAGCATGGGAGGGTAATTGAAACAACACCAAAAATACATTACTGGGATCTGATCAAACTAAAAAGCTTCTGCACACCCAAGAACACAGTAAGTAAAGCAAACAGACAGCCCTCAGAATGGGAGAAGATATTTGCAGGTTATATCTTAACAAAGGTTTAATAACCAGAATCCACAGAGAACTCAGACATATTAGCAAGAAAAGAACAAGTGATCCTATCTCAGGGTGGGCAAGTGACTTGAGGAGAAACTTCTCTGAAGAAGACAGGCACATGGCCTATAGACACACGAAAAAATGCTCATCATCTTTAATCATCAGAAAAATGCAAATCAAAACTACTTTGAAATATCATCTAACTCCAGTAAGATTAGCCCACATCACAAAATCCCAAAACCATAGATGTGGAGAAAAGGGAAAACTTCTGCACTGCTGGTGGGAATGCAAAGTAATACGTTCCTTTTGGAAAGATGTTTGGAGATCACTTAGGGATCTAAACATAGACCTGCCATTCAATCCTTCAATTCCTCTACTAGGTATATATCCAGAAGACCAAAAATTACTTTATAACAAAGATATTTGCACCAGAATGTTTATTGCAGCCCAATTCATAATCGCTAAGTCATGGAAGAAGTCCAAGTGCCCATCGACCCATGAATGGATTAATAAATTGTGGTATATGTACACCATGGAATATTATGCAGCCTTGAAAAAAGATGGAGACTTACCTCTTTCATGTTTACATGGATGGAGCTGGAACATATTCCTCTTAGTTAAGTATATCAAGAATGGAAGAAAAGTCTCTCTCTCTCTCCCTCTCTCCCTTTCTCTCTCCCTCTCCCTCTCCCCCTCTCCCCCTCTCCCCTTTCCCTCTCTCTTCTCTTTTCTCTTTTTCTCTCCTCCTTGGTGCTGCTCTGCAGCCTCCCTCCCCCACCAATAAAACCCTTTTGTACAAAAAAAAAAAAATGGAAGAAAACGAATCCAATGTATTCAGCCCTACTATGAAACCAATTTATAAACATCCACACTTTCATATGAAAGCTATAACCCAACTATAGCTCAAGAAGAAGGGGAAAGAAGAGAAGGAGGGAAGGGGGAGGGAGGATGGGTGGAGGGAGGTAATTGGTGGGACCACACCTACAGTGCATTTTACAAGGGTACAAGTTAAATCTACTAAATGTAGAATATAAATATCTTAACACAATAACTAAGAAAATGCAGTAAAGGCTATGTTAACCAGTTTGATGGAAGTATTTCAAATTGTATATGAAACTAGCATATTGTACCCCATAATTTCATTAATGTACACAGCTATGATTTTATTAAAAAAAAAAAAAAGTAAACCCTTTACACAGCACTTAAGTATCAAGGATTATTGATAATGAAATTTAAATGGAATAATTGGACCCACAGAGAAGGATCAGTGCATCACAAGATCCCCTGCAGTTCAAAGGAAAATATTTCGAGTATCAGAGTTAATGTATCATTTTTTAGTTTCTTTTTCACTTTTCTTTACTACTTCTACAGCAGTGTTTTTCTAACTATGAATCTCCTGAAGGTCTTATTAAAATATGTATTATGATCTACAGGACCGAGATAGGGCCTGAAATGTTGCATTTCTAACATCCTCAAAGATAGTACAAATTGATACTGGTCCACTTTAAGAAGCTAAGTTCTAGAACAGTTGTCCTCAAAGTATGAACCCTGAACCAGATTTAGTAGGACCTGGTAACTTATTAGAGATGTACACTGTCAGGCTCCAGCCCAGACCTACTGAATCAGAAACTCTAGGGGTGGAGTCCAGCAACCAGAGACTTTTGTAAACAAACCTCCAGGTGATTCTTTTTCCCCCATTCAATTCTGTGAATAACCAGGACTATCTTTATTTGGTCATCATACTTGATTGGTCATTTGAGAGAGGGTGGTATTATAGGTTCAAAAGGATTTTCTCTCATGACTTTGAAGGCCTCCATTCCCTTCTTGTGTCAATTGTGTTAATAAGGCTGATAAGAGCTTAATACATTTTTGGAGGGTTAATAGTATTTTACTTCATCTCTCTGGAAGCTTATAGGTTTTTCTCTTGATTCTTGGTATTATGAAATTTTACCAGGATGTGTCTAAATTAAATAATTTTCTTCATTATTTTCTTTGGTATTTGGAGGCTTTTAAATCAGAAAGTATGTCATTTTTCCAGCCTAGAGGAACTTTCTTTTATTACTTCTTTGTTTATCACTATGTCTCTGTTCTCTGCCTCTCCTACATGTATTCTTCACTTCTCTTAAATATTCTCATATTTCATTTTGCTTGTTGCTGAAGTAATGTTTGTATTTGTTTTGATTATTAAACACATAAACACTTTTATTCTATCTTTTAAGCAACAATTTTAAAAATGAACTTTTTAGCTGTTGTCTATGTACACCATGAAATATTAGTCGGCCATTAAAAAAAAGATAGAAACTTTCCATCTTTTGTATTAACTTGGATAGAGTTAGAACATATTCTTCTTAGTAAAGCATCACAAGAATGCTTTGTACCAAGAATCCAATGTACTCAACTCTAATAGGAAGCCAATAGACAATCAAATGCATTATCACATAAGAGAAAAACTTAATTCAAAGGGGGCAGGGGACTGAGGGAGTGGGGAAAGGGAAGGAGGGAGGAGGATGGGTGGTTGCCATGTATGGCACACCTCTTGGGGTCAGGGCACAACTATAAGAGGGACTTACCTAACAAATGCAAACAGTGTAACCTAATTATTTGTACCTTCAATGAACCTGAACCAATAAATTTTAAAAAATGGTTCCAAAAAAAATGAACTTATTGAAAGGATACTGGGATAGTGGGATAGCTCATGGAATCCACAGATGAATTAAATTTGACTCAGGCAGGGTAGGGACTAGGGCAATATCAAGGACCCCTTTGGCATTAAGTGCTCTAAGGTCACCTCTCTAGAACCTTGCCAGGAAAATAGCAAGCTTGTATTTCATATTTTCAAACTAGAATTCTAGACAGCAAACTGGCTCAAGTAACCATCCCTAAACCCATGAGCTGTAGCCAGAACCAGGTGGTAGATTCAGGCTCCTACAGGCATGCATGAGTATTGAGAGCCACGTGTGGTTGGCAGTTTCTAGAGAAAGGAGACTGGCATTTTCTGAGAGTTTCTGGAACATAAGATGGTTCCCCAAGGGCTACTCTTTTCTACCTTAAATGTTCCCCCTAGTGTTGGTGTTCTCCAGTTCTCTGACCAGCTCTTTTCCCTGTATTTCCTCTACCTGTGCATCCTGACTCCTGACAACCTCAGGAGAAAGAGAGAAGCTTTGGGCAGGAGGAGATTGGGTAGATCCTTGGTCAAAGGCACTGCCTTTCTTGAGATTTAGTTCCTGTTCCCCCAGGAACTCTCTTGTCCCTCAGGAATTGTGTCCCTTTGAAACTCTTCCTTCCTACATAAAGCAAACAAAATGCTCAAACACTGGGTTGGTAACTCTGTTTAAACACAGTGCAAGCCATATTATCTCATTTACTTTCTTTGCAATCCTCTGGGGAAGGTATTATCATCATTGCACAGATGGGAGTGAGATTTGCCCCAGCGAAGTAATTTTCCAGGGTCACCACTAGTAAATGGCAGAGTTGGAATGTGAACTCATCTTTTGATGCAAGTCTGATTTTCTCAACATGCAACTTAAGAAACAGAAAAAGATGTAAAGAATAAAATAATGAATATTAATTTAACCACCTCCTGACCAAGCAGTACAATGTTATCAGCACACTTGAAGCCCCCTGTCTCTTTTCACAAGGCATAACTCCTATTCTAAATTCAAGGGTTATCATTTGTATGTATGTATATGTACATGTGTACTCCTAAATTTAAAATATAGTAGCATACTGTGTGCTTTATTATACACTTTGATTTTTCTATTTTTCTACTAAGCGCTTTGTGTAGATTCATACAGGTTTGAATAATTTTTTGGTTCTTACGTGTTAGAGAATTTATGGTGAAATAATGTGATGTCTGGGGTTTGCTTTAAAATTCTTCAATTTTAAAATGTTGAAGGATATCTCAAAAATAGCAAAATGCTGATAATAGTTAAGCTGGATGATGTATACCTTCTCTCCTTTCTTGTGTATGTTTGAAATTTTTCAAAATAAGATCTTTTGAAAGTAGAAATCTTCACAGAATGAAATAGCACAAATAGCTCTAAGAATTATTTCTAATGGTGAATCAATTAGTCTCTGAAAAGAAAAAAGAAAGAAAGAGGCCCTGGCTGCTATCACCTGAGAGCTGAGCTAGCTTAAGCAGGCTATTTGCTTCTTCATTTGAACACGATTTCACATATCAGCACCATCAGACTGGGCCACTCTGTGTACACTGTGAAAGAAGACAAAAAAACACACCATAACCTTGTCTGAGAACAGACACCAATCAACGAGAACTCTGTCCAAACCACAAAAATGACCTCACAACTCCCTCTCCCAGCTAATCTGAGCAACTGCCACATCTTTAGTAATGACAGCTTCAGCAGCTGTCCATCAGCCTCCTGGATGAGCATTATTCTGATACCTGTCATAGAATTACCCCAGCTTTCTACCAGCACCTAATTTGGCGTGGGTTCAACTGCATCCCTCAAAAACACATTCAAGGCCTAATGTCTGGTGACTAGACCTGATTTGGAGACAGAGTCTTTACAGATGTAACCCAGTTAATATGAGGCCATATGAGAATTGGATGGGTGCTAATCCAACGATGGGCAACCTTATAAGAAGAGGGCAATGCAAATATAGACAGAGAGAGAAGAGGGCTACATGAAGACTCACAGCAGGCAGAGATCAGAGTGGTGCAGTACCAGCCAAGGAACACCAAGGACTGCCTGCAACCTGTGGAAGCTGGGAAGAGGCAAACAGGAACCCTCTCCCAGACCCCTCAGAGCAAGCATGTCTTTGACAACACCTTGATTTCAGACTTGTTGCCACTAGAACTGAGAAAGAATAAATTTCTGTTGCTTTAAGTTTATGACAATTTGTCGCAGCAATCCTAGAAAACTAATATACAAAGTAAAACCCTTCTTCATTAAATCTTCCCCAAAATTCCCTAATACAAGCCCCAAACCTATAACAAGCCCTCCTAATGTCCTTCTACTGAAACAACCCATTGTTCCCTCATGGTTCTCATGATTCCCCACAGTGTGGCCTTACTTGTTGGAGCAAATAATAAACCCAATTGTGTTTGACTATAAGTGTGTTTCTAGTTATCTTTGGCTTACAGGTATCATCCTGTCCTTCATGTTTGTTGAAAGCAAAGAATTGGAAACTACCTGATTGATAAAAGTATTTGATATGGAGTCATTGTAACCAGTTCTTTGTTCAAGATCAGTATTTGAAATTTCTCCTTTGTTTGGCATCCTGGAGGTTTTTGCATCCAGGGGCCATGTACCATAGTAAGATTTGGTTTGGATGACAGCAGGGCTGCTAGTGGCATCTACTGAGCCTTTGTTCATGGGGCACATGACTTGGTGAATAAAGCCATGTGAGGGCCCCACTCTCCTCCTCAGCCAGGCACAAGCTATACAATCAGGAGTAGCAGCAAAAAAGGGCCATTGTGAAGGACCAACATGACCACAGGCATGTTCTCAAGGAGGTAATTTTAGCAAAGAGACTGTATCAAATATAATGACATGGAATTTTCTTTGTTACTTCCTTTAAAACTGCCCATCCACAAGTATCCCTTGGAAAGTCTTCATGTACCCAGGAACTGTGCATACCCTAAGTATAAAGACCACTGCTTGGTAATATGGAAGAGTTTCTCCACACTGTGGAATACAAGCTTGGTCTTTAGTCATGTCCATTCTCTCATTCAGTGCATCCAGTTAATTTTTAATTATCTTTACCATATCACTATTAATTTCCAGGGACAGTTTCTGTTTCTTATCTCTGACTAATTCCTTTCTTATTTTAGGAATCCAATTTCCTCTCAAGTCTCTCTGAGAATTCCATTAGAATTTCTTTTTGATTTCTCTTCTGTTCCCTAAATTATCTCCATTTTCTCCCAGGTTGCTTATTCAGTTCATTCTCCTCATTTCTTCTCTTTCTTGTTGTTGATTTTCCCCCAAATATCAGTTTTCTCCACTTATTGGTTTATAGGTATTATTAGTATGGATGAAAAACTAACTTGATTAGTGTAAACAGTTGTTTCCCCAAAATGCTCCTTTCTTAAATGAAAGAGCTCTGTGGGGATATAGAATGTGTGGGCAACAGGCTTCCTTCCCCATAGAGTGTGTGGGCCTGGAACAGCCAGAAAACCAGAAAGTCCCCATTAAATGCCATTAGATTTTTCTTCTAAAATAGTACATTCGGTGGGTTTCACTTTTGGATGGCGTGGTCTTTCTTTTTTATTATCTTTGAATCTCAGTGACTGAAGTGGAAGCCTAGAATCATGTTTCTCTTCCTGTCTGATTTTTCTTATCCTCCAAGACTAATTCCTTCTCCCAATATCTCCTAACATTGCCTCAAGCAGATCTACCCCTTTGTCTATAAGGGAGTCCTTTGTTTTAGCCAAGTCAGCACTAAAATCTCAAGATCCCTTGTTTGCTCTACCTAGGTTTAGCAGGAAGGAAGGACAGAGAAAAGAGGGACCTGTAAATCTGATCAACCTGATCAAACTGTCGATCTTTGACTACTTCCCAAAGATGGCCCAAGGGCTTTTGTCTGTTTCCCTTGCATGCATGTATTGACATTGCATGTGTTGCAACGTGCATATATTGATGCTGAGTTTGGACTTTCTTGGAGGCCTCACTGAAGGGAATTCTCTGGTAATGTGGAGCTACAAGTTTTCCTTCTCAGAGAAGCTGGGCAATCTTTTTCCATGTACTCTCCATCTTTCAGCAATCTTTTTTCAAAAACTTCCTTCATGCTGCTCATTTCCCTTGCCAATATGTTTTATCAGGTGGGGACAGGTACACACATAGACAAAAGAGCTTTGTTGTCTATTATTTGTGGGAATGAGAGAAGAAAGAGAAGTAGCAGTGTATGCTCATTTGACCACGTTGAAACAGAGAAACCACTAGGTCTATTTTTAAAGACATAGACTTGGGACAGCACCTGTGGCTTAAAAGGGTGGGGCGCCGGCTCCATATGCGGGAGGTGGTGGGTTCAAACCCAGCCCTGGCCAATACTGAAAAAAAAAAAAAAAAAGACATAGACTTGTAGTATAATACAATATTCATATGAATGTTTAGCAAGTCCTTAAAGAAATTCTACACTTTTTATCCAATGTACTCAATACTAATGTAAAACCAATACATAAATAACTACACACCCACATGGAAGACAAACACAAGTATATTCTAGTGGAGAGGGGGAGAGAAGGAGGGGGAGTGGTTGGTGGGATCTCATCTAATGTGCACAATGTGAGGGTGTTCAGCATGCCCTCTGGGTAAAGGGCTCAACTACAACTTGAACTTTATCTTAGGAATGAAAGCAATGTAACCTAAACATTTGTGCCCTCATAACAATCTGAAATTTAAGATAAGAAAAGAAAAGAAATTCTACACTTTAGATGCCAGGAATACATCTTTATTGTTCTCTACCATAAGGATCCTGCCGTAGAAGGTAAGGACCCTGCCTTCACCTGTGTGCTGTGCCTTCTGCTCACCTGTGTGCTGTCTACCATCTGCCTCCTAAAGACAATGAAAGTTTCCATTAGTCTTTTTCTTTTCAGTTTGGTAATCCCTTAAGTTTGCCTGTTCCATGTTTTAGATTCTTTGAGAACCTGTCAAGAATTTGCAGAGGTAAATAAGTGGAGGTTATGGAAATGAAGGAAAATTGGTCAGATTGTCATTTCACTTAAAAATAAAATTAGATTCAAATCACTTACAGAGAGGCAAAAAGATAGAGCCCAGTATTCACATAAAACTATTGCTTATTTGCAAATGCTACCTCTTTTCTCTTTAACAGTTCAACTCAAAATTTAACTGTAGAAGGAGCTGATAATGAATACAAAGCTAAATGGCTTTATTTTGATTTCAGATGATGGGCCGCTTCTTCAGTGGCTTGGCACAGTCAGGGGCCTGGTGCTGCTTTGACGAATTTAATCGCATCGACATAGAAGTTTTGTCAGTCATTGCACAGCAACTCATTACCATTAGAAACGCCAAAGCTGCAAAGGTAAGGCAATGGGCAACTGAACTCACAATGTTGCATTTTTAAAAGGACAATGCTAATTAATTTTAGCCTGTCTAGTTCATGTGTTCAGTATAATTGGTGGGCACTACACCAACAGGACTCACTGGGTGATTTAGTTCCTTATCTAAGCAACACAGAGAAAGAAGTACGTGTCCCTGTGCTGTGCTGGCCCTGGGGATAGAGATTGTGAGACTCAGTTCCTGCCTTCAAGGAACACTGTTCTTCCCATCCTGAAAGACACACACACGTACACAGTCGTCACACACACATGCAGTCACGCACACACACACCCTGTCCCTCTGCACTCCACCTCCCGTTGTCCTCCCTACCTCTCTTGTTCCTGCTTTTTGGCATTTACTTCTTTGTTAGTTTTCCTAACATTGGTTCTTGCAGCTCCAATGCCTTTATCATGGCCCCCAGTTTCCACCTACTGCTGGTGGGAAAATCAAGGAGGAGTCCTGGGGAACCCAAGGGAAGCTTGGCTCTCCAGAACTCACTGGACTGAAAATTTAAGATAAGCACATCCCTGAAGAAAGGATATTCAGAAGCTGATGGCAGTGAAAGATGGGACCAATCCCTACAATTCTGTTAAGACCTTCTGAGATTGTTCAGCAATGGCCAACAGTGGTGTTCAGCATTTACAAACCAGAACAGCCACTGCCCTGAGCCCCTCAGGAGCCAGTACTACTTCCTTGGCCCCTTTCAGAAGAGCCCCAGACCTCCCTAGATCCATTAATAATGGATTCAGCTCCAGCTCCAGGAGCAGAAGCCATCTCATTAGGAGGTGCCCTGATTAAGAGTTAAATATTTGGAGGATTATCATGTTGGCAAAAAAGCAAAATATAAAACAAACAAAAAGCATGAATTGGACTTTGATGAGCTGCTAGATCGTACAAGTCATTGTTACATATGCTTACAACTTTACAGCAAACCTATGAAAAGTATATGTTATCATCCCAAACTTATAGGTTAAAAAGATGCAAAAGAAGGTAAAAAACATTTCCATAGACACTATAGAACCAAGATACACACTGAAATCTGTGGGACCCCAAAGTCTGAGCTCCTTCATCTGTCCTCCCACCTTCTTCCTCCCACATACTCTGGGGAGGCCTATATTAAATACAAGGACCTCAAGATGTAGCTTAATTTGTAAGTCATTATCAGTGTGTTGGGCAGTTAGCTGAGAGCAAAGTGTGGGAAGTAAGGAGGCAGAGACCAGAGAGAATAGAAGGAGGACTGAGACATGAACAGCTACAGGGTAGCACTGTGAGGGCAGAAAAAGATAGGAGAGCCTCTGAGATTGACCAGCTTTGTCCTCAAGATGCCAGTGACCAGAGGAGACAGTTGGAGTAGAATATATAGATGAAGGTACTAAAAAGTAGAAATGGGGAAATTTCCAGCATGTGCAGGCAGTTAGCAGCAGTGGGACCTGTCTCTGGTTGCACCGCCCAGCATTCTCTCCTCCAGACTGTGACAGCTTGCCCAGCTCCATCCTGGTCTTCCCCTATATTTTTCATTTCTGTTAATAGCACCTCATCCAGTGGCCTAAATAGAAAGCTGAAATTCTCCTTAGATTTGACTCCCTACTATCACTCTATCAATCCCAGAACCTAAACCATCACCAAATCCTATGATTTTTTCCTGCTAGATGTCTCTCTTCGCCACATACCTTTAGAGAATTCTGGCTGTCATCACCCTAGTGACATTTCCTTACTGATCTTCCTGTCCATAGTTTGTCCAACCCCTCCACTGCCCTTTGACCCTATCACTCTGCTCAAAAGTCTTCTCTGTTTCCTTCCAACCATGGGAAAAAATCTAACTTCCTCAGCTTGATGTACAAGACTGGCCTTGCTACACTTTCTCTATGGAACTTCCCCTTTAGCAAACAGAATTACCATTCATGCCTCGAACATAAAGTGTTGTTTCTTGCTTCTGTTCCTTTTGCAGAGTGGCTGCCCCTGTTTATGTACCTGAAATGTTCCTCTTCATGCTTCAGGTCTCAATCAGGCTTCCCGCTCCCCCCATGGGCTTGGCACACACCTCCACCATAGCATCTCCTGCACTGTGCACTCAGGGTTTCCAGGCTGATTGCAACAGCAAGCCCAGTGGCTTGTTGAGGGCTAGAGATTGAGTCTCCCTCAGCTCTGTGCCTCCACACCTAGCCTAGTGCTTCCCCTACAGCAGGTGCTCTACAGCATTTGCAATTCAGTAAAAGTGAAGGGGTAATGCCAAAGACAGTGACAGTGGGGACTTAACCAGCCAAGGAGTGAGTCTAGACTGGGATTTGGGGGGAATATCAGAAAGTGGGAGTAGAGATTTAGTGGTCGTTAAGTCCCAGGTGAACTGTAGAGGCTCAGCAAGAGATACTGAGGCCTAGAAGATTTTAGCACTGGGCCAGGAAGGAAGAGACAATTTGGTCAAGGTAGGGTCAGGAGGAAGGAAACGCTGCACCCAGAAGAGATTAGAAATTGTCAGGACACTCAGGAGAGGAACATTCCCTATTGTCCAACAGCAAGATTCAGCAGACTTTGCCTCAATGTTCCTTTATGTGAGTTATGTTTCTAAATAATTATGTGAAAGAATTTACTAATGTCTAGAGGAGTATTAACTTACACTTTGTCTTTGGACAGCTCTATAGATTCATGTTTGAGGGGCGGGAAATAAAGTTGGTTATGACTTGTGCAGCCTTCATCACAATGAATCCTGGATATGCAGGCAGAACTGAATTGCCAGATAATTTAAAAGCCCTATTTAGACCATTTGCAATGATGGTTCCAAATTACGCCTTGATTGCAGAGGTGAGCTTCACTTTATAAAGCAGCAAAAGCACAAGGTTGTTTCTTTTATTTACCATTTGATTCTATAAAGGTAGGAAGATTCCTTTAGGAATCCACCCTAATAATGGTTACAATGATTGTTTGCTCTTATATGTAGATGTAATTGTTATCACGTAGCACATTTCCTTCTGTGTGTGTGTTTGTCACTGTTACTATATCCATAATGCCCAGACTGGTATCTAATATAATAGGCTCCTAAAACTAGAAAGAATCACTGAGGTTAGTTAACAAGTTTGTTGAGGTTGATCAATTCATCTCTAGGAATTAAAATGTCTTAATTAGTTCTAATCAAGGGAAGGAAAGGGGAGGGGAGAGGGAGAGGGAAGGAAAGGGAAGGGAAGGATTATTCTCACTTCTCTTTGCACATTTTTATTAAAGCCAAGTGATGTTGAGTAGAAGCAGTACTAATCATTAAGATGGTGAGCACAGATGGATTTGTAAATTTGTATCAACTTAATCAAATATAGTAACTATCTACGAATTATTTGTGATTGTGTTTGGTTTTTTGTATCTACCTAAGAATCTTTCTATTTAAACTGTCTTTAAGTGGCCAATGATTTAAATACTGAGAATCAATGTATTTGAATTTTACATTTTTTTCCTTTTCTTAGTTTTTATTAAGTTTTTTTTGTTGTTTTTTTTTTTTTGAAACAGAGTCTCACTTTGTTGCCCCCAGTAGAATGCCATGGCATCGTAGCTCACAGCAACCTCAAACTCTTGGGCTTAAGCATTTCTCCTGCCTCAGCCTCCCAAGTAGCTAGGACCACAGGTGCGCACCACAAAGCCTGGCTATTTTTTACAGACGAGGTCTTGCTCTGACTCAGGCTGGTCTTGAACCTGTGCACTCAGGCAATCCACCTGCCTTGGCCTCCCAGAGTGCTAGCATTACAGGCGTAAGCCACTGTTCCTGGCCAGCTCTTGTTGAGTTTTTTTAAGAGATAGAGTCTTAGTATCAACTTTAACTCCTGGGTTCAAGTGACCTTCCTGCCTCAGCCTCCTACAGATGTGTACCACTACACCTGGCTAAATTTTGCACATATTTTTCATGGTGTTTTTTGCTGAGATATAACTTATATATGGTAAAATGTACAGTTCATAAGTGTGCAGCTTAGTGAATGCTTATACATGGATTGATTTGTGTGAACACCAAGACCAAAATACAAGGCATATTCTGGGCTCCAGATTGCCCCTTGTGCTCAGTGCTGCATTTCATAACAAAGGATCCTGCCTGTTTTAGAATGGAATTTCTCTCAGAAGGCACAGATCACCCTTTTGGCTAATAAATTCTTTTGATAACAGCTAATTTTAAATATTTTTCTATATGAAGTAAAAACATTTGCTTAGGATAGAATAAATCATGCCAAATCTTATCATTAGAAAAATGACAATTTATATTAGTTTAATTCTCAAAGCATCTCATGGGTCCTCCAGCACCCCATGCAGGAGGACAGTTAAGGCAGGCAGTGTCTTTACCCTTGACATTCTCTGGGAACAGGGACAATAAATAACTTGCCCAGTGTCCCAAACTAGTAGAAAGAAAGCCAGGTGTAGAAGCCAGTCTGGCACACTGTTGACATTTCATGCTTTGTTCCTATTGTTACGTTACTCAATAATGAACTGGAAAATTTTGAAATCCAGTCTTCTGAGGGCTCTCCTTATTGATGTTAGAGACTGAATGAACCAGGTTCTGCTGTCAGTAAATATTTGTAACTGCCTACTGCATGCAGAGCACTCTGCTAACCAGTAGGATAGAGCAGTAAGCAAAATCGACAACAATGAGAAATCTGTATATCATTTCAAATCCTGCTTCTGGGGTCAACTGAATTGTATCAGGCAGACTATAGATAGAAGGAAAGTTCCTCTCTTACCTCCACTGTCAAAGACACTAGACATCATTTAACTAAGGATGCAGAAACTTGTCAGAACAAGGGCAGAGGAGAAGCTTTGCCTCTTTGCATAGCCTCCCTTGCCTCCTAGGAACCTAAAAAAGCAAATGGCAGTCACTGATGCTGTCCACTAGGGTGGCATTCCTGTCAGATTGGAGAAGCTAAATTCTTGCTTTTGTACTCAGGCCTTATAATACCATCCAGCCTCGGCTCGGTGCCTGTGGCTCAAGCGGCTAAGGCGCCAGCCACATACACCTAAGGTGGCAGGTTCGAATCCCCAGCCCGGACCCGCCAAA
>NW_003852542.1:3543817-3549790 GCF_000181295.1 Otolemur garnettii | reverse complement strand
AAAAAAAAAAAAAAATACCATCCAGCCTCTATGATGGCAACATTTTCAAACACTGGGCTCTGCTTCTCCTTGAACCAAATATCACAAAAGCCACAACTTCATCTAAAAAGGGAAAATACTAGGGATGCAAAAAAAAATGCATATTCATTTTAAGAGCTCTTATTGGAACATTCCCAAAAAGGATATAAATTACAGGTAAAATGGATATGTGTAGAATGTCTAGGTACACTTGAACAGTAATGGTACCCTCAATTCAACTTTGAAAAGTAATGCATAAATAACCTCTCTTAAAATGTGTATACATTTTTTGGCACCCTCTGTAGAATCAGTGCCTAACTAACCCCATATGTGCTCTGCATTCCAGCAGGTGGCACAAAAAATCTTTTTCCCTGAAATCTTCACATTTCTCTGTTAAATGATAGAATAACTTGGAAAAGTATAATGACTAATATAGATTTTGAATATGTTGGAATTATACTAATACATTTTTATTCATACAATATAATAAGCATTGCATCATATTGTTCCATTCTAGGTAATTCTATATTCTGAAGGATTTGAATCTAGTAAAATATTAGCAAGAAAAATGACTCAGATGTATAAATTGTGCAGTGAACAGCTGTCACAGCAGGATCACTACGACTTTGGCATGAGAGCTGTGAAGTCTGTCCTCGTCATGGCTGGGTAAGAAACCAAAGTGGTCAAGAGGGAAATTCCAAACCAGGTAATCAAATGCATTATGTAGGTAACTCCTAGAAGATTCTTGGAGCAATGTTTGGTGCATAGTAAGTGATTAATAAATATTAACTCCTGCTGTTGTCACTATTTTTTTTTGAGACAGAGCCTCAAGCTGTCCCCCTAGGTAGAGTGCTATGGCATCACAGCTCACAGCAACCTCTAACTCCTGGACTCAAGAGAGTCTCCTGCCTCAGCCCCCCAAGTAGCTGGGACCACAGGCACCCGCCACAATGTCCAGCTATTTTTTTGGTTGCAGCCATCGTTGTTTGGCGAGCCCAGGCTGGATTCGAACCCCCCACCTTAGGTGTATATGGCTGGCTCCTTAGCCACTTGAGCCACAGGCGCTGAGCCTGTTGTCACTATTCTTGCTTGACACTCCCATGACAAATTGAAATGGGCTCTCTCCCCTTAGCTCGTTACAGTTCTTCACAGCAGGTCCTGACATGGATTCCCTCAGAGTGGTCCTGACCCCTAACTAGGCTTTGGCTGACTTTCACTTTCCCTACACGCATCCCATATGTTGGGTGTGAGTGTACAAAGCCTTTTACCACCATAAGGTAGGATAACTAGACACTTAACACATGTGCAGTAAGGTTGGCCATACAATGTTGTCAGACAAAGTCTCAGGAGTTAAAAGAAGCCTCATCCTTTGGTTTTCAGTTCAGCTTGTGTCTTAGACTTCACCTCTGTATATACAGTGTGATCCAAGACTCAATTTATTTTTAGTTTCCACTAAAGCAAGAATCTTTTCTCTTCAGATTCCAACATTTCTCTTTATAACTTCTTGTAACTACTATACGTGATATCCCCAACTCGTGCGGATCCTCTGAGGAATCTGCATATATTTTCTCTCAGGCCATGACTCACTGGCTTGGGTTCTGCACATCCAGGGCTCCTTCTGCCTGGCTTCTGTAGCATGGGACTCTACACAGATCTCTCTTTTAACTTCCCAGAGTCAGCATGTCGCCTATTTACAGGATAGCCGTGTGAGGACTAGAGATATTAAGAAGTTCAGATCCTCTTGCACTGAAAGAGCACAGGTACATGCAGTGGGGGAGACAGGGAAAAGCACAGTCAGTCATCTGTGGTTCAGCATGTGAGCATAGTGACGGGCTGAGCCTGGGGTTCACTAAGAAGGGGGACAAAGGACAGAAGAGCTTTCTAGAGAAAGAAGTAGCTGTTCTGGGTTTTGAAGGGGAAAATAAGAGCAGGCAAAGAGCAAGTCAGGGCAGAGAGAAAAAAGTCACAGCAATATGAGTCAACGTGATGTATTTAAGGGACTATAAATTTAGGTTGAAGAGTATGGATTGATAAGGGCAAGGTGGTGTTGAGCAGATGTCCTTGTCATTCTCCTCAAGGCCATGCAGCCAGCGTAGGACCTGTCAGTGTGCTCTTATGGAGATGGATGCTGAGCACACACAGGGAAACAATCCTCTCCTTCCAGCAGGAATCCTCGGGGGCATAGGGATGCCCTCCACAGAATTCCTGATTCACAGGTTTAGAAAATCACATTCAATCTGATGTTCTTAAAATATTACCTGAAATATTCCTTTGACTTTAGATCTTTAAAAAGAGAGAACCCAGACCTAAGTGAAGATGTGGTATTAATAAGAGCTTTAAGAGACTCCAACTTGCCAAAATTTCTAACAGATGATGCTCTTCTGTTCAGGTAAATTTCTGGATGTTACAGAATAAAGCATAGCTTTTGTGTAGAGGTAAAGCACAATCGCAACTTCAATTATTTGCTCTAACAAGCTAATAACTTTCTCATCTTTTCTAGAGATGCCTATTATAGTTTAAGAAATACTAGTTTAAAATAAACATACTAAAGTTTTAGCATCATTCTAATCACTTACTATTTTTTTTTCAAAATATTAATCACCAAGCTGTGTGCTATACAAATTAGCATTTGGTTACCAGTTCCTGAACCAAAGAGAAATTTCTAATCCTAAAAAAAAATCAGCTTTGAGGCTTAACAGAAATGTGATTACTCTTATCCATTTCTTCACTGATTATTTTATTTTATGTGTCTCCAAGGTATACGTGCACATAGTTCTAAAAATAGTTTCATGAGTTAGCCTCATAGAAAACAACAGTCCTCTGCCCTTTACCAACTCCCACTTCCCAAAGGCAGTCACTTTTTAATTCTGTTA
The DNA here is from genome assembly GCF_000181295.1 of Otolemur garnettii. Taxonomy (NCBI): domain Eukaryota; kingdom Metazoa; phylum Chordata; class Mammalia; order Primates; family Galagidae; genus Otolemur; species Otolemur garnettii. Next base: position 3,546,899 of record NW_003852542.1, on the reverse strand, counting down.
GTTATTTATTTTACTATTTTTCTCCAAACTTCTTAGCACCACATTTATGTCATCTCTGATTTCTCAGGTTTAGACGTTAAGTTACTAAAAGAGAGGTCAGGCTATGTACATGCACTTTTCCCCTCCACTCATCCTCTCTGTCTAGTTTCCGCAGTATAGCTTGAGCTAAATAGCCAGAGTTTCCATAATTTACTATAGCCACATAAATATTAGCCATTGCTGAGACATCTTCCATTTTATGTTAATTTACCTAAATTTTTAAAATTTTATCTGCAGCAATTTATTGTGTTGGGTTTTATTTTTTAATCCTTCACCAACTTTTTAAAAAATAAATTTATCACTAATTCATCTCCAGATTCTTCCAGAGTGTAAATCTCTTTTAAGAAAAAAAAATCAGTCATACAAAATAGTCTATTAAATTCATCTCCTTGGAGCTCTCTGTCCTTTTGCTCTACTCTGGACTGGGTACACATCACCCCTGGATGACACATCTGTCATCCAGTAACGTGCATTCATGACAGCACTGGGGATTCCCACTGCCCTTGTTCTCTGTTACAGCAGTCCCCAAACCTTTTGGCAGCAGTCATGGAAGACAGCTTTTCCATGACATGGAGGAGGAGTATGAAGAGGGGGAGTCAGAACATCACTGGTGATGCCAGTGATAGCGAGTGGCTGAGGAAAATACAGATGAAGCTACTTTGCTTGATCGCCCATCACTCACCTCCTGCTGTGTGGTTCCTGAATTTCATGGAAGACAATTTTTTCCATTTTTTCAAGGACAGAGGGTGGGAGAATGAGGGGGAGCACTGCGGCCTGGCTTCTAACAGGCCATATACCTGTCAGTACTGGTCCATGGCCCCAGGGTTGAAGATATCACATACCATGTTTTCCGCAACCTTGCCTACTCCCTTCTCTTGGCAGAATGAATTTCCTCCATTTTGCTGACAAAGGATGCATCAGAGATAAAGGCAGGACTATTGGCAACAAATTTTCTCAATTTTTGTTTGTCTGAGAAACTCCTTCTCCTTCACTTTTGAAGGATAAATTCATAGGGTACAGAATTATAGATTGGTGGGTTTTTTCCCTCTCAACACTTTATTTTTTTAATGTGTTTATTTATCTGTTTAAAGAGAGGTTCTTATCTGGTGCCTGGGCTAGAATGCTGTGGTGTCATCACGTTCTCTCAACACCTAAAACACTTCACCCTGCTCTCTTCTTGCTTAGATAGTCTCTGAGGAGAAGGTGATATACTTATCTTTGTTCTTCTATAGGTAATCTTTTTTCTTGGCTTCTTTCATGATTTCTGCTCATCTTCAATTTTCTGTGGTTTTAAAATGATATGCCTAGGTATAACTTTCTTGTTATTTATTCCTTCTTAGTCTTCTCTGAATTTCCTGGATCTGAGGTTTCATGTGTGATGTTAATTTGGGAATGTTCTCAGTCATGCTTGTTTCAGATAACTCTTCTTTTCCTTTCATTAAACATGTTACTCCTTTTGTAGGTATTCCAAAGTTCTTAGGATATTATGTTGTTTTTTCAGTCTTTGATCTCTTTCTTTTCAGCTTTGGAGGGTTTTCTAGATATCCTCAAGCAAATAAAACACTTTCCTCAGCTATGTCTAGTCTGCACACAACCCTATCAGAGGCATTCTTTAGTTCCATTACAACATGTTGATTTTTCATCTCTTGGATCACTTTGTAGCTCTTTCTTGGACTTGTCCATCTGCTTTTTCAGCTGTGTGTTTTATCCAAAGATCCATAGAGGCCTTGACATATTAATCACTCCCTGGAAGTAATTCCAACATCTCTGCTACATCTAGTTCTGGCGCTCACTTTCTCTCTTCAAATTGTGTTGTTTTTTTGTTTTTTTTGTTTTTTGGTTTTTTGCCTTTTAGTATGCCTTGTAATTTTTTCTTGATGGTGGGACACTATGTCTTGTTTAAAAGGAACTGGGCCAAAGATAAACAGAAAAAAAAATAGGCCTTTAATAACGTGGTGGTAAGGTGTGGGGAGAGAAGGTGTTCTATAGTCCTATGATTATGACTCAGTCTTTTAGTGAACCTATGTGTTTGAAACATAACTACACAAGCTTTTCTATGTTTTGTCTCCCACCTTATTTGGTACAAGATGGCTTGAGTGAGCTACAGTTGGGCACTGCCCTTCTGCCACATGGAAGGCTAAAGCTAGCTGAAGTTGGTATTTCCCTTCCACTAGGTCTATTAGGTTCTGACAAAACTCCCAATAGGTTAGGCTCTAGTTAACTGGTTTCTCCTGCCTTCTTCTTATTAAGAACAAATTGCTCTAGCATATCTCAAAATCTCCTTTTCTTTCCCCTGCCAGAAATACAAGAGAATTTTTCTCAGATATTTACTGTGGAAACTTGACTTAGCTCCTGGAGGTAAAACTCACAAAAGACATGTCCCTGCTTCCCATGACTTAATCCCCCTGGAATGTTTAACTCTCAGATTTATCCATACCTAGCTTCCAGTTATTTATCAAATTGCCTTTTGGCAAATATGTGAAGTTTTCAGGCATTATTTCTTTGCATACTTTTTCAGCCCTTTCATCTTTCCTCATGATCTGAGACTCCAGTGACATAAATAATAGATCATTTGTTAGAGTTCCACACAATCTCTGAGTTGTCTGCTCCTTTCTTTTTTCAGACAAACTTTTCTTTCTTATTCAGTCTGAGGAATGTCTATTCTATTTTATAGTTTACCAATTCTTTCCTCTATCCCTTCCATTCTGCTGTTGAGCTCATCTATTGATTTTTGTTGTTTTTATGTATTTTTCAATTCTAAAATTTCCATTTGGTGCTTTATGTATTCTCTTTCTTTTTCTTTTTCTTTTTTTGGTTAAGATGTTCTTTCTTTTTATTTTGTTTCTAGTATGTTTGAAATGGCTCTTTGTAATGGTTATTTTAAAACATTTGTCAGATAATTTTAACATCTCTATTATCTTAGTATTGGCATTTATTGTCTTTTTTAATTTTTTTTCTTAAATCATAGCTGTGTACATTAATGCAATCATGAGGTAAAATGTGCTGATTTTACATACAATTTGAAATGTTTTCAGTTAACATA